>NC_073347.2:36942187-37253125 GCF_027580225.2 Misgurnus anguillicaudatus
TATACTAAATTACATTAATTTTATATGATAATGTAGTTGTTGTGCAAAATGCATTAATAACACAATTAAACAAGCCATTAAGACTTAAATAAAACATGCCATTTCAGATGTAAATATGATGCAAATGTGTCATCATTCCGATTGAATAGTATTTGATATTAAAGTTAGTCATCACTATTTTGGAGGTTTTTGCATGAAAGCATGGTATTTTCAGATTGTTAGAAATGTAAGTGCCATGGAAAAGACTGAAAGCTCTATAATATTTCGTTTGATGTCTGTGTATGCACAAATTTCTGTGAGCTGTTGACACTGTGCCCCCTTAAAAAAAATTGGTGCATGACGCCCCTGCCGTCTACAGCCGCGAGAGTCCGCTATATGCTGCTTCTGTATTTATGTTATTCAATGGATTCTGTAATGTGGAACAACGAGTATGCGAACTTTACACTAGTTGACTTGTTCGGTTCATTTAGCCTATTTAGTCTTAATTACACATTGTTGAATGATGCGGCTTATGCTCCGGTGCGGCTTGTAGTCCTAAAAATACGGTACTTAACTCTTTTGCCGCCATTGACGACATAACTCGACAATTAAGAGAAAATGCTTCCCTGCCAATGACGAGAATTTCTGGCTTTCCACAATACCACTATTATCCACCAAGTGGCGCACTTCCACAACTTATACAACCCGGAAGTGGCGCCTCACATGAAAGAGAAAGAACTCTGTGTATGTTTAAAAGATTGCTCTGCATCTGATCTCTATCAAAAGTCCTTCACAAAAATGCAATTATCTCAGCTTTTTGCTCAAAATTGGGTGTTTTTGAAGAAACCTACACATATTTGAGAGGTGATAAAAAGAGAATTTTGTAGGTAGGATTAAACTTTTTTTTTTTTTGAAAGCAGAGGGTCTGTTTGTTCATTTGATAATTTGTTTGTTTATTTATTTAAAGAATAACATTTTCTGGAAGGCATTAAACTTTTGTGAAAATCATGAAAAATGCTGGCGCTGGCTGGCAACTTTTTTAAAACGCTGGCGGGAAAAGAGTTATATATATATATATTATGACCATATGAAATCAGTTTTATTCTTTCATTAATTCTGTTTTAGTTTATATCCTTTTTATTTTTGAAAAATATGAATTTGCCCCCAATTGCTGTGGCATAATAAAATTGAAGTTTATAGTTTACTTATTAAAATTTCTAGATAGCATAGTGTTTTGGATCCTGGTCAACTACATACAGATCGCTCAGAAAAGAAAACACGAACTATAAAATAATTGCTAACTACAGTAGTTAGCAATTATTTTATTGTTTGTACTTTTTTGTAATGGCTTTTATAAAATAAAACTGTGCATAAAATAAAACAATGCAAGCAATGTATGTGTATGTATATGAATATCTGTATGTTTGTATGTATGTATGTATGTATATATATGTGTATATGTATGTATATGTGTGTATGTATGTGTATGTATGTATATATATATATATATATATATATATATATATATATATATATATATATATATATATATATATATATATATATATATATATATATATATATATATATATATATATATATATATATATATGTATGTATGTATATATATATATATATGTATATATATATATATATATATATATATATATATATATGTATGTTTGTGTGTATCTACGTATATGTTTATGCAGGTATTGTTTATGTTTAATTTTGATGGGTAGATGTTGTTTTGTAAATAGGGTAGGCGCAATAAGCCGCGGCTTCAGCCTACACCTGTTCGGTTACTATTTTTGTTTGTATGTAATGAATTTTCTGTACATATTTTGTTTAGTAACCGAATAAACAAACATTCATTCATAAAAGTATCATGTGTTTAAGTATAATATGTTTTTCTGCTGGAGCAGATGATCTGATGTTCAGTATTTCACTTGCCCAGTCAGAACTGACATCACTTAAAATTAAAATATTAAATACTAATAAAAGAGGCCTATTTTATATTTGTTGTTTTTTGACATGTGCAACCTTAATAAATATGAAACTTAAGATTAAGATAATGACTTTATTTACGTCCCCACCAATGTCAAAGTCAAAACGACACCCTTGACAATATGTACAGACCTTAAAATAATCACCATTACAGAAAAAGCTTCACTTTTGGTTCAGGGTCATTTGAATATTTCTGTGTAGTTTATATGCTTACAAGTAGACCAAAGACATTTCACCTTCAAATTCAATACATTTTGTCCCTTTTAAAGCTGTTCAACATAGTGAAATACTGTAGATTTTGTCTTTCATTTCATTTATCAAATGTCTCTCGCTGTGTTGAATACACTTTTAAAAGCAGGGATGTGCCAAAGATCAGACAAATGCACTCAGGTTTCCAGCAGAACAGGAATATATTGACAATCCAGAATAATACGGTGACGGCACAAACCTCAAATGAAAAGCCTTTAATTACTATTCACAATTCTAAGTTTGAAATATTATAATCAGTATTATAATTCCTGAATAACCATATAGATTAGAACGCATTAGGCTTTAAAATATTTGCCGCAGGCAGCATTGTCTGTAGGGTTAGTTCCACTAGGTGATTATTGTCGGTAAAGATGTAATTTGTTACTTGTGTGCACTGAAAGGCAAGCAACCCACTGAGATGCTGCATCAACAAAGGCTTGACCTGAAAGGATGTCCCCCTCACCCACCTGGACAAATAACACCTGTGTCTGGGCAACACAAATGGGCTTGGAAATAGCTCAAAGTGCCCGTGTTAAAAGAAACATTCAACCCTCATGCATTATCAACCTTTCCGGCTGTCGGGCAGCAAGCAAAAATGTCATGATCTCCATTAGCGACGCAGAATTACAGGGGCATGGGAAGAAAAAATCCAGTCTAAATAGCAGGTTGCACAACATAGCATTTATCTTTTTCTTCTAAATTGAATCCATGATGGACTTGAGATTTTAACCAGAGCCTTGATAGTCTGCCATGTAACATGCTAACAGTGATTCAGGAAAATGCTAACGCAGGCAAATGCTTGCTGTTTACTTCAAAGTTCTTTAACCTTTTGTAGTGTAGAGCGCACTGCGATGAACAAAAACAACTAAAAAGCTTTTCTTTTAAACCTAAAACTTTGTTTAATGCGCTAATTACTGAGAATCAGCCTGATGATGCAAGCAAAAACATTAAAACCTTGAAGTCTTGTCTTGCCGAAACAAAAGTGGAGCTCTCAAATCAAAAACACCCATACCATGGATATTTATGCAAATGAAACATGTAGATTGACTACATTTGCATCTACACCAATAATGTGATTATTTCCAATAATCAGAGTAAGGATTTAATCGCAGAAAGATGTTTGTTACTCCAGAGTTCAGGGAAAACTTCCTAATGTCAAGTTTAAAATGAATTTGCGCGTGACAAAAACACATGAGCACTTCAGTTAGTGTGCTATGGAAGAGATGTGAAAGTATCATTGCAAACATGGCCAAAATCTCACTATAATCACATTTATAAATATGGTCATTGACTGTATGTTGTTGCATGCTGACTGGTGCAAGAAGACTTTAAATGTCATTACATTCTTAAGCAATTGCTTTTTAATAAATGGTTGGTTACCATCAATTTTCCTCAGCACACAGGACTTGTGTAAACTCAACATAAGAGAATATTTAACAACACATATTTCACTTTGCTCAAAAACACACTTGGCTGTCAAAATTAACTCTCATTTTCTAGTCCCCTGCTAAGCATGCAGGGAAATGGAAAAACCCAGACTCAATAACTACGTCTGCCCAGACCAAATAAAAATTTATTTCAATATATTTATATTTAAACTCTTGACAAACTGTTCTGATCAGAGTGACTTACAAACAAGAAAATATGTTTCTTATAATACACTCGTGCACAATGTCCAGATTTATTGCCGACATACTATTTCCAAATATCTCATAGGATAAACAGAAAAGGCTACTGTATCAAAAGATAATAAAAGAAACAGATCATCATGTCATATTTATTAAGTGTGTAATTCAACTGTGACCAAGCATTCCTCTTAGAAATCAAAGAGACAGCTATATCATTAGATTAATTGGCTTGACCCAAAATGGCACAGTATTCATTGACATAAAGTGGCCTGACATGAAAAACAGTTGTCAAAACTAGTTGCACATTCGGAGTGACATGCATAACAAAATGTTGGAAAAAGACCATTTAAACAGGTTAAAACGGCTCTATGTGTTACATCAAACTCAACGTCAGAAGCAAATCCTGTTCCCGGTGAAAAAATGCACTAAAAAGTACTTCATTCCAGTATAGTAAATGTATTATTTTCATGCACATTTTAAAGGTGCAGTGTGTACTTTTTAGAAAGATCTCTTGACAGAAATGCTAAATAATATACAAATCTATATAATCAGATGTGTATGAAGACCTTTTTATAATGAACGTTTATGTTTTATTACCTTAAAATGAGATGTTTTTATCTACATACACCCTTACATGGAAGTCGCCATTTTGTGCCACCATGTTTCCACAGAAGCTCTTAACGGACAAACATTTTTACTAAGTTGCGTCCAACGATGACATGTTTTTCCGGTGTGGGCTACCGTAGCTTCTCTATGCGTTTTAAAAGCAAGGGGTGAGCAGTGGACTGAGCAGTTGGTTGCAATTCTCAACCTCACCACTAGATACTGCTAAAATTTACACACTGCACATTTAAGTCAATTTAATTCAACTTCATTTATATAGTGCTTTCACAATTGTTTAATTGTTATAAAGCAGTTTTAGATTAATAAAAACAATAGAAAACAGAAAAATCATAGGACAACAAAGTAGAGGTCTTCACGGGTACACTTAGATCCAAAACCCAGAGGTTCGACCCAAGACCCGGGTTCAGGTCTAAAAGTTAATGTGTGCCTCAGACACGGGTTGGGTATAATATTAGCGGCCTCAGGTAATTTAAAATCAATGTGAGTACAACTGCTAAGATTAAGCCGTACTAGTAAACGGAGTAATAATGTAACATATAGGGCTGTGCAAAAATCGCCAGTGATTCTCATGCATGTTTCATCAGTAAATCCGGTTCCTTGATTAGTAATAAATCACCATCAGCTGCTTTCAGATGGAGCGGCATTTACTACACAGTACCATAGACTGTTTCTCAATTCCAAGAACTCAAAGAACGGACTTGTGTTCTCGTGGAGATCGGTCTTGCCAGGCGACCTTGGAAGAACGAACTCAGAAGATCGCGAGAACACAGAACGCACTTGTGAGAATTGAGATGTGTGCGATCTTCCTGTTGGTCACCTGACCTCCCCAGATTTCTGCACTCGATGCATCCTTGATATCAAAAACACATCCAGGCATTTTCATGCGTCCTCTGTACTTGTGTTTTTGAGAATTGGAATTGAACTTCAACGGTTAATGATCACGTAAAGCGAGAACACGAGGACGCAAGATCGCTGAAGAACGCATATTGAGAAACAGCCACAGTTCACCAAGAAGCTAGGCAAAATCGCATAGATTGTCTGAGTCAAGAAATGTCGAGTTTGAGGCACACTAATATTATGTGAGATTGTTGACTGTTGTTGTTAGTAAACATGCTGCACCTCCTTTTATACATTGCAATATAAGAGAAAGCTCTTACATATACGAGCAATAGATGAAATAAGCTTGTACAACTTTTGAACACACACAAAATGAAAAAAAAGATTAAAGAGAGCAACCACTTTGAACACTGTGTGTTTGCATTACAAGTCAGGTCCGATGTATAAACATTGTGCTCGGTACATCACACACTACATCAATGGGTGAAGAGATGTTTGACCACGAGCGTCGTCATGCTCAATAAAGTAATCCGTTCAAATGCATCTTTAACTTCCTTTGAATGTGGGTGAAAGTGTACGAGCTTAAAACATTTCACACCCTGTTAACACTTACTGTAGCATTGCCCACCAAAACACTGTACCAGGTGTAAACGGGCTAAAATCAAATGATGAGATTTGGAGCATCAAAGTTTGATTTTCAAATCACAAAAAAATTACTCTAGCTGGGTTTTCAAAGACTGGTTCACATATTTTACCTGGGTAGCATGTGTTACGTGTATGTGCACCGTTAAAATCAACATACAAAATCAACATTTTATCAAAGGCGTCTTTTGCAATATTAGCAAAAATAATATTTAAAAAGGAATCCGGATAATTATTTTTTCCGTATGCTCGCTCACCCGAAATAGTTTCAGTTTGTTTGTGTTTTTTACAAAAGCTTAATGAGAACATCGAAATTGCTGTGACGAGTCATTGGTTCTTTTAATAGTACTTTAGCGTACTAACTGTTTGTTCTGCATGGGGAAACCCATCTAAACACTTTCCCAGGACGACCCTGGTTAATGACACTTTTGGAAGAATTTTACTCATCACCATCAGTTGAATATACTTCGCTTACCGCGCAATGGACAAACTGACCGGGAAATGAACACCGTTTGCTCGATAACGGTCTGACACGGTTCAGTAGCCGGGTTTCCCTCGTCCAGTCAGAGATGCGTATCAATCACACACCAATGTGCGTTGAGAACTGGTGGCGAGGAAAAGGAAACGCCGGTCTGTGGTGCTTTTTCAGGGACTGTGCCTATAAGGAAGAGATGTGTTAAACAGCATTGCACAAACACCTCCAAGCCTCTACGATAAACAGGATTGATGCTCGTGAGCGAGACATTTAACTTGATCCAGCGGCGCTTCAGAGAAATCATTTAGCTTCACTGAGCTGTCAAGAGCCTGTGAAAGAAATGTTTTTCAAACCAATTTTTCTTTTCTCTATCCATAAACTATGGGGAAATTGTGTATTGTTTGCAGAGAAGGCAGTTCATCACCCCGGCATCTCTAGAAAATTTGCCTTATATGCAGAATATCTTAATGGTCAGTTTATAAAAAAATACTGATGTCATTTCTTACTAAAATGCATTGTGGGCAAAAGCAATGCAAATTAAGTGGTTAGAGAAAATGTCAGCGGGCCTACATGCATTATGAAGTTAAATTAAATAGGGTTGGGTATTGCCTTCGATATCGACAGCTTCACTTTGACACCGACACCTGAACTTCGATAATGATTTACTTGAAATCAGTTTGAATAAATTGTATCATACATGACCTCAAATAAAGTTTAGTTTTCTTTTTTTACACAAAGCATCTCCTGAGCCACTGCACCAAGGAACTCCTTTAACAAACACAATAAATCAGTGGAAATGGTTTTTATTTAGTTTAATTTGTTTCAAGTCTGCACACTTAAGATCTTTAACACATCTGCTTTTTCAGGAGACAGACCAGCCCACTCCTGACTGATATCAATAGCTGGGTTTCCATCCAAACGTGAAGGAAATCATTTCAAAATTTGCAAAAGAAGAAAATTAGGTGCATTTCCTTCAAGCTGTTCGGGCGAATGACAGTGAGATTGGTAACCAACAGTAAATAAACGCTTAGAAAATGGAGACAGGACTGCATTTAGTTATACATTAACTAGCAGTGCAGCTTTTAATTGCCAAACTGAATGATGTGCACAGAAGAAGGAATGCAGAGTTTTTAGTCAGGCACCAACAGCAAGGGCACTGCAATGACGTCAAGCCCCATATATGATAAAGACAACGACAACTGATAGAGATAGATAATCAGTCACATGGGTTTAATGTTCACTACGTCAGAATTTATTGGGCAAATGCGTTTCCATCTCCCATTATATGCATTTACTGTTTTTTGCATAAGACAAAAAACACCTCGAGGGAACAACTTCAAGGGATTAGGGGATTTTTATTCTAATTTTGGCGTTTCCATCACTTTCTTATGTGATACTTCAAAATGTGCATAAACCCAGCCAGTGATATCATTTTTTTATTTTTCTGCCAGTATGAATGGATTGACACTTGATGGTCTCTTTATGCCAGGGTCTGCAAGTGCAGAGGTTGTGAATAGGACTAAACAAGAATGCTAAACTTGGAATGCACAATTTAACAAGATAACTAGTTTAATGTGAGTTAAATTTAATCAGTTACTGTAAGCCGTAAGCATTTTAGCATTGATTTAACTAGCTATCTACTGTATAGCCATTCATCTTAACAACATTAGAAGTTACGTACTGCAGGTTCAAGTTTATTGGACCAATAAGTCATCACGCACAGAAATGTTAACTTAAACTTAACTATACACAAGCATGTACCACTACAAGTTAGCTAATTTAGTTTCTTTGTTTGCAAAGGAGTCCCAGTAATAGCACCTCTGCCTTCATCAATAGACCGATTCAAGGTTTGTAAACATTGAATGACTATCGGGTGCGTGCGCAGCATGGGGTCGAACTGTTCATACCATTTAGGCTTTATAATTTAATCTAACAGGGCTGAAAAATGATGACTTACCTCAAATGAAGTGAGCACTACAAACACAAGCCTCTTTGATCTCTGCATTGTCCCAGTCTGCACGATAATTGCTTGCAGCCGCAGATGTTGTACTTTTTTTTTTTTTTTTTGAGATTCTGCATGAATCGCGGAAATTTAACGGAAGACCTGGTGTGATTTTCACAACCCACGGCGTAAGTAGGCATTTTTGAGGATACCAAATAATACGCAACTCAATCTGCTGTAATGACTTTTCTGACCCCAACATGCGCAGTGGGAACCGCCTGTGACGTGAACTGTGAAGGGGTCTATAGGTTTTGGGGAGGGCTCGTGTGGTTGGTGTGCTGTATGAAGCTCCAGGTAAGAACAAAACTGAAAGATGACTGCACCGGCTCGGTCTTCTTACAGGTGAAGACGGAGCAACTTTCTACTCTTTCAGTTTATTATTTGCACATTTTCTTGTCAGCATTTATGTTGTTGCAAATATTGCATCATGCACAATTTCTGTTGTGTGTGACATCAAAGTACCGCAAGAGCGAGACAAACGCATGCAGAGCAGTCTACTGATGTTTATTGTTATTTGATTGTCAGATCTTGCGGTGCTGCGTAAAGTCAAACATACTTGGGTATTGAAAGTTGGTATAGAACGAAAATACTCATTTTGGTCCTCGATGGCATGGAGGCAATTCGGTCTGTGCCTAAAGAAGTATCAAACTCAGTACCGAGCCCTAACATTCATGTTTTTGCACAAATAATACACTGAGGTGGAAAAAGGTTTTATGCAGCATTGTGCACACACCGAGTATACAGTACTTCCAGAGTAAAGTCCGGTAATCCTAAAGATGTATAGTTTGCAGCATGAGTGGTTGCAGAATAGATCAGGCCTGAAAGTCAATATTGATCGTTGAGGGAGCCACCGGTCCATGTGCCCGCAGTTTCTTTTAGTAGATGTCAAAGCCCAATGGACAAGAGTAGAAATCAGAGCCAGATTTGTAGCAGTAGATGGATTGCACAGGGTTGCTTTTACCTGACACAGCCCGGCGCACACTTCATTCATTTAGGCAGTCAAAGTAAGAGCCGGATTCAGAGAGATAAATACAAAGTCTAATTGGCACTCAAAGCGGTCACGTTTCTGTCTCAAAATGGAAACGTAACAACCTCTTTTAATTGATGTGAAACAATGAATCGGGCTGCACGCACCAGACTGACAATTTATGGCCCGTGACCGTGACAACTGCATTTTTTGACTCGCTGCTGAAATATGTGGCCGGTTTCCAGAGTCTTTCCTTTTACAGTAATGAACCGACATGTTGCAGGGGGAACAAAAGCCAAATGTTTGAAGGGTTTTATTATTTACCTCCTCTTTTTGAGATGTTCACCAGTTTGTGATGTATTGTAGGGGATTTGACTCTAGAGGCTGTCAATAATTTAATCTAAAGCTGTTAACTGCTATTGACTGCATTTTAGAGATGTGTGCTGCTAGAGAGAAACTACTTATCATCCTGAGACATCTAGAAACTTGATTGTATAAATGGTTAGCAGGATTTTATTTGTATTATACTATTTGCAGTATGGATGCTATAGTATTATAGTGGTTTTCAAACTTGATGATGTCAAGCACCCCCCAAATACAGTGTTTCACATTCATTAACAATAATATGGCG
Organism: Misgurnus anguillicaudatus; assembly: GCF_027580225.2. Lineage (NCBI taxonomy): Eukaryota > Metazoa > Chordata > Actinopteri > Cypriniformes > Cobitidae > Misgurnus > Misgurnus anguillicaudatus. The sequence continues at coordinate 36,952,229 of NC_073347.2, forward strand.
GCCATTTGTAGTCTATGTTGTTTTGCCACAGTCTTAAAACGAGACCATTTTTTTCTTATAACAACATAAACATTTCTAAAGTTTTGCACCATGGTTTTGTTATTCTGCCATTGTTCACAACTAGACGAAATGCATCCCCTCTCTGTAAATCACGCATATGCAACTTAATCTTCATGCTTTGTTGTATCTTTATGTTTAAATCATGCAGTTCATTTGGGATTTTTTTTTAAGAATGAGCCTACAATGCTATCAGTTTTGCATGTAGTGGGCAGAACTAATGCGCAAACGGCAATCTCCTCATCTGGCGTTCATCTATTACTCTCCTTCCACTCAAGCAAACAGACAACCCGATTAATATTCATGAACCCCGCAGCTCATTAATCCTTAGTGTTTTTTAAATTATTATTTATTATTATAATATTAAAAATCTTGTTGCTGTCTTATCAGTATTATTCTTTTTAACCAACCAACAATAAGTTCAGTTAAAATGTCAAATATGCTTTTATACATGGTAAATATACTAAATATACTAAATTTCTATCATTGCTTCTTATAAAATGATATTATAATTTATTATTATCATTATTATTATTATTTTTATGCTTTACTGTCTGATGCTAAGAGTGTACTTTCAGAATAATGTTTGTACTCTTGTTTTTCAAAACTTGAGCATTTGTTGACTGTTTCTGATTGTTTGTGAACTCCCATTTATGGCAATGATTAAATTACTACTGTATTCTTTATAGGTTGAGTCACTAAAATTTGCTCCATTAAAATGCACCAGAGATACAAAGCAAATCTGTTGTTATTACAGTATGTGCTGCTGTACTGTATAACTCAGTCAGAGAGCATTGCGTTATTAAAAAAAGCTAATGGGTTTGAACCCAAGTAGAAATAAGTCAGACAATAATTGTTTATTGTGGGGATGTAATGTATTTTTATCATTTATAGGAATAGTCCATAATGTCCAGAATGTCAGTGTTTTTCTCCAACCATCCGGGTAAAAATTTCCAGCCAAATTAAGTACTGTTTTTTTACAAACACCAAGGTTGTGTGCAGAGGCGTCATGCCCATTCAAACTGAGGGGGCACGTGCCCCCTCGGTTTTTTGAGTCAAATGGATTTTACATGCAACCTCAAAATCAATCTGTTACCTGTCTTTAAATCTGTTTAATATGCACAATATTATCAATTTTGTCCTGCATCCATGTCACTTTTCAGAGATTTTTGCAGTTTTGATCATGTTACATTACTTTATTCTGGCGGCAGGCACTGCACTCAGCGGTGCAGTAAACCTCCTCTGTGTAGAAAATGTATGGTTTAAAATGTGACAGTCTCGAGGTTATATTAGTAGATAGTAGATAATTAGTAGGTTAAAAATGGTGCCATTAAATTACAAGAAAATAATGGACACCCAAGGTGGCATTACATCGCGGGTGTGCATTATTTTCAAATAATTCAAAGGACCTGTGTCAATTATTCCGCTTATACCACGGTTACCAAAAACATTGCTCTGGTGCCTATTTTTAAGACATTTGAAAAGTTAGGTGTGCGGTTATCGAAAAATAATGCATACCCATGGAACATTTCTCAACCAATCAGAATACAGCATTCAACAGACATGTGGTATAAAATTTTAAAATGTATTCAACAACACAACAGTATTTCATATACATATAATCAAGTATGCGGGTCATGTGAATGATCATGTAATTAACAACATGCATGTGCAGCGCATTTCCAGGTGTAAACTCACACATCCACTGCAAATTTATCTTCAACCGAATGCATGAGTTTTATCGTGGAGGACGCATGCAAATGTATTTTTACAGACATCCACATGAGAAACAATTATTGCCCGAATATATTATAGTATTGTAGAAGTTATTTAATGGCTGGACGACTTCCCACTATCATGCACGTTCCTTAGTTAAACTCACAATACCCCTGTACGTGTATATATTTAAAGCTAATTAATTATTTAGAGCTTCGCAACTAAGTGCTCTGGAAAGACAGACCTTAATTTGGGAGCAGATATTGGCCTGCAGGATGTTTTTGGGTTTGTTTACAGCCGTTTAGTTTGTTTTCTCAGATCCAGCATCAAAACAGCAAAAACAATCTGGGAGGGATTTCATTCCTTAGATATTCTGAATGTGGAAAGAAGTAGAATCTGGAGAGAGATGAATGAACATTTGGGACGACTGGGACCACCCAAAGTGTTATATCCTGTTAAAGGCACTGTCCTGTTCAGCTTGATTCATGCGGTAGCTTCTCAGAGACATGTCTAGTCCCCGTCCAATTACTATTCCAAAATACGCAAGGGGACCGGCCTGCCGCAGGTGACTCCTACACTGACACAGAGACACCTGTGTCCTCCGAGTAACTGTGGCAGGTGTCTCACATCTTTAGATTGATATAATAGGAGAAAAGGATGGTGAGAGCAGGGTTACAGATAACTAGGTCACACTGGACCTTTGCTTTATTTTACAGGAGGTCTTACAGGAAACCAGAATCCTGCAGCCTGTGCTCCATAAACTTTAGCTTAAGGCTATAGCAGCCAATCAAACAGTTATATGATGATTTATTCATGCTAAATCAATACTCTACTAAGACTTTTGGAACAATAAAATACTGTGAAAGAACCAATATGTCTTTGAAATGTGTAGTTTAATCTAAACACAGGCTAGTACATGCTTAAAAATAAAGGATGCAATAAAAAGAATAAAAAAGAAAAAAGTAGCAAAAATAAAGTAAATATAATCTTGTTTACTGTATGTTCAAGTACCGATATACAGCTACAGTAGAGTTCAATGTCAGAGATTAAGCTAAAAATGCTTATCCAGAGTAGCACCGGAGTTGTGCATGTGTGTTTGTTTAATGCTGGAGTTTGTTGAAATGGGGCAGTCCCAACTGGGTCATGAGTCGCAGGTGTTAAGTAAAACTGCATCAAATGTCTGTCTCTGTTTTGTTTGTTGTAGTGAATCAAAAGTTATCCAGAGATTGTGGGATAATGTTTTGTGTTGCTTGCACGTGACTAGCTCCTTCTGCTGGACACCCCTGAGATGCTTTTCCGGAAACAAACGCTACAGCTGATCTGTCTTTTTTAAATCTGATAAAACTAAAGACTCTTCAGAGATATGAAAGTTGTAATACTACTCTATAGATACATAAGATTAACATGAGATGAACAGAAACAGTGTGTGTTATGGGATCTTTAACAACACATACTTACTTCAAGTAATTTACACTAACCTGACAGATTATTAGGAACACCATACTAATACTGTGTTTGACCCCCTTTCGCCTTCAGAACTGCCTTCATTCTACGTGGCATTGATTCAACAAGGTGCTGAAAGCATTCTTTAGAAATGTTGGCCCATATTGATAGGATAGCATCTTGCAGTTGATGGAGATTTGTGGGATGCACATCCAGGGCATGAAGCTCCCGTTCCACCACATCCCAAAGATCCTCTATTGAGTTGAGATCTGGTGACTGTGGGGGCCATTTTAGTACAGTGAACTCATTGTCATGTTCAAGAAACCAATTTGAAATGATTCGAGCTTTGTGACATGGTGCATTATCCTGCTAGAAGTAGCCATCAGAGGATGAGTACATGATGGTCATAAAGGGATGAACATGGTCAGAAACAATGCTCAGGTAGGCTGTGGCTTTTAAACAATGCCCAATTGGCATTAAGGGGCCTAAAGTGTGCCAAGAAAACATCCCCCACACCATTACACCACCACCAGCCTGCACAGTGGTAACAAGGCATGATGGATCCATGTTCTCATTCTGTTTACGCCAATTCTGACTCTACCATTTGAATGTCTCAACAGAAATCGAGACTCATCAGACCAGACAACATTTTTCCAGTCTTCAACTGTCCAATTTTGGTGAGCCGGTGCAAATTGTAGCCTCTTTTTCCTATTTGTAGTGGAGATGAGTGGTACCCGGTGGGGTCTTCTGCCCATCCGCTTCAAGGTTGTGCATGTTGTGGCTTCACAAATGCTTTGCTGCATACCTCGGTTGTAACGAGTGGTTATATCAGTCAAAGATGCTCTTCTATCAGCTTGAATCAGTCGGCTCATTCTCCTCTGACCTCTAGCATCAACAAGGCATTTTCACCCACAGGACTGCCACATACTGGATGTTTTTCCTTTTTAAAAAGTACACCTTTGTACCTAAAGAGTGCATATAAGTACCTCAGAAGCACACATTTGTACATTACTAATACATATTAGGACATTTAAAAAAAAATAACATCCCAGTGACAGCTTTTGTACCTTTATTTCTGACAGTAATGTCACCATTATTTTATTGTTATTTCTATAGTAGTAGAAATAATCATGAAAATGTAAGTACATAGAAGTTTGCAGTGCAAAATGTGTGTTTTAGCTAAAAAGACTTCTCTAAAAAGTTACCCATGCAATTTAGGTCCATCAATAGATGTAATTGTCTTCTCGCTTTGCTTGTTAACTCTGTCTTACCTGGGGGATTGTCTAAGATTTTTATTGAATGCTAACAATGGAAATCTGCTAAGAGTTTCATTTTTCTATTAAAATAACAGCTGAGCTCATGTTAATTGTGCGAGTCGTTGCCAGGGATGCTGGAGGTGATTGAGAATTTTTATTGTAATGAGCTAGAAAAATGAATAAAAGTATTCAAATTCAACAAAAGCTATATTGGCAGAATGTTTTTGTGCATCAATTTTTTTTTTTTTTTTTGGCAGTACAAAAATCTTTCGTAGTCTCTGTACTGTAGATGCAAAGTTTAGTGTGAAGTGTCAAATAATGTATATATCTAAAATATTTGACATTTTGACTATTTTAATTACAGTCCTACAGTACAGAACTTCAACTAAATGTAGTTTTCTACACAATAAACTCTGTGCAGTATATAGCGAGAGATGGCAAGGTCGTCTAAGCATGAAACAAGCTGGAGGCAACAACAAAGATTAAAATGGCCAATAAAATCTAATGCTAATGGTCTGCAGGTGTCGTGATACACAAAGTTTCTAGTAATGATCTCTGTCGAGCAGCAGAGGTGTCTCCGATGTAGACATTGTTTCAGTTGTTTGGGTGTGAAGAGTACCAAGTCAAGGATTTAATTGTTGTACAAGGGCAAAGTGACTCATTGATTTTTGATTTAAGGTTTATTGACTTATGCATAAACTAAAGGTGATTTTACTCATGAGTTTGTGCCACATGCATGCGCTATTATAGGAAAGAACCCTACTTTGTATTCACTTAACTCATAAATACTGTGTTTTATTAAGTCTTCTGTGTCTCAGATTATTCTCCTAAGAAAAGACTCAGAAATATCACATTCTGTACATCTTGACTATAGAGTTTCAGAAGAAATCTTGTTTGGGAAATCCATTTTTAAAGTCTCATAATGTAATAATGAGATCAGGAGCATCACAGGAGCATTTGATTTCGGTCATTGAATTTAATCTTTGACATGATCTTACTCAATAGTAAAGATATCAAGATTTTCACAGAATGTGCACAGAATCATTTTTTATGTAAAACACAGTAAATTACAAACATGTGACTTTAGCTGGGCATTCCCAGAGTGTCACAAAATGTATATTTTTTCCTCTTCAAACCCGGGATACACTGTACGATTTTTGGCTTTCCCAGATGAAAGATTTCCATTGTAAAACAATCACAGTGATTTCTGTGATCGTGGCTCTTAACCTGCTTGTGTGTCCACATGAATGGACATCACATTTTTTGTTGTTGGCACTATAATACTTAATTCTGTGTAACTGGAACCTGTTTTCTCATCATCATTCTGTCTACATTCTTGTCGTACCCAAGATTGAACACTCCTTTTATCACATTCCTGTTGAATGGGTATTCCCTTGTTGTTGGGTGTGCATTATTTCCTTATAATTCAACGACCCATCATCAATTATTCCTTACATGTCTCACAGTGTGATGATCTTACAAGATGAAAAATCCTGCAGTGTATCCCGGGCTTTGGGAGAAATTTGTGGTAAAGTTGATAAATTGAAAACTCCACCAAATCATGTAGGAAGGAGTAACATTTCTTCTCTGTGATCACTTACGTAAGAGAGTTTTATGTCAAGTCGTATATCTCTGCAGATACTGTAACCTCATGTCCTATTATGTCAGTGGTCAGTATCTGATGTATTAACTCAAGTTAAGTGCACAGCTAACTTTACATTCGCCCTCCATTTAACATTGTGCTTTATGTTTTCCATTTACCTCCTCCTCATCTGACACCTGCTGTTTGGATTCTTGATAGATTTCTAAAATATACCCAGCTTCCCTATAATAGTGTTTATATGTGTTTAATAAAAATAAAACGTTCTGTATTGCATATAACATTGAATCCACTAACGGGTTGTTGCCTTTAAAGAGTATATTTCATTATGCATATGGCAGATGCTTTCATCCAAAGCATTTAAAGCTCTACATTTTAGTTTGTGTTTTCCCTGGGATTGAACCCTCATCTTTAAACACACTGCTTTATCATTTGTGCCACTTGGACACATAAACAGTCAAGATGATAGGTATAAATGAAAAGCTTTAACTAAGCTGCAGTACAGGTTCAAGTAGAGACTCTTCTAGCACAATATATTTGCCTAAATCAGGGAAAAACACTTTAAACTGTAGTAAGTCATTTTGCAGGTCACTTCCATTCATCTTTCTGTATGGCTTTCATAATTTATTCCTACAGTATAATTGGGTGCAACTGAAAGTTAAACCTTCCAAATAAAACAAAACATTTTGCTAGTAATTATGTAAATGCTGTTTCAGAAAAGAGAAACCGATTCTCTCTGTTTCAAACGACTCAATGGAGTTTTGCATGTGAGAAACAATGACAGTCACACATGCAGCGCTGTGTAAAACACACAAAAAGAGAATTATAAACATTTGGATACACCTACAAATTACACTTTGATGAGGTCAGTAAGAAAAAATGACCTAAATCTGCTAGGCCAGATCTAATCCTCACCTTTCTGTGTTATTTTCTGTGCGTCTCTGTTCAACGGACAATATAACAGAGAGGAGTTTGACAATGAGAATGGGAAACAAAAAAGGGGGGAAAATAGTAATGTTTCATATGGCAGCTGTAGGAACATACTGTAAAGGTGTCAGGATCCTGCCTGATTCCTGTTTGTATTTAGATCTAGTTTAGCATGGCAGGGTTCTGACAGTACAATGTTTTATGTGGAAGATGCGTGGTTTTAGTATTGGTTTATTCTGACTACGCATTATCCAGGTCTCGCCACTTTTTCCCCGATCCCTTACTCATGATTCTTTTCAGGTGTGTGTCATTAAGTTTTCCCTATTTAAAGTCCTTGTGTTTGGTGTCTTGTACTGGTCCAGTTTGTCCTGTCAGTGTGAGTATTTGAAGTCTGTTTAGGTTAGCCTAAGTCTAGTTGCATGTTATTGGTTTTTGTAGATTAGTCTAGTTAGTACTGTCTTGTGTAGATCCTCTCTTTTGTTCAGTTTGTTATTTTCCCCATTGTGTTTTTTGTTTTCTTGTTTTATATTTAAGTGTTTATTGTTCATATGTCTGCTCTTGTGTTCGTCTCTGAAAATCCTCACAAAAGGGCCGTTCACATTAACTATAAAAATATAATAAAATCATTTTATATTAAGTAGTTCACACCATGACTATAAAGATAAATTGAGTGATTTTGTTGGGATTACTTTCTGAGGTATTTTTTTCCAACTGATGGACAATAAACCATTGACAGCCAATCAAACCATTTGAACCTCAAGTGCACGTGCTGAGGTCTGTAACATAAAATGACCTGCTCAAGTAATGTTTTTAATTCTACTACATTGATTACGCCAAAAGGTAAGATATTAGATTAAACAGTGAACCGTGTAGTTTGTGTAAAGTTACGCAAATGTGGCTTGTTGAGGAGTTACACTTTCAAAGTAATTTGAAATCTGCTGGTTATACGCCGTGTTAATACAACAAGAACAGCATATTTATACATTTATTGACACGTGAACAAATACAAGCGTTTTATTAAAGGGAATATGCGGTATTAGTTAATGCCATGAAGCTAAATGATTTGCGTCTTGTGAGCAAATTAGCATAAAGTTATGGTTATCATTCGGTGGTGTGGACGCTAATATGGTTACCATTATAGTTAACGTTATAGTTATAATGTGAACGGCCCTTAAGTCTTTCCCTGCAGTTAAAAGTACCAATTACCAAGCGATTAAAGTTTTTCAAGAGTTTAAAATTTAAAGAAAGGATTTTATAGAGCCTTTAACGTAATGGTTCTTAGGGAACCAAAATTGTTCTTCTATGGCATGGCTTTTATATATAGCACCTTTGTTTTTTAAAAGTTTAGGGTTTGTGAGTAGTGTGAAATATAGGAGACTTATTATTACATTGGAAAATCTCAAAAACTGCTTTTTTATTAAAGCAATAAACAAAGCAGCAGGACCAGCTTAACAGGAACACTGCTATTTTCCAGAGTGGTAACCCCAAAAAACAATCCCATAGCTTTTATAAACCCAACACAGCAGAACATTAAACTACAACTCATATTCTTCTAAAAACACAATGAAACTGTCTAGATTATCTTTTCTTTTCTAGTCTCAAGCAAGCATCTAAAATGCTGCTACACTAATGTTAGAGAAATTACTTTGAAAGTGTAAGTTTGCAAGGATTGTTAGTAGTAATTTAAAGTAATAATTGATTGTGTCTGTAGCTCAGTTTGTAAAGCATTGAGTTAGCAGCACAAAATATGATTCCCACAATACAAACATACTGATAAAACTCATAGGCCTACCGTAAAAGTCACTGTGAGAATCTGTATTTAAAATTGTAAGAGACAGAACTGTGATGGGTATTAGGTAAAAAATATAATTACACTGCATGCTTTTGTGTTATGAGTGACAGTATTAAATGAAATCTACTCAGACTTTTCTATAAAACTTATAAATGTCAAATCACAAACCAAATCACAGATGCTTTGTGACAAATCCTTGTGTAGATACCAAAAATAGATTAGATAAATGAGACATATCAATAGTATTATTTCTGTGTGTGGCAGAAAGTTTTGACTCTTCATTTCTGCGTTTCGTGTTGAATATTTAATTTAACTTGAGACTGTTCTTCTGTATTCTTTAGTACTTCTGTGAGTGATAACCTCTCTGATGTGTTTATAACCTCCAAACCACTAGCAGCCATGTTTGATGTAGAGCTTGACTAAAGCCTGGGAACTCTGGATTATCTTTTGAGCTTTACAGCTATCACCACAGGCACAGCATGGCATGGAAATACAGTCAGGGAACTTCTCACAGAACCTACACACCAGTTTGCTTTAGATACTCAGAAAGAAGAGATGTGTAAAGCCAGATCATTACTGATTTTCAAGGGTATCAGACAAAATTTACTTTGAAAACAAACATTTTTCATTTGGTACAGAAGGCTTAATATTGAATATTGTTCCAATATTTTTTTTTGCATTTTCATAATCATCAGTTAATCAACTGTATGCATGAGTCGATCTACTCTATACACAAGTTGAGGAAGGACAATTTGGCATTTTTCTAGTAGTGTTGTGTGATATTCTACATAGTGAGATCATCCAATCTTCAGCTTTAAGATTGCAGATAAACAATTTTATTGGGGTAAAGCAATAATTCCTTATTTATGTTCTCATTTTAAACTCATTTATAAAATGCAACTGGATTGTCACTGGATTGTTGGAGAAAAAACAGAAGGTGCTTTACCTTAAGGGCAGCTGGCAACACTATCACGAACAACCTTCTTAAACATGATGGCATTAATAAGAAGTGCATCATTGATGCCCGCGCGCAGTATAAATTACTTGTGTGCCAGGGAATCACTTCTTTTTAAACCCCTGTGTCAATATCAACCTCTCTAGTGCAAGGAAAGGAAGAACATGCAAACACCAGAAATCAAACCCAACCAGGGACCTTCTTGCTGTGCTACCCACTATATTAAACCTAGTTTAGAACATGTGATTGTTATAAATGTTATATTTTAAATGCTTAGATATTTATGTTTTACAATATCAACTAAAATTTGAATTAATTACTAAAAGAAAAACTATCTTGAAAAAACGGTCCAAAAATTATCCCAAGCTTTTACCAGGGCAGTACTTCTAACATGTACCATATTTAGGTAGATATGCATGCATTGGTTAACATGTATCTTTGAGGTACAAAAGTAAACTATTTGAAATGGTCCTGCCCCAGTGACAGCTAGGGAACATTGGACTCCTCCCCTTTTACCTGGACCAAACCAATTCAGCACACCTTCACCTCACTGAGCCTCTCTCTTGAAGAACACCTCTTGTATTTGAATACTGTTATTTGTCTGACACTTCAATCCTCTTATTGAACAGTTAAATCCTTTTTATAGCTTTATTAGAAAGCTCTGTATGTCATTACTATAGTTGCTCTATTTCTCGTTTCACACTCTTTCCCCCAGAATAAATTCTTATCGGATCTTTCACATAAACTCTATGATTGATTCTGTTGCTAATTTGGACAAATTGAAGTAATGTATTTTCCCTGCGGTGTAAAAAACAGAAGTCATCATGATTTCTGACACAGCAGGTTTTTGATGGCTCTGTAAAATCGGAACATCATTGCTTTCGGCAAGGTGACGGATCTACTCATCTGCCATAATTCACATTTAATATCTTAATCCCAGAGGTCCACCGTGGCCCAGAGTGCTGTGTCCTTGCTCTGTATCCTCTTCTCTTCATTCACCGTTACGCATCGGCTATGCTCTGTTTCCCAACAGGATAAAACATGAAGGGAGCTAATACCACAAACAAGAGTAAACGGTTTTCATTAAATAAAGAAAAATGAGGAAATTTAATAATGTTTATATAACTATAATATCTGATGCATACATATAGTACAAGTATATAGTATTGCCCTTGAGAAGATACATAACAGTTATTTTAGTATATCTTACACACCCCACAAATGATACTTTAAAACTTTAAAAGTTTGCATACCTTTCTTTCTTAATATCATGTGAGCATCATTATAATTTGCAACCTTTGTGAAAGTTGTGTAGAAATCCCTTGTTTTGCATGTTACCAGAGCAGCATCTCAGCATCATCTACAGTACAGTACAGTAGTCACTGTCAGGAAGAACTCAAATGTGCAGAGAGTGCCAAGAAACCAAGAAATTTGCTGGGATTTTGTCAAAAACAGAGGCACACTTTACTGTTCATGACAAACAAAGAAATGCAAACTATATATGAAGCTCAAGGAGACTTGAACACAACAATTTTTTTATTTATCAGATGTAAAGACTTGACTGTGTGTTTGGATGATGAACATTATATACACACGTGAGGAAGATCTTTAGTTATGTCTGGACAATGAGGAAGAGTTAATCTTTACCTCAGAAAAACAATGGAACTCCTTCTGCATCAAGACCGACTGGTAACCGTTAAGTCATTTATATTTGCTATGACTTGTGCCGTATGCAGCCTGCATACACGATCTAGGAGAGATGAATATAGAAGAGTCAAGTTTTTAATAGGAAAAATATCAAAACTCTTTGGTCATTTTTGAACGTGATGCTAATGATCTAATCAGATTCAATGAATTGTGCTAAGCTATGCTAAAAGTGGAACCGCCAGACCCCCGAGATCAGCTGAATGGATTCCAAAACAGTTCAAAACAATTGTGTAATTCTAGTGGAGCTGGAATATAAGCCTATTTTCAAAAAAGTGGAATGTCCCTTTAATAATACGAACATGTACATACATGTTACTCACATATTACTGTAGCACAATTTCTTAGCCGCGGTACTTTTGTTGTTCTCAGATTTTTTTCAGTGTTTTCAGTGTTTTTGTTAATGTAAAGCTGCTTTGAAACACTTAAATTGTGTTATTAAGCGCTTAATAAATAAAATTTGATTGAATTAAAATAAAGGACCTTTAGCATCTGATGAACCTGTGTTTCAAGTAAGGTTTTTGCTGTAAAAAGGTTCTAGATTTAAAAATAAAATAAATAAGTATTAAAATAAAGAAATGGTTTGTCTATGTCATTGCTATGAAGAACGTTTACCTTTCAAAGTGTATGCACCTAAAAAGAAGTTTTATTCTTCATGTAATCAATTAATAAAAAATCATGCTGCGGATTCTGTAATAACTGTCCATATTTTCATTAGGATATTTCTCATATACAGCTGTGAAAAAAAATAAGAGATCATTCCATTTTTGACTTAATCATTTTATTTTAAATCATTGTTCCTAAAATACATTACATTAATTTGAACTGATTTTCTCTGCAGGATTGAAAATCTGAAAATCTGCATCTTTTATGTTCTTTTGACCATGTTTTCCCCATTTATTTTTTTTTGTAAATAAATGCAAATAAAAACATAATTTTTAATAAGAATTTGGCAGAAATGTTTACGGTAGTTGACATAAAGAAACACAAATTCTCATTTTACTTAAAGAAGCATTTCACCCGTGGACAAATTAATCTTTATTAAAAGTGGATCATATTTGTAGTCGAAATGTAAGATGAATTTCAAATTTGGTGCCTATTTGACCGAGAAAAGGAGTGTTTGTAGTCTCACCCCCTCTACAAAGATATAGGACTTCCTTCTTTCAATGATGCAATATGATGCTTTTTACATCATTGAAAGAAGGAAGTGAAACACTGAAATCAATATTTCTCCTGTCTCAGGGGAAACAGAGGGAATGATGCATGACCAGTTAAAAACATGACTGGGTTTCTAACTATACAAAGCTTAATGCAAATTGGTGAAGTGTCCCTTTAAACACATACCTATAAATAGCAAATCAAGAAAAATTGAAAGGGACCAGAGAAATGGTCTCTTAATATTTTCTCCGACTGTATATGCTTTTACGGAAAGCCTCCCAACACTTTTTAATACTTTGTCTGGCTTTGTCTTTCAAATGAAAGTGATGATGGTGTTCTTCAGATGTGTGGGATGTTGTCTTCTCATGTACTGCATGCAGTCTTGGGCATCATGCCAGACAAAGACGCTGCTTACTGCACTGCTGTGAAAGGTCAAACACAGGGACAGAATGACGCTGTGAAACCTTGATTAAATAGCCCAGCTTGCTCTCTTAAAAGGGTTACATCATGAGGATTCAAACTTTGCTTTGTCTTTTGAGATAAAATACCTTGACACTTAATTTATTTAAAACCCATCTGCACAAATGACCCACTCATCATGACATCACACAGTTCCTTAAGATCCTTAGAGGACCCTAAAGAAGGACCCCTCAGCTCAGCCTGATCTTAATGGTTTGAACCAATCGATGGTTCCGTAAGACTCATTTTATTTTTTACACTGGTTTCGGTTCGAACCTGACGTTAAAGATTAACCAAGAGTATGGTTAACAAATCCATTGTGCATGCTTTACATTAGTGTGTTCACTGCTGTTTGAGTGTCATATCTCACGACAACGTAATTATATCTGTTCATGAGATATTTCTCTAAGGGCCCTGCGTAAGAAAATGTGAGAACAACTTCCATTAAGAAGTTGTTTAGTCAGCAAACAACACTGTCCTCCAAGTTTAATCCTCTCAAATATCATCCACTAAAAACTAAAGTACTCATCACTTTGTTTGTTTACTCTCAGACAAAGGAGAAGTGAAATAATGAAAGGCTCTCAATGGGTCACCGAGAGGCTTTACATACATATTTAATTCTTCAGTTCTTTATTCTTCACTCTGCACTTTGGTGTACGGTACTTGTAACATCTTGCCGTTTTGCGTGTGTAAATACACCAAACTAACATTTAACTAGGATGGTATTTAAATTGGATATTATTTTTACACCATTTACATTAAATGCCCAATAATCTTTTCCTACTAAATGCAATGGTACATTGAGATCTTTCAGATAGTATCATCTTTCTTGCATTTACTGCCACTCAAAATTTGGAAGACACCATGAGGTGGCACGTATATTCTCTTGGGTTCTGTCACTGCCATTGAAATAATACAGTCAGGCTGTGCTTGATAAATATTTCACGGCTTCTTTACCCCAAGGGTTCCTCTGAGTCTCTCTCTGATGGGTATGGGAGCTCAGAGAGATGCATTGATGAAATACTCTTTCACATTTGATCTTTTCTCATTCTGCACAATGCACTTTCACAAACCTACCTGGAATATTTGGCAAAAAATGTTCAACTTTCAAATTAGTTAAATGCATGATCCCTTCATATATAAAATAAATGCATCATTTACATTTAGGCATTTAGCAAACGGTTTTATTCAAAGGATAAAACAAGGATACAATCAAGCGATTTATCATACACTCTAAAAATATCTATGTTAAAGGTGCAGTGTGTAGATTTTTAGCGGCATCTAGCGCTGAGCTTGCGAATTGCAACCATTGGCTCAGTCCACCACTCACCCCTCCCTTCTGAAGCACATAGAGAAACGATAGCCCCCACAGGAAAAACATGTCATTGTCTCAGACAACAAAACGTGCTCTGTAGAGCAGTTTGTCCATTTAAGGCTACTCTAGAAACATGCCAACTTCCGTGTAAGGGGATATGTAATGTTGATATATGTAGATAAAAACGGCTTATTCTAGAGGTTCATTATGCATGGTCTTTTACACCACTGAAACATTGTTATGTATAGCATATTGCATTTCTGTCAAGAGATTCTACTAAAATGTACACATTGCACTTTTAAACAACACATTTTAGGACAGATTTACTAAACAGGGCAAATTATTGTGAGAGTGCAATTCCAAAATAGCGCTGATGGGAGTGGTAATATTTAATAACAATACGTTTATTTAACATAGTGCCTTTCTAAAAACTCGAGGATGCTTTATAATCAGAGATGAGAGAGATATACAAACATTTAGAAAAACGTAATCACAAACAACCGAAAACAATGATAATTAAAAATAGAAAACAAATACATAAAGAATTACATACAAATACATTTACGTGGAGAAAAACAGATTAGGACACATTAAGCAAACATATTTTTTCAACTGGAAAAACCTGTGAGTTATTTACTAAAAAGGCACAAATTAAATAACACAGGTGCAACAGCTGATTTCCATAATGATCAATACAATCTGCTAAGAGCAGCGCAAATTAGTTCAGGGTTGCAAATAAGCCGAGCTGATGCTCCTCAGGTGCAGGTGATCCACTAACACCTGATGCACTTGAGTTCAGCACCACAGACATCACAGCTAACGAAGCCAAACTACACTGAAAAAAAATGGATGACAAAAAAATGAAGGTTTACAAGAAGTTTTGAAACAGTTAAAATCCTCTGACTCCTTTAATCTCTGTGATGCCTCTATTAGCAACAATTGTAGACATTTCAAGTGTAAAATTATTTATTTTTTCGGCATTAAATAATGGCACAAATACCAGTAATATCACACATGTAAATATTGATAAATCATTTAAATAATCTCCTCCCATAAATTTTGCATCTGAAAGGAAAACTCCTAGAAATGCATATGCAATAAGGTCAGTCGCAAAAATAACTAGAACACACATTTTATTTTCCACTGCGTGTCTTTAGTTAAATAGCATAACACAAAACAATGTGTAAAATAAACACATCTATTCTTAGAGTGGCTTTCTGTTAAAAGATAGCTCAAATTTTTGATGAATTGGTTTGTAGAGTCAATCGCACAACAGCGATTTTTCTTATTTGAGATGTTTTTCAACATTAAATCTGAGCAGTAACACTGATATGTCGTCTCTCTGCCACGACAGCGTTCTGCCCAAAATTACAGATTCTATGTCTTAATGTATTAAGATATTACAACCGCTAAATGTGATGGGTCATTTGTGAATGTGGTCATTAAAATATGGTAATCTAATAGTGAATCCATTTTTCATATTATGTTTTAAAAGTACATTTATACTAATGTTATTTTTCTGAGGTTTTAATAAAACTTAGACGCCCAGCAGTGTATTAGGCAAACAGTGATTAGTACGTTTATATGAAACAATAAATTAAATGGTTTGAATAGCTGTGCAAGATTGCTTAATAATATGCTGTGTAAGTTTGAACATGAAATACACTGACTGCATTTTTAGGAGGTTTTTAAGGTTGACCGACCTTGTGCCCAAAATTGAATACTTCCATACTATATGTAGATGAAAAGTAGTTGGCGGGGCGTGCAGTATGTAGTATCGCACAACGGTAGGCGAAAAGTACCATGATGACCCTACTACTTCTGGCATTCAATGGACACTTTACTATCCCATGATACCCAGGAGGGCACAAGTTAATGGCTCACTTGCTGTTATGACGATGGAATATGTCACATGATGTATCAACATAAGGGATGTAGTAAATCTGAAATTAATTTATACTACCCATGTTCATATTATATATAATGTACTATTTTAACTGTGGATGAGTACACTATCAGTATACCTTTAAGGTATACAAAACATAATAGGAGGTTGTACCTTTTTGGGCATGTTACAGTACCTAAAGGATCTATTGTGTATTTAAATGTACAGTTAACTGTTTTGTGCCCCTAAAATTTAACTAATACAAAATATGGTACACAATAGTTCCTGATGGTAAAATATTGTACCCCAAAAGCTACAGCATTTTAAAGTGTTGTATACTCATAAAGGTACAGTATGTGATTTTGAACGCAGGGCATATCTGTTCCTGGTCACTTAGAATATGTCTGGTGTTTATTGACTTGGACAGTTTGTCATTTCATTTACTCAGTTAAGACAGATTGTGTCAAAGAAGTAATTTCATAAGCATTAATATAGTCCATTTAAGCCATGTTATGTTTAACATTTAGCCAGTGAACAGCATGTGCTTTGACAACATTGCATTAAACTACGCATTGGGCTAATTATGAGTTACAATCAAAGGGTCAGTAGACTGTTTAATATCTTATAGAGTCCTGTTTTATGGAGAAAACCATTCACACAAAACATTTAACTGCTGGGATGAAACTGTTAATTTTTTATAGGTTGATTGCACTATAACACACTTAAATCAATCATTATTTCCAAGTACAGAAGATTCTGAGTAAATGTGTTCTGCACTTAAATCCACAATAAGTGTTCCGAGAACATTCAAATCATTGACGCTCTTTTTGTACGTGGGAGTTACAGTCATGAATTCACTCTCCATTATTAAATGTAACCTTTTATTGTACTTTTAATAGAGCATTGGGTCTCTGTGGATAAATGTGTATGTCAGATGCATAAATGTTAATTTAATGTAGTACTGTACTACCATATGATAACATCATAGATCATCACATTTATAGACATTTTCTCTGAAATCCTTTCTGCATATAAGTTAAACAGATATTTTTGTTTACAGATCAACTTGTTGTAAAGTTACAAGAAACACAAGCATTGAACATACAGTAAGAAAGAAAATATTTTCGTTATTCCTCCTAGACATTAGTGAGATTACAAGGTGAGCAAGGTTAAGTCTTAGATATTTCTTCAGAGATCTTAACAATGTCACATACTTTGCTCAAACTTGGCAAGTCTGCAATCCAAAGTCGTAAACGTAATCATTTCTAACTTGGGAATTTGTATGTGTATTACATGTTTTTGAACTATTTTAAATTTATATGAAGTGAATCATAAACATTTTATATCTTTACTCACCATTTTACAATGGTCTCATACAGTATGTTTCTACTTCTATTTCTCCAAAGCAATTTTAGGAGAAACATCTGATGCGCAATGATATTACACAGCGCTTGAAAATAGTCCCCTATACCCCCTGCTATTAAAAGTAACCAAGGGGACTATTTTCGAGCAGTGCATAATATCAGTACGCTTGCTGCAGCCATGTTACGACAGCAAAGTCCTTGATTATTACGCCAGAATGAGAGTGTAGTCCCTAACCATATCGGAAGAGAAAATCTTTTTGTTTTAATTAGGAAAAATATTGAAACTCGTCTCTTGTGTGATGCTAATAGTCCAATAAGATTTTCAAAAAAGTGGAGTGTCCCTTTAAGTTCCCATGGAAAGTTTCCAGAAACTTTCCGCCCTTTTGCAACCTTATTAATAATTGCCTGGTTGCATCGTAAACATTGGTAAAGTCTTTAATAGTTGCTATCTGATAAAACGGTATAGTGAGAAAAAGCACTGATGACTAGTATCACTCTCAGTAGGATTGTACATCTTTCTAATATCACAGCTCATTTAAATGTTGATATTATTTTTATTTATTAAATACATAATGCAACAACCAGAAATTCCCCAGATGCCATCTGCCACAAATTGGCAGAATGAATCGAGAAGCATGAAAATAAGAGCGTCTGGGTGCACTTGATTGAAAGAATGAATTGAAAGATTGACCGCTTCATTCATTAAAGACTTATCTCTCATAGGGATTGGCATAGCAGCTGCTGGCAAAACAAAATGTAAAGACTATTCTGTTATTTTCTTAATTCTTTGCCTAAAAGCCCCTTTCGCAGATAATAGCTTTGTGCTTCCCAGCATCCCTGATGGACCCATCTTTGCCTTTCTCTTGCCAGACTATGCATCACAGTCTGTTTAAAGTGATAATGAACATGGCGTTTGAACACAATCTCGGATATTTGAATATGTTCTGCATTCATTTAAACTGTAAACAAGAAATGCTTATTGCTTTATTAATTATTTAATTGATTTAAAGGTGCTTGAATTGTTTTCTGCGTGTTAAAACCTGCTTGAGAGGATACAACAAACAGCATCCTTCCTGGCCTGACATTTACAGCATGTGCCTCCATTCTCCTAGAGCCGCTGATACCATGAAAAAGGTGGTAAGAGGCGTTTTAAGGTCCAAATGATGGCGATAGTTTGAGGAGTCACATGGATAAATGTTTACTTTACAGTGTTATACATTCTCATAAAGACACTTGAAGGTCAATATTTCTCTCTCTAATGAAGATTCCCCGTGCTGCTGGGATTGGAAATATGGGTAACGTTCAAAGGAAAAGGGCAACTCGTTAATCTAGCCTAAAACTCAGGGAAAACCCACAGTGCTAAAGCCGGGCATTGCAGAGCGCCCTAGAAATAAAGCTGGGCTATATATACTATACTGTACATACATAGATTTTTATTTTATTTATTTTTTGCTCATGAAATGGATCCCCTCCTCCATGTTTGGAGCTTGCTATCAGAAATGTTGTTTACTCCAGCGCCCCAATAAACAAACAAATTCGAACATGACGGTGAACATAAAACGATCAAATAGAATGCATAATCTCAATGTGTTGAAAAACAAATATTTGCATCGTAAACCCAGAGGTTATGTGTTTTCAAATCACAGAGGAATCGAGTGAGTTACATTAAATTAATTGCCCAATCAAAGACTGAATAAATGCGGCACAGTTTGCGTATCGTTTTATCTGTTTCTGTCATCCACGCGTGAATTTCATACAGTTTTTGAGATGTTTAATTTTTGAAGTGGCCCCAAATGTGCAGTAGAGCTTGTAATCACACCGAGTAACAAATTGATGCCTGTCGGCTGCGCTGCTCCATTGGCTCGCTTTCCACAGCAATTTTGTGTTTTTTCTTTTGTGTGTGTGTGTATATGTGTTTGAATCTCATCTATTGGGTTTGTAGGGTGTTTGTGAATAATCTATGCGTTTATAAATCACAAGAGCAATAGTGGGTTTGCAAGTGGCCTGATCAAATGAAACTGCATTACACAATTATGCAAAGATATAGACAGGGCATTTGTCTTAGTATACATAAAATGCTCTGTTATGTAGCTATCAGGGAAAAAACAACTAGTAATAAAAACTGTACAATGTGGTCATTTGTAATAATAAGCGCTAATTACTGCAGAAAAACTGTAATCTGTGAGTCTGTTGGGTGAGAAGGTTTCTCTGGAGTTACATTATTTTTACAGTTAGTAGTCTTGCTAATTTACATATTTTGAAAAAAAAAAGACTATAATATAATTTATATGTATTTTTTTCTTATGTTTTTATTGACGTTTATATGTATTTACTATAAAGTGCAAAAATGCTATTAAAATGAAAGCAAGTCAATTGTGAAAAGTGATTTAATTTAATTTGAATCTGCTTGTCTTGATTTTTGTGCACTGAAATCTAAAGCCAGACAAAAAAGAAAAGCACACTGCAGTCGGGCTCACTGGGCTCCCAAATGATGGCACAGGCCTTAATGTACCAACAGATGTGGTGGATGTTTTCAGCGGCAGGACTCGTAGGCAGGGCATTTGCTCAATTTAATGGGTGAAGGGATAACACTTTTAAGGGCAAGCTCTCTCTTTCCCCAGTGCTCAATAAATAGCCCTACTGCGATCCTGTTCTCATGAGAATGTGTGCGTATTTAAGAGCTGGCTAATTCATATGAAGTTTAATGTGCAAAAACGTATGATTATTCAGCCTAGTCTCACTGTTAAAGACGCCATAAAACAGAAGTATTGATTGTCTTATTTTCCCTCTGGTGACGTACTGTATATATGAGTGAAACAGCTTCTGAAATGAAATAAAGCACAGCTGGATTTGTCCATCGAGATCTGATTGGATCATTTAAAATTGGGTCATGTTGATAATTGCTAATCGCAGCGATCTTCTCCCGGACTCCGCCCACCATATGACCAGAAATAAAGAGAGATCACTCTTTATTTGCATTTTTGATTAAAGATTATGAGGGCATATGAATTTAAAAATATATGAAGTTCACAGATAAATCATTTGTAAAAATACCACAATATTACAAAAAATTATTTTCATGGCGACTTTAATACGTAGTATAAAAATGTAACTTTCGAAGACACAAACATATTTTTTGTAAATTTGAATAAATGCTGAAGTCTACAATGTAGACGTATTTGCAACATTTAATTGTAGAATTATTACGTTTTTACAGCTACAAAACGTAAAACATTTTTACAAATCTTTAATACCATTAAGATTGCTGTAAGATTTCCCTTTAACCATTTTATTGATAATGTTACCACGCTAACCCCACCCCAAACCTTACCCTAAACCAACACCCTTTTATACAAACATTTTTGAAATAGCATTTAAAATATAGTTTAAGCTGCTAATACAGTCCTACACCAGTAAGACAGACGAAGTATAATGACAATAATCTATTTTTTATGAAATTTCAAAAGTAGAACAAGTATTAGTTAAAATATCGATATGCTGCAGTCGTGGTCTTCTCTTGAGTTTATGAAGTACAGAGAAATATTAAAGTTATTAATCGAACAAAACATTAACCCAGTTTCTCTCTGTCAAGGCGTGCATTTCAAATTTCAAAAGTACATCGACTGAAAGACGGCGTAGCGCAAAACTCTGACATATCACACAAGAGCCAATGAGCATTCGATATCACTGCTGTAAAGCAATGTGTCGTAAAGCTTCTTGAGGCGCAATATTTGAATTTAAATTCATAACGAATGCAAGATTTGATGTTTACAGTCGCTGATGAGAACTGGAATCAAGATCGCTGGATAAAGAGCTGATTTTGGATCTGTTTCTCACAATCGTATGGATTTTTAAGATGTACATAACAGCAACAGATTAAAATCTTTTGTGAATTTATGTTGTTTTGGTGTTTTTCTGCGGCATTCTCACGGATCTCCGCATTTTTCCGTGGCCCTGCTACGGACTGTCTGTTTCCGTGGCATTCCGTGGCATTCTCACGGATTGGTTTCTCAACTGCTTTTTCCTATTTTCAAACCATTTTCGTTACATTACATGTCAATTCATGTAAATCTAACCCTAAACCGAAGTGACAATGGTAAGAAAATAGGACAAAACAGTTGAGTAACCAATCCGTGAGAATGCTATGGAAAAATTAGTAAAAAATTCCGTGACATTCCATCGGAAAGAATTAGGGGGCGTGCACACCAAAGCTTTTAAAAGCGGCTGAAACGCCTGAATTTTCAGCTGAGCGCCAGCGTTCTTCAGCCGAGCGCTTTAGTAGCTGTGATACTTCTGCTTTGTTTATTAGTCAGTGTACAATGCGCCGGTTGGTTGCTGTTGTAATGTCCCACCCCTCCTTCACTGTGATTGAACGGCCGTGTAAGAGCTGACATTCACAAGCTGATATTTTCATCCAAAGTTGAATCATTTTCAACTCTCAGCGCTCTTAGTGTGTCATGGCAAAGAAACTAAATATTACAAAATGGTTAAATGATTACAGAAATGTTATTAATTTTAAGGTTTTAAAAGTGTAGTCTAACTCTTTTCTGAACGTCATGAACATTTCATTAGGTAGATAATAAGTACAGTAAACTGGCTTAAATAAACCCATATATTATAAGTCCAAAATATGACTGAAACGTGCCAATAAGGAATTAAAATCTATACTTCTGTAAAGCTGTTAATACATAAATAATTAACGGATTAGTCCTGTCAACACGTCGATATTATATGCTTCAGTGTGTATTTAAACATTAGTGAATGTGCATGTGGTACCACACTTTAAGTAAAAATACACACATATTCTAATGAGGTCATGTTGGATTATTAGAAAATATAGTAAAAATACAGTAATAAAACCCTCAATAGCTGCGTTTCCATTAACCTTCAAATTGTGAATTAAAAATACAGCGCAATTCGGCGGGTAATGGAAACGCAGTACAAAAACGTACAAATTTGATTGTATGAATTTAGCCACCTCATAAAACTTGTTTGAATTGTGTTGGTACACTATAAAACATTACTGTAGGCATGCAGCTGTTTGGCAATAACTTACTGTAGATTTAAATTGATGTTATTTACTGGCAACAGTTTGTTCAAAATAAAATGAACATTAAACATTAACAAGTCTTTATCTTTACAGAATAAAACTATAAAATAACAGCCTCATAAAAGCATTCTTTGAACAAGAAATCCTCATCAACCTTTTTCTGTTTTTTCTTCTTTAGATTTTGGTTCCCAGAATGCTTTGCATGAGGCTGTTATTTTAGTTTTATTCTGTAAAGATAAAGACTTTTAATGTTTAATGTCCTTTTAACTTTGAACAAACTGTTCCAAATAAATAACATAAATGTAAATTGACAGTAAGTTACTGACAAACAACTGCTAGTAATACTGTAATGTTTTTACACTAAAGAAAACTATTAGGATTCTTCTCATGCAAGACTCAAGGCAATGCTACCAACAACCTTTCTCATACAGTAGATCATATCAGTTAATCTTCATTGCTGTGTTGATAACCCATCACAGATAGTGTAGGTACTGGTAGTTGTGCGACATGTCTTCAGGCACAGACAGATAATCTCAGTCAGAGCAGGAATATAAAGCAGCTCAGTTGTGTATGTAACCTCATTGATGTTGATTGGTGCTTTACTTTAGTACACTTAAGTGTGTATGATTTCTCCAGTTTCTGCAGTCTATTGATATTCAGGAACATGTTGCTGGGGAGCCCACCTTCAATCAGATCTCAACTCTGTATAGAGCTTGATTATTTTCACTTGTTTGGTCCAATCACAATGAATGTAATTACGGTAATGCAATTATGCGTTACTGTTATAGTTGTTGAACGGTGACGTGTGAACAGCGAGTAGCGACTGGAGCGTTCACAGTGAGTGCTGTAGACTCTTCACAGGTCTGCTTGTTAGCCCATCCAGAATCCAGATGCTGATGGAGTTGTTCAGCTCGTGATGCCCCGGTGTGTAGTTCAGCTTGACAGTGTAAGCAGGAGTGTTGTCTCCACTGACAGTAATAGTACAGGTAACACAGACTGGTTGATAAGACTAGTCAGGTTGGTTACCGTTTAGATATTGACCACTGTTGTCAGACCAAGAGATACACAGTGACCCACATAAATCTATTTTAATATCTCATTATACTACGATAGTGTATTGTGTTTACTTTGTATGACATCATAGTCAATGATGAGGACATTTGGTTGCACTCTATTTTGATAGTCCACTTTGGGCATTCAACTAGCTATGGATAACTGTGCAACTACATGTCAACTAACTTTCAATAATTTGCAAGTTGCTATACGTCAACTAACTGTCATTAGAGTATTAGTAGACTGTAAGGGTTAGGGTTAGGGAAGAGGTTTGGGTTAGTCAGTGCTTTAAGTGGGCCGGAACGCGCCGGTACTCAGTACCGCCACTTTTAAAAATAGCTCTTGAGCGTACCACCACCTCTCCCTGAGCCCAGAACGTGCTTTTAGCGTACCGGAACGCTCATTTGCACATCTGTTTAAATCAGAGGTTTTAATCCTTTGGCTGCGCTGCCGCTTTTCAGAGCGCTCTTCACAATGTACACTTCCTAATTTGTCCCACCGAGTGCAGATACTACATTACCCATACACCCTTGAGTTTACAAGTTAAAAGCGCATGCGTCACCTTTGCTGTCCGTCAGCCTCAACGTGGTGTGGAGAGGTGTGACTCATACCCGTCAAGTATCCCGTTTTGGCCTGTAAAGTCCCGTATTTTACCCTTCTTTCCCGCCGTCCTCCTGTATTAGTATTTTCCCTTAAATCTCCCATATTTTATCTTCCGTAATTTCGCACGCAAAGGTTGTGATCTATAAAAAGATCCTAAAGATCGCTAAAGATCCACTGATTCCGCTAATCCACTTCGTGTCTTCCCGCCCGCTCCGCAGCATCTCTGTGTGCACTCTCTGCCTGGACGACAGTTTCTGAAGTTCGTTGCATTAACAGGTAGATTTATTACATTATATCAGCGGTTAAACCGCAGAATTACTCATTTGGAAGTTTGTTTATGTATTTGTAAAATGTAAAAGTGCTAACAACTTCCACATTCTTATCGCTTGTCTAATGGATTTAATGTTCCCGATCAGATCTAAGTTAATATAAACACTAAATTTGCTGTTGTTGGCACACTTTGTAGGCAAAAATACAAAAAACACAAATGCCTTCACAAAACAAAGACAGAGAACGGAAAGGGAGGCTGCTTCTAAAGGCAGTTCAACATTGCAAACATGGATTCAAAGATCCATCAAGCCAGCAGGTAAATCATATTGAATATTTTTTGTCACACTTTAATTCTTGTTATTATATTTCCCATTATAATCACTTGTCTAAGTTGATGCTAGTAATTTAACTAATAGTACCACCCCCTTTGGTGCCCTTTTTGGTTTGGGACACTGCCCAACGAAAATTCAATGAATTTGAACGACGTGCACAGTAGTTTCAGTTCGCCGTGATTTCACCAAGTAAGATGTGATCCTGGATCAACATTTTTTGTTGATCCTGGATCAACGTTTCAATCAAAGATACCCCAACCTACCCTTAACTCAAACCCTAACCATTTTTAAACCCTCAAATTAGTGTGAAATAATAGTTTGAGTAGTATTTCTTAAAAGCCCCTAACCCAATCCTAAACCTAAATCTAACATGCACACAAATCTTAATCCTGCAATCTGATTGGTTAATGAAAATGTTGATCCAGGACCAACAATGGTGTGGATCCAGGATCACATCTTACTTGGTGAAATCACGTTCACCGTAGTTTTACCACCCTCAAAATGGAAAACAATGGGAAAAAATAAAGTGCTGACTTTCTAGTTTTAAATGGCCAGTATTTTGTTATTCTTGAACCCATAGACATGGTCTTGGTGTCATTTTAAAGTTTTTGTTTTTAAGCTCTTTCTATCTGAACAACTAGTTTTAGCATTTGACCATGCTGAAAATTTAACTTATATATCTACCTTTTGCCCAGTTCATGTATGTTCAATAGCTATTTTTAGCTCAAGCAAATCCACAAACTTATATAAGGATTTATTATTTTTTACAAGCTCGTCTGTTGACTGCTGAATATAAAACCCCTTCAATATAGAAGTCCAGTCAGCAAAAAAAAAAAAGAAAAATAGAGTACCGGCACTTCTTTTGGGCCACTTAAAGCACTGGGGTTAGTGGAATAAGTTGACATGCACATGCAAAGATACTTCTAGACAGTTGAATGTCTGTTGAGATATCATCGCAATAAAGTGTTAGTAGATATTAAGCAGACAGTTACTAATTATCTAAAGATTGGTAGTTGATAAGTAGTTGCAAAGTTACTTATAATTAGTAAAATGTCTAAAGTGGACTATCGAAATAAAGTGTTACCGTTCATTTTTGTGAGTTTATAAATTATAAATATACAGTATGTGTCTATATCAATGTCTTACAGATTGGGTTGTAAAAGGTGATATAGGCTATTTTAAATGGTGTGTAGTATAGATAAAGACATTTTAAATCAGACCGACCTCGGTTAATGAAGGTTTATTTTATGATGTAGTCACTGTTAGGAACCATAAAGGCGACTGTTCTGAAGAATTGAGATTAGCAAACGACACAGATTTAGGCTAAGCCTATTACATTCTGCACATGTCAGACCTGATAAACAGAGATTTCAAAAGAATATTAGAAGTGCTAAACATGAAATCTCACTGCAAGCAAACAAATATTCAATGGAAAGTCCACGCTGTGTATTTTAATAGCTATATTTAGAAACAACCATGTGCAATAGAGTGAATGGAATAATACATGACATACATGGACCTTAGTGAATTTCACTTTAAAACCCACATTTTTCTGGTAAAGATTTTAAAAATGCATGTGATAGTCAAAGCAACTCTAACATATATTGTAAAAATAGTCCATAGTTTGATTTGGGGGGTGTCATTTGTGCTTAATGTGCCGAACAAACTTAGAGTTGCAAAATTCTTGGAATATTCAAGGCTGGAAACTTTCGATGTAAATTAACGGGAATAAACTGGGAACTTGAAAAAAAGCAAAGTTGCCTATTAAAGGAGCCATGTCACAAGACTTTTTTTAGATGTCAAATAAATCTTTGGTGTCCCCAGAGCACATATGTGAAGTTTTAGCTCAAAATACCATGTAGATAATTTATTATAACATGTTAAAATTGACACTTTGTAGGTGTGAGCAAAAATGTGCCGTTTTGGGTGTGTCCTTTAAAATGCAAATAGGCTGATGAAGTGCAAACACTGATGACAATGATGGTGGTTTGTTGCAATTAAAACTCAATTGTGCTGTGAATTATTTTTCTCTCTCTCTTTTTCTCTGCACTAAATAGCAGTGCTGTGATTGGATAGTGCAGTTTAAGGGGGCAATATTATTCTAATAAGCAGGGCCGCATTAACACTATAAGGGGCCCCTGGGCTTTACCATTTTGTGTGGCCCTTCGTCCGCCAGAATTGCAGCCTACATTCTAGGGGTGTGCAGCGGAGTCAGTATTTGTATCTGTATTTGTATCTGTAACAGTCTTAAAATTATTTGTATCTGTATTTGTATTCTGATGGAACCGGAAGTGGGCGGGTCTTAAACCGGAAGTTTGTCATATTACATGAAAATGTCATTTTAAACGCATTTTAGCTTTTTATTATAATTATAACTTAAATAACTGAAAACATTTAATAAAAATAATAATACAAAATTTTAATCAAATAGACAATAACTTGATTCTCGTTACTATTATGCATGGAAAGCAAACATCTCATTTTTAAAGCCTCATACAGCTTGTGCCTATGCATCATTCTATTGTAGCATTAAAATAACAAACTTGAAACCACATTGACAAACTGTAGGCTACATCACCTTTAAACGTTTATTGTGTCTGTCAGCACAGTTCCATCATGAGACCCATTCTGTCTTAATGAGTGGGATGTTTTCAGAAAAAAATAAGTAGCCTACATTAATCCCTCGTCTAGCGATATAAATATACTAATTAAACATCTAAAATGATCGTTATTTGTAAGTTGTCTTAGAGTGAAATATAACCTAATACTACTCATACATGTCTGATGTTATCTTGGTTTCGGTTTAAAAACATGCAGGACTTGCTTGATGTTTACAGAGATATTAAGGGAGATAAAGTTCGGGAACTGATTTATGTAAAAAAGTTATTAAGATCAACAAGACTCACGCTGACTTATAGATCCGAAACGCAAAAACACCTGTTTTGACAAGAATTTACAAAAGCATATTAAGCATTACAACAAACTTGCTGAGCTCATTATTATCTATGTCCATGCAGCGTTTGTGCCAACATATCGAATTGTTTAATAAAAAAACTCTCTCATTAATCTTCACCTAAATAAATAAATAATCAGATATTCGTTTACAATATCTTCACCTAAATAAATAAATAATCAGATATTCGTTTACAATTACAGTATTCTCTATTATTTAAAAATTAGTTTTGACTTTTCAAAACAAGCAACATGATTTTAAACAATAAGGTAATTAGAAAGATTTAATCCAATGTTTCAGTTGTTATTTGCTTACTTTATTTTAATTTTAATTCATTTCATAGTAATCTTCAGATTAAATTTAGCTTTTAAAATGTTACATTTTCATATTTTTATCTATTTACTTATTTATTTTATATTCACCTAGATTGACCATAAAGCTTGCTTCGACTAGAAGTAATTAAAAGATCATCTACCGGAGTCACACGGAGATATTCATGAATATTTTATTATCAGAGTGCAACATTTTATCAAGTTTTTTTTTGGTCTTGTGTAATTAAATAAAAAGAAAAAAAACTAAAAGGGTATTTTTTACATCTGGGTTTAAAGAAGTTTGATATTAGCAGCGTTTTTAAGATTTTAAATTAATTCCAAAACAGCTTGCGTCTCTAAATAAGGGACGCGTAGAAAATGTCACTCAACAGGCAATTCTAAACTTTCGTTATTTTAAAATTAATTTTAATATTTCCTTGTTTTTATTTAATTGATAGATTATTTAGTGTTATCTGATTAAACTATTTGTGGCTTGTGTTTTATTCCCCTGCGCATTTAGGCATTTTGCACCCATGTTCTGTACCTTATTGATTCTGACTTCATTTTGTTTTTATTTTTTATTAAATGTAAAGGTAAATTCTGATCTAATTTAAGTTCTGTAAGTTATGGATTCCTTTCCGTTGTGTCGATGTTGCGCTGTTGCATGCTGTCACATTAAATTTAGCCGAACGTGCTAGGTGCTCTGCGTGATCATATTTAGGGGTTTATCAAACTAAACATCAACAAACGGATTCTTTCGGCAAGTATAAGTTTTAAAATGTTTTTAAAAAGGTTGCTTAACTTGTCAAAGGCTGAGTTACAAAACAGGTAAGCAGTTTTTTTTTTTTTTTGGTGATGACACCAAAAATATCTCTACTGAATCTGACACAATTGTCTCTCCGGGTTGGTCTCTCTTGTGATTTAATATTATGGTCGGTGTTAACTTTCAAATGATAGAAAAGAGATTCCTGAAACAAATGTTATAAGAGTCGTCAGGTGTTTCAAGTGAATACAGAGATGATCAAAGCAATCAGATATTTCTGTGCAAAATAATAAAGCATATATAGTGTCTATAAAATCATTAATTTCAGTGTTTTTTGGTTATAAATGAACTGTTTAAGGAATTGTATATAAAGCTTGTTTTTTTATAATTTACAGTAACAAATTATATGTAATTTCTCGTCTTTTATTTCCCTGCCCGCTAAATCTCAAAATGAAATAAGATCGCTGAACTTATAGGCTTCCCAGAATCTAATTTGTTATTTATTAGATTTAGTTATCAAAAATTTTTTGTGTAATATCTTTGTGTGCTGTTCTGTACATATTGGCTTTAAAATGTTATGAGGAGTCATTTAATGAATGTTTATATACACGTTGTCTTTCATATTAAGATAAAAACGCGTCCTCAGTTTCGTCTTTGTTCATCACTTGAAAGGCACTTGTGGTCACTTTATCAGAAAGCTGTCTTTGTGTTGCCTTCAGAAATGCAATAATGGATATTTCAGACAGAAATTTTAAAAAGCTCACTAATGATTGCAGGGTAGCCTACAGTAAGTGAGAGATTTTCTTGCGCAGGAACTGCCTTCACGCACGGACATTCAAAGCAAAGCGATTAAGCATAATTTTGAAGGGAGTATCAACTTTTTATAAAATGCGGTTGTTATTTTTTTCCGGCATCTCGGGGCCCTTCCCAGCCCGAGGCCCTGGGCTTAAGCCCAGGTAAGCCCATGCATTAATGCGGCCCTGCTAATAAGAGCTCCTTATGACATCATAAAGAAGGCCAAATTTCAACAACCTATTTTTGTATGTGCTTGTACAGAATGGTTTACCAAAACTAAGTTAATGGGTTGATATTTTTCACATTCTCTAGGTTGATAGAAGCACTGGGGACCCAATTATAGCACTTAAACATGGAAAAAGTCTCATTTTCATGCCATGGCCCCTTTAAACATGGAACTTAAATGTAGTTTAAAAATGTTGCAGCATAATTCTGTTTAAAACAACAAGATTTAATGCAACTTCAGTTGAATTTCTACATGCACACAGCACATTGCTCACTGAAGGGCCATTGAGGCCACACCCCCTGCATGTACTTACATTCATCCATAACATGAACAGATCATTTCTTGAATCATGCACACAAAAATAATGTCAATATGTCCATCTTTGCATGTATTCACGTATATTATATTAATTTGTTTAAAAACCATGTGATGTGTGTAAAAACATTATTGTAAAGACAAATACACTGACTGAGAATCAGTGAATTTCATGAAGTTTTTAATTTGGAATATTTCCAAAATTCCCCAAATTTCTTACCTCGCAGTCGAAAAATTTTTACATTACTTAAGTGTAATAATAGACATTGAATATTTAATATTCATTCATAAACTTTAAAAGCAATGTTTAATTGTTAATACATTAACTTTTTTATTAGCCTGAAATCTGAAAACAGAGCCTGTGCATTAATATTTCTACTCAAATCTTTGAAAGAATGTCTATTTTTTTCGGTACTTGTTCTGAATCCTAATTTAAAAGTCTTTTACAGTTTGATGGATGTCTCCAAGTAAATATGACAGCCTCCTGGTGATGGTTATATTTGCTTCAGATAATCAGATTGGCTTATCACTTAGTATAAATATAGTTTCTACTCATACTTATTTTTATACTATTTTATACTTCTTTCTTATACTACTTTTCTTTTTTAGGTTGTGAATTATGAATGTGACAGTATAGGGGATGGAAACTTCAATAGCATGTATTTATTGCTGCAGAATAAATTGTTAAATTATACATTTTTCTAATAGTGTGGTTTTACAATAAATAACTGTTGATCATCTGTTCTACACCAAAAACCAAACAAAACCTTAACCATGTTTTGCCTCTCTTGTCTTTATTTACATTAGAGGAGCAACATAAGAAGATGTTTTTATTATACGTTTAAATTTGATAAGCATAAAAATTCAATTAAGAAAAATGTAATTATTGTTTAGCTGCTATGCTATGATTTTTGTGTCATTTGTTATTTGTTTGTCATATTTTTCTTGTCACATGCTTCATGCTGCTGAATCGATTCCTTCAAATAATGGACTCCAATACTTTGATTGTAAGTTACATTCATAATCAAAAGCAGCAGTTTTATATCCAATATTATTTAATCAACCAAATAATTACACAACAAAACACTTGTAGTTTGCCTGTCTTCCTTATTTTAACGCTATATTTGTCAGACTTGAGATGTGTCAACGCTGAAAACCCCGTTAACATGTTTTTAATTTGTGTGAGGTCACGGTGATGTATTGTCAATGAGTTGCAGGCAGCATTTGCACTTCACAGCATTTAAAGGTGTTGCATGCATCCCTTCAAGCACGTATCCATAGTGCTGAGCAGCAGATGCATCCTCGAGCGTCAAGTAACCATAGAAACAGATGAAGCCTCGCTGCTGATACTACAAAACCACCCTCGCTCATGTGTCTTAATAAGTGCTTCAGTTTGCTACAACACAATTTGCATGAAATGTCTGCGTAAGTGTATTAACCTCTTTATGTCGCCCATTGATCTGCATTATGAACGGGCACTTGTCGTTCTGTGAGCAGACAGTAATGAACAGATGGTCGCTTCAGTAGTCAGATTAAGCACACAAAGCCGTGACGGGACTGTGACAGTCGAGGAAGTATGTTACATGAGTTTAAACGGAGAACTCTAGTTTCAACATCAAGATACGCCAGCAAAACCAACCTGCCTGAAGCGCAACTTTGTAAGTTAATGGTTTCTTTGTGACGTGTGTTTTGCTGCTTCCCAATCCGCTTACTCGGGCTATGCCCTGAAATGATGTACTGTTTTTGTTATTGAAAGCAGATTATAGTAGAAAAGAGTATGTAGGTACTGGGACATATGCTGCGTCGCAGTTTATACTGTACTAATATATACTAATATTCCTTAAAAGACTCTAATGTATTTGTCATGGGGAAGAATACACTGTAAAAAATACTGTAGTTATGTAGCTTTATACCACAGGTCTGTTGAATGCTGTATTCTGATGCATTCATTTCTGATAACTGCACACCTAACTTTTAAAATGTCTTAAAAATAGGCACCAGAACAGTGGTTGTGGTAACCGTGGTATAAGAGGAATAATTGACTCCAGTCCTTTGAATTATTTTAAAATAATGCACACCTGCGGTGTAACGGCACTCCATTTCGCTTCGGGTCGTGTCGCATAACCACCTTGGGTGTGCATTATTTTCTTATAATTCAATGGCCCGTCGTCAATTATTCCTTACGTAACTTACTATAGATTTAAATTGTATGTTATTTACTGGCAACAGTTTGTTCAAAGTTATTAAACATTAACAAGTCTTTATCTTTACAGAATAAAACTATAAAATAACAGCCTCGTGCAAAGCATTCTGGGAACCACAAATCATCATCAACCTTTTTCTGTTTTCCTTTTTTTAGCGTGAGGCTGTTATGTTCATTCAGGGCCGGTTTTTGCTATGGGCAATGTGGGCGAACGCCCAGGGCGCAATCTAAAAAAAAAAAAAAAATCCAAGCGGTTTTTTAGACAAACGCTCATTTCCATCTCAAGTTAGTGCTAAGAGTCATACACAGGTTGTGTGCGTGTCAGAAGAGGCACGGGAGAAAGGGGCGGGGAAACAGCTTGCGACTGCAAAACGCTCGCTCGCCTTAAGGGGGGCGAGTGAGGGATAGACTGATCCCAGACCAGAGGCCATACAACACAAACTGCTGCGTCTGCTTCCAAAATCATTTTATTTTTCATTCCTAAAATTAACATAGACCCATATACCTACGGACATGTTATCAATTGGATTTTGTGAGAAAAAAAATCTGTAGAGTCAGTCATCTACGTGACTCACGTCACGTGACACCGGTTGATTGACGGGCGAACGGACGTTGTTGTTGGCAAAATGTAATGCAAAGTTAATGATGTCGAGTCTTCATCATCATGGATCAAATTAAAAGACCAAAGAAGCCATAAGTTGCCCAGATCAGAAAAATAAGAAAAGAAGATGAGGAAAAATGGGCAAAAGATAAAGGTATGCCGATTTCTACGAGCTAATATTATTTATATTAGCCTCGCTCTCTTACTAATATGTTGCTATTAGCCACAGAACACGACTGTTTTTTTGTTTTGTTTTAGTTTTGCTGAACTAGCAACTATTAGAATTGAGGCACCATGTCATGCAACTAAATTCACCCATAGGCAACACACAGTCTAGTTTGTGTGTGCAACACAACAAGTGCAAACTCACACAGACCTCCTGACTGTGTCATTTTTTATTGCTATACGCTATATGTGAACTTAAATAACTTCTAATATAAATTGACATGCCATTTTGTAAGCTACACAGTGATATAGCTATTTAAATAATTTGTAGTGTATGCTTAGCATTTGTTAACATCCTATAAACTAATAAAATGTGTGTTATGGTCATTTTAATTGGGTAACTGATGCATGTGTGATGTAAGTGTATCTAACTTACATATTGGATCTTAATTGTAATTTCAGGGGCATTTCTGAAATATTTTGAAGTTAGAGCAACCACTGGCAAAAATGAGGAGTCAGATACTTCAACAGCAGCCACAGACATGGTTGTGGAGTCTGATGAGGAGTGTGTGTGTGTGTGTGTTTATATACTGTATTACATTTATTTATCTTGTTTTTCTCTGTTCTTGTTACCTTTTTGTATTTAAGATTATATATAATAAAATAATACATGTTGGTGGCGGGATTTGGGGGTAATTCTTTTTTTTCTGGGGGCGGCCAAGGGATGGTTCGCCCAGGGCGTAAATCTAGCCAGGACCGCCACTGTGTTCATTTAACTTTAAACAAACTGTTGTCAGTAAATAACATGCATTTAAATCAACAGTAAGTTACTGGCAAACAGCTGCCAATAATAAGTAATTTCTTTTTTTAAAGTGTACATTTTAGTTCTTTGCAAAAGAGTATGCAATGCATAATGGAAGTCACTATTTTTGACATACAGATGCACATTGTGTATCACACACACACACACACACACACACACACACACACACACACACACACACACACACACACACACATGTAAAAAAAAAACACAAAACGCATAACAGCTTTTCTTATTTATTACTTATGCAATGTTTACTGTTTCATTTCATTTATTAATTCAGTGTATCATCTCTTGTACAATTGGTTAATTTAGCATAGCATCCCTTAACCCCCCCCCCCCCCCCCCGCAAGGAGTTATGGGTTATATCAGCTGTTAAAATGTGAATGCATCTTTATTTTGAATTTTTACCAGAAGTAGTAGATTAGGGCGGGTGTAAGGGAACATACAACACACACACACACACACACACACACACACACACACACACACACACACACACACACGCGCACATAGACCAGAGACAGGTAAAGAGAAGTTATTTGGTCTTTTTCTGATGAATACAGTCAGTTCAAAAGATTATTTTCAAATGGACTATAAGATCACTCACTAATATGAACTATTATAAACATAACAGAGTGAAATGGCTGGACTTGCTACATTAAAGCAATAAGCCATTATTTAAAGGTGTGCATCACTTCTAATGCTGTGTTTGATAAAAGTTTGCATTTTCTGACTGTTTATTTGAATGCTTCTGTTTTAAATCATAAAGACCTTTCTGTTCGGGTAAATAGCAGCAACATTAACCTTAATCATATTTATATGCTGTAGGAGGAAGCTAGAACAATAAAAGACTTTTAATGCAGTGTTATCTTTTTGCTTTTTTAGTTTATTTTGAATAAGTGCATCATTTAGGTGAACACGACCCACACTACTAAAAAAGCATATTGGTGCATAAGTATGCAGTTATTTAAATTTTTAATTCTATTTAGGATGGATAGTATGCAAATGTGGGTTTGTTTCAGATAAGCATTCATTCAGAGATAACGGTCAAAAGATAAGGCATGGTTCATCTTCTCTTGGATGACTATGGGCTGCAACCTGTTTTAAAGGTTATTGCATTTTTATTAGTGATTTGCTGATATCATGTGTCATATTTATATTGCCTGAAATAGCTGATGATCTCTCAGTGGGTAAGATAAAGTTGAACTGAATTAACTCTGTAAGCTGATGTTTCTGGCCTGGATCTTTCTAAAACACTTCATATTTAGGGTTATATTCTTTGCAGGGCTTTGAACCAGAATCTTTCCCGTTCTATACAAAAACAGTATTTAAACGTTTCCGGTTTTTGGTTCAACCCTAAAATTGACGTTCCTGAACTGGTTAGAACAAAAAATAAAGTTCCCAGTTAATAACGTTCCATGACAGAACACACATAGACAGAGGACGAATGCCAAACGCCGCTTCAGGAAGAAGATGCAGCATAAACAGTCACTCCACATAAAGTGAAAATTACGTTGTTTTTCAGTGCTTTATTCACCAAATGTATTTTAATGGACTACAGTATGAGACACAGTAGCGCAACTCTCTCTCAAGTTTATACATCAAGGGATCTGATCTTTGAAGGGCATAGGGATGATCACGTTTGATTGGAGTTGGACCAGACACATTTAACCGCATGTGCGTCTGTGCGTACAGAAAACTGCTCACTTGAGCGCCTTTTTTGTTGTTAAATGGTTTAAAATCAATTAAGTGTTAACATTTGCAAGCCTCTGAAACACGTGCAAATGATCAACTTTCACCCTATTTAAATGTGCGTATTAATCCGCAAATCGCATGCGAGCCGAACAGTGGGTTGTGATCTGTACGGATCACGGATCAACTGCGATCCGTTACACCACTAATTAGTATTAAAACAAACATCTTAAGATACTTGGTAGATATTTACCTCTTATGATTGAGCATTAGAGACTTGGGCTTGAGTAGGTTACTTGCTGGTGGCAAACTTCTCATTTCTCTGATAAGTCAACAACGACCAGAAGTGAACTTCACCAAGTCATATTGCACAGAAATCTTGTCAAAGAATGAAAAAAATAACGGTAATAACCGGTTACCATTATTTTCAATAAAATGGTTCTGTTCCGGAACATATATATATATATTTAAAGTTTTCCATGAATCGTTTCAAAGCCTTGATTCTTTGCACATTCAGGCAGTGGCTGTAATGCCATAATTGCATGAATTGGAGTCCAAAAGCAAATGCTTGGACTGAACATCACTGTGGACGGTGTTAATTGGAGTGGAGTGTTAAGGCGCACGATAAATTCAGAACTTTTGAGTGCTTTAAGAAATGATTAGCCTTATATAAAAGCATTTGGATAATTGGATTGATTTGAAAATCAATAGCGTGGTCATACGAATAGCCATTATCTACTACTTCATCATGTTCTTGTCCGTGCCTTTTTAACCTGAAATCTTTCTCTCGTTTCTGAGGACTGGGTAGCAGTTGTCTCTGGGGAATACGGGCTGAAGCAATATTCTGCTGCATGCTAATGTGGACGTGATTTTATGCAGGGAAAATTTGATTATCACAGCTCAGGTGAGCATCAGGTGGTAAAAGACAGCCCAAACATCAAACTGTTCCTACCAATATATTTATTGCAATTAGGGATTTTAACACCCATCATGTGATATTTTGCCCAAAATGCACAAGATGTTTTACTATCGATACTTATTTCAGTGCAGTTGTCAGCAGTTTAATGGTGCTGTGTTTCCAAAGCTTTGATTGTGTTTATAGTGCCTCTTGGTTAAAACTAGTTATACTTCCTAATTAAACTAAGTCCTAGTCCTGGTTTAAGATAATCCCTGTCTGGGAAACCACCTCTTAGAGGCAGTTTCCCGGACAGGGCTTTTCCTAGTCCCAGACTTTAATGCATGTTTGAGCGGCCTTCATTTAAAAACATCTTGCGGTGACATATCTTAACATATATCACTGACATTGTTTTGTCTTAACATGCACACCAGTATTGTCTTTGTAAGGTATGTTTGTAAAAACTACTTGCTAACACTTAGTTAACATTAGTTAATTTATCTACCTAACATAAACAAACCCTCAGCAACACATTTGTTACAGTATTTATTAATCTTTGTTAATGTTAGTTAATAGAAATAAAGCTTTTAATTGTTTGTTCATATTAGTTCACAGTGCATTAACTTACGTTAACAAGATTTTAATAAAGTATTAGTAATTGTTGAAATTAACATTAACAAAGATTAATAAATGTTGTATATGTAATGTAGTTAACTAATGTACCTTATTGTAAAGTGTTGCCAACTACTTAAATGTCTTAAAATAACTAGTCCTGAATGAATCTAAACCCTGTGTGGGAAACTGACCCTATTCATGACATCATCTCTTGTGGAAAGGTTACTGCTCGGTTCTTGAGACTCAGAAGTGCTGCTCAAATATCAGGTTAATCATCTTTTATCTCTCAGAGTTTTGTGGCATCGATTCATTTTGACTTTCCAAGGCTTTTCTTTCTGGTTTGATCATTGGACACAAATGGGAGCATTGAGAACTATTCAGAGCGAAGAAATGAGAATTGAATTTAAACAGTGATGTTCTGAAGAGCCTGTGCTTGGTGTAAATGTATTAATGTTTGAAGGTTAAATAATGACGTATGGTGGACTTTGATAGACCTGCTCTATGCTCGCCAGCTTTGCTTAGGTGTTAAAGGCTAAAAAATGTCACAAAGCAATAAGACAGTTCAAAAGAGAGCGAGGTAAAACTAAAGGTAAGCTAGAGCTAACTTTTATGCAGCGTGCACATCGCCAGCAACTTTGTGGCTGTGTGCCGTCCGTCTCTTTAAATGGAGTCATTATGAGGCGTAACTAATTGTGGTGGTCCTCCAAACAATTAAAAGCAAATGAGTTAACGTCCTCTCAGTAACTGATGAGAGACAGATGACTGCTTCACTCCACTTGGTAGTTGCTCCCAGAAGTCACTCATTATTTACATAAAGTTGGACTTTTCTCAAAGTTACCGCATTGCTGGACACGCACACTTCATGTTGCAAACGGTTACTGTCACTGGTGTCGCCAAAAATCACCAAGCTACCATTGAAATGAGTGAGGACGTGTCTCTCTGCCATTGCTAGTCGCTGTGGTGTGCATACAGCTTTAGGTTTGTAGGCTTGTAGACTTAAAAATCAATGTGCAGTAATAATGATACTGTAACTAATGACTTAGAAACTAAATCTAACTTAGGAACTAAGTTTAAGCTAACTAGAAAATGAACATCTGTCTTTTTATTTAAAACTTTTGATGTCGACTTGTCAAAATTTTGCCAAAAAATATTAAAAAGGAAAGTAATAAAAGCTTTATGTAGTAATTTTACAGCATGGCTTTCACACAGACAGATGAATGAAAGATAAATAGTTGAACCATTACAAGAAATCTGCACTCTTTGATGAAATGGGCCAGTTTATTAAGTATTTGTAGGAGTTCAGTCTAAAGCACACAGAGATATTGCACTGACTGGAATAGAAACTTGAAGGCATTTGGTTCAGTTCAACTAATTAAACTGAGTAATAAATTTTCAGTAAAGCTAAGGCTTGGTGATAAACTTTATATGTTGTGTCTGGTACCGAGCTTTCAAGCTTAGGCAATGTCTATCAGTCTTTGAGCTTGAATTATAAATGTTTCTCTATGCCTTATAAACAAAGGAAATTAGAGGACAAGTAAATAGTTGCTAATGGTTATAGTTTTGTTTTATTTGTCTATGTGCAGTCACTGAAGGTGAATTAGTGTTCCCTTTACTAAAGCCCGAGCATAATACACAGTTATACAATACTGTGCAAAGGTCTTAGGCCACCATGCCACAATTAGATGTGTTTTTGCAATGTTATAGTGATGATATATAATTGTTTCTCCATCTCTTTAATAGAATACAACCAGAAAATACAGGAAATCTTCTCTCTTTCGTAACTAATAAATGGCCTTGTTGTTGATAAGGGGTCACTGAACACGTGTCTATTGATTTGTTGTCTGTTTTGTGTACGTGTGAGCAGTTCGCAGCTTCCCTGTTATCCGTGCCAAACCCAGAAGAGGCATCGCCGACCAGTCTGACAGCAAGTATTAGGTTTCGTGATTAGACCTGTTGTTAGCCCACCCCTGCTTTCATTTTTAACAGGACCATTTACGTAAGAGCCAAAAAAATAAGTGTCCCTTTGCATTTAGCCTCTCCGTGTGAAGCAACACTTCAGTCTTTTGGCACCAAGTCCCCTTTCGTTCCTCAGAGCAGAAATAATTAGCTTCTGATTGAGCTACGATTAACATGCCCACCTCTGAAGCGACTGGCCCATGCTTCATAGAAACAATATGCTTTCTGTACGGCCAGATAAAATCTGTCCAAACCGATTAAAGATAGGTCTGAGAAGTATGTGCGCTCTTCAACACGAGACCCTGTACTCTAATTAAAGTCCCAGCGTTTCGGAGAAGATGACTTATTTGCATAATTGCGTTACACAGCGGTGGCTCTTAATATCCGATATGCTTTGAAATACTGAAGTCTTAAGGTACATAATTGGAGACGGAAAGTCGACAGACTGTGTCTTTATAGTCTTAGTTTCTTCTTGTATTTCCAGTTGCAGTGGTTGAGACTGAGCGTAATGTCATCATTCCATCTATCAGTGTTCAGGGCGTCTTGGCTTTGAACTGCTGAATCCGAGCCTTCGCTTCTCCCTGTGGCATCTATCTGCCAGTAGACAGTGTGGTGATGGCGTGGTCTTGCCTCTGGCTTCATGCATAAGGAAGAATCTGAGTTCTCCGTATCTGTCAGCTTTCTAGCTACATCTTTTGATCACACAGCTGTA
Source organism: Misgurnus anguillicaudatus (assembly GCF_027580225.2). Classification (NCBI taxonomy): domain Eukaryota; kingdom Metazoa; phylum Chordata; class Actinopteri; order Cypriniformes; family Cobitidae; genus Misgurnus; species Misgurnus anguillicaudatus. The sequence goes on from NC_073347.2 coordinate 36,992,196, forward strand.
AGATATAGAGATCGTTTCTCAGTCCAGAGGACAAGCATCTCCTTTGACTCCTATGAAAAGTGTTGGAGGTTAAATGCATGGGTAACAGATGGGTTTGGACTAGATATGGGCAATATATTGACTACTGTATTAAATATTTTCAAGATAATTGTGATGATGATATAAAATTACAGAATAATAAATACATTTGTATGTGTTCATTTAATTAAAAGTATTAAGTTATAACTACAGGTGGGTCTTCCTTTTTATACTCTTAGCATTCCTGCAAAAAGGCTAAAAAAACACATAAAAAGGCACTAATTGTACCTGCTGTATTGATTGTATCTTAAAAAGGTTTGCATCATTCAAATCACAAGAATCTCAGCTTTTCAAAGATATGTAACATGTTAAACTTTTTATTTTTGAGTTGTTAAATGTCATGAATTTTCTGTCAAATAATGCGGTGTTCCTTCTACGGTACATTGGACCTTTAAGGGCTCAAACTGTGTTTTGCACTAAACATTTTAAATGTTATGTCCAAATCATTATTTTTTATGGCACAAAAGAAAATGACATGCTTAACTATTCTAGACTAGAACACAAGGAAAAATACCAAAATGCCCTACTGTATTGTGACAATAGGTGTGTTTCCATAACCCTTTAAATTGTGCAAATTGACATTGTGAATTGAAAATACAGCCAATGGAAACACGTTAATTTAACTAAAACTCCCATACTGTATATCGCAAAAAAAGTTTTTACGCTCACATGAGGCTTTCAGGCAATTATGCAATGGAAAGTTTATCCGCATTTTCAGGTCACCTGATGTAAGTAAGTCAAATAATTATTATTTGAAGATGATGCGGTATGAACTAAAACCTTCAAGAAACACCTCAACGTGTCTGCTGCCAAGTATAAGAGGCTTTCCTTATCAATAATGTTTGGATAATACTCTTATGTCTCATTCGGAAAAACTATGTTTCAGTTGCATATCATTGGTTAATGGAAACCAATGATATCTTTTAGACTCGACATTTAGAAAATAACGCTAAAGTTTTGCTTTAGTTCATGCTTTACACTCCTCACACAGTCAGCCGCGAGATCTCTGGCACCCTCATATGAATTCCCCGAGTGCATCGCCGGGTGAAGACCGCTCATACGATACATGGCTGTTCTATCCGTGTTACATGCCCCCTTTGCTGTTCCTCTCTTGTTCCTCTGTTCCTTTGCTGTTCCTTTTAGCACTGCAGCACTCTCGACCGTGTTATTGTGATAATGCTTTCATGCAGACAGTCATATTTGTTAAAACACATGGAATAACTAAAGTGACATTTGTGAAAGGCATTTCAATTTCTGACTAATAACCTTTTCACGGCCGTTACTGAACCTGAGTTTGATTAAAACAAATGCAAATGCAAAGTTCTTAACAGAAAACAGAAAACAGACCAAATGACCAGCACATTTTGTTTAGTTTTTGGCTATTTATTTGTCAGAATGTTTTTGTTTTATCACAATATTATTAAAAACTGTAATCAAATAATTGCAAAGCAGTGTCAGTTCATGATTGTCTTAACAGAAATACACAGACTCGTGTATACTTTGTCAGACCACAAGCAAGAATTTATGTCCCTCCAAAAGTATGAAATTATTTTGCAGACACAGCTACAGTACTAAAGCAGAATCTATATATATATATATATATATATATATATATATATATATATATATATATAGAGAGAGAGAGAGAGAGAGAGAGAGAGAGAGAGAGAGAGAGAGAGAGAGAGAGAGGAGAGTTCTACTCAAAAGAATTATTGTCTCTTTCTCATATTGAAGATTCAATTCCAGAAACACGGTTTTGCTGTCAATCACAGGACCTCTTCTCCTTTATTTATCCAGCTCATCCAGTGAGAACATGTCACCATAGACTCATGGCTATATGTTATTCCTACCATCATTCACAGATGAAGACACGGGAATTTTAAAGGCGCAGAGATATCTGCATAACACCATTCTTTTATCTGCCTTACATGTCTTGGCGGGACCTGAGGGAGAGACAGAGTCAGACTGATTTAACTTCTCTTTGTGGTTGACGTGAAGAGATCATGTTGCAGTGCGTGAGACAGAGGGAATATTTTATTTAGCACCGTCACTTGCTGTTTCTACCTTTTGGGGAAACTCCAGCTATGCTAAAATCACATGTGTTCGGGTGTGAGATATATGTATTTAAACAATAGCACAAGCCAGATATGAATCTCAGCTGTCTGGGATTATTGGTTGTTTGCAATAAAGAGCCATGACTGTTAGATTTTGGGTCAGCTATATATTAGTTTATCGCCACAGGTGTAAAGTACTTGAGTAATTTTACTTGATTACTGTACTTAAGTATTATTTTTGGGAATTTTTACTTTACTTGAGTACAATTAAAAATCAATACTTTCACTTAATTACATTTTTTTTTTTTTTAGAAAAAAGTACTTTTTACTCCTTACAATTTTATTTACAGGCAAAAAAAGTACTATTGTCCCTTGCTACCAAACCAATTGAATTGCGTTGATGGCCAGTTTAATTTAAATGTTATTTATTCTGGAGCCTTTGGACCACACTGAGGAATTGGCCAACAGTTCATCTAATGATGAAGATTTTTTCGCTTTTTTGAAACCGACAACACATGAAGTGTGACACGTTTCCTGCTATTTGCAGCCTCACTATCAAGACTAATAACTTGTTCACACTGTCAGTCCAAATCTGATTTTGGTGCATATTTGATTTGACAGACTCACTGTCCACATTGTGTATCACAACTGTTCACATCCGGTTTGTGTGTCGTGTAGCCGTTTTCCAGATTATCTGCACTAATCTGTTTCTATGGCAATGACATCGCGCTGGCATGACAATCTGCCTCGACATCTGACGTGTTTTACGTGAGGTGACAGCATGACGTAACCGAAAAGCTACATAAATGCGATCAGGGTGGTCAGACTGAAATGGATTTCTGGAAATGTGATTTGAAAAAGATTTCAAACCACCTCTGGATGTAGCCTGAAACGTATTTAAAAAAAAAAACAGGTTTTTAGCCGTTCACACGTTCTAAATGTGACTGGATTTCTATTGGATATGCACCAAAATCGGATTTGGACTGACAGTGTGACCAAGTCTAATACTGTACACCTCTTCCTGCATCAGCTGCCTGTGAGAGGCTTGAAAGAGCTTGAAATTTAAGTTAAAATTGAGGTTTTACAATTTTGAGTAGCATGTTGCATACTGAAATTAGCAACCTGGTCTCAAGAATTTCCGTGTTAGTCGTGGAATTTTTTGCTCATTTATCCGTGTTATTGCCACGGATCTCCGCATTTTTCTGTGTCTGTACTACGGACTTTCTTTTCCGTGTCAGTTTCACATATTGGTTACTCAATTATTGTTTCTATTTTCTTACAATTTTCGCGTGGGTTTGGGGTAAGAACGACTTTCTGTAACATAAAATGACATCCTAACCCAAACCCAACTCCTAACCCTAACATCAGGCGTTAATTGTTTAAAAGTCCGGAAAAAAAGTATAAACCAATAGTTAAAGTGACATCCTAACCCAAACCCCACATCTAACCCCAAACTCACGCGAAAATGATTTAAAAATAGGGAAAACAATTGAGTAATTAATACGTGAACCTGACACGAAAAAGAAAATCTGTGGTACAGACACGTAAAAATGGGGAGATCTGTGATAATGACACGGATAAATGAGCAAACAATTCTGTGACTATACCACTGAACTTTGTGAGGTCATGTTGGAAATTATGTAGTAGTCTTATAGTTTGATAATGAAATACAATTAAATACAAACAGTTGTAAAGGATAAAAGCTTGTATGTGGTTCATTCACTTCATGTTTTTAGAGATTAAAAGCTTAAACATGAATCTCTAGTTTTCATTCGTCCTGTTACTTTTACTTTTTTAATACTCAAGTACAATTTTAATGAGGTACTTTTTTACTTTTACTCAAGTAGGATTCTGGCCAAATACTTTTACTTTTAATTGAGTTAAATTTACACTCAGTACTTGTACTTTCACTTGAGTAACATTTTTGAGTACCTTTTACACCTCTGTTTATCCCTAAACATGAACAGATTACATATTTTTCCAGCATCAGTTTACTCGGTTTCAATTGTTTTTAATTGCTTAAAAATGAACAATGGCCATGTTACAGAACTAATGTGATTTGAAATGTGGTGCATTGGTTGAAGCATTGATGTAGTTTCCACTAAAACTAGGGTGGGGCATATTAGGTGGCTCCTCCCCCTTGTTTAAATAGCCAGTCATGTTTAGTTTTCTTTGCAGTCTGGAATATGATAAGAAGCTGAAGTGCAGAGTCAAGTCATAAAAAACTGTTGATGCTCATGTGCTCATATCTTCTAAATGTGAATTTTGTCAATGTTTAAGACCACACCAAGTTAAAAGAATTATTAAGGCTAACATTTTTATACTAAAAACAAGAACTTTAATTTTGGTGTCATGGGGACTTTAAAGGGTCTCTGGCTATAAAGACTTGTATGTTTAAATACTGCTAAAATCCATTGATAGAAATACATTTAATATTTTCATTACTTCAAAAAATCCCAACATATAATACTTAATTTAAGCTAAACGGGCCGCCATAATGTTTCATGCATAACACATTTTGGGTTGATGACATGTAATGATTGTCACAAAATATTACTAAGTAATAAGTTTAGTAAATACTACTGGTATCTACTCTAGTTTTTTTATGTGAGCATGTTTAACCACCTTCTCACCTCTCAGATTGCCTTTATTTTGATAATTTTTCATTTGTTTGTATGTTTTCTGTATTGTTCATCATTTGTTACTCTCAGGTTCATATTGAAAGCATTGATTATTGATGTTCTTGTAATTTTAATAGCATGCAGATGTCAAGAACACATAGCGCCACCTACTGTCTGTGTGCATTTATAACTCTCATCTTCTGCTTCACATCTTTCTACTGATTGAAGACTGAAGCGTAAAAAGTACAGGTTTTCATTGAAGCCTTTAACGTCATGTAAAGAAAAGTGTGGCCTCTGAGTGAAAATATTATTGTTTACATTTATTTAAACGGTGACATTTGTAATGTTTTTATTTTACATTCATATAGCCAATGTAAATGTATTACGCCATACGTGAGTTTATAGTCAGGGTGCCCTTTAAGAAAATTACTGATAATGCTAAATGAAATCCAGTTAAATTTGTAGTAAAGAAACACAGTGTGTTGTTAATAAAAGTTTTGGACTGTAAGAAAACAGGTTAGGGAAAACAGGCCAGCAGAAAAAACACGGGCTGTCAGGCGGGTCAAACAGAAACCTTCAGATGTCACAACCACACTTTCTGCCCTCTTTGCCACTGGTGGTAAGACATTTGAGGGCAGTGTTTTTTCCAGGCAAGCAGGTGAAGATTGAGAGCACACCAGAAAGGAGAGTCAAATGTGACTGCTCATTAGTTTGACTAGTTTCATGCAGGCAGGTAGAGCAAAGATCTGACCACATCACTAAAACTGAATCCCCAGAGGCACAGCCATGCCAGACCGCACCATAAATCCCTGGATTTCTGAAGGAACCCTGAATCCATGCTTACAGCTTGAAACTCTCAGTGTATGCCACACTTGCTGGAGCTGGTTTTCTCAGTTTGAGTTTTTATTATTTATCTGGGTCTGCTAGACTTTTATTGCTCCACAGAAACTATAGCTACAAGTTAATGCTGGAAAATACACCACAGAAAGAACATTTCTGTTTTCTAATGAATTTTTAATGGTTGTAATCAAAGAAATTATGCTATGTTTTGCGTTTTTCTTGCTGAAAAGACCAACACATGTTTTGTTGGGATTCTCTGCTCCAGCATTACAATGCTGGTTTTACTGCATCCACATCAGGGCTCGTATTCATTTTAAAAATCTTAAGATTTTTTAAAGAAATTCTAAGAAGTTTTTATAGATATGAGTGTTTCCCCTTAAAATTTAAGACAAAAATCCTAACAAAGAAGGAAGTTATTCAGAAAGCATCTTAACCCTTAAAAGAAGTCTTATAGGGATAGTTTACCCAAAAATGATAATAATGTCATTAATGACTCAACCTTATGTTGTTCCAAACTCGTAAGACCTCCGTTCATCTTCAGAACACAGTTTAAGATGTTTTAGATTTAGTCTGAGAGCTTGTTGACCCTTCATTGAAAATCTACGTACGGTATACTGTCCATGTCCAGAAAAGTAATTAAAACATCATCAAAGTAAGGCCATGTGACATCAGTGGGTCAGTTAGAATGTGTTGAAGCATCCAAAATACATTTTGGTCCAAAAATAACAGAAATGATGACTTTATTCAGCATGGTATCTTCCGCATCTGTTTTGAAGAGCATGTGTGAGACTAAAGTCACGTGACTCCAGTGATGCTGATTACGTGTTATCCTCAGACATGTTTGCAAAGTTTTTTTCTAAACTTACAGCGTGTGTATCCCTCAGACCGTAACTGAAGCCCGGGTGCACAAAAAAAATCACCTGGGGCGCACCATATAACACGTCATTCACATCACTGCAGTCACGTGACTTTTGTCTCACTCATACGCTTCACAACAGATGGGGAAGAGAAGACAATGCTGAATAAAGTCGTATTTTTTGTTATTTTTGGACTAAAATGTATTTTCGATGCTTCAACACATTCTAACTGACACACTGATGTCACATGGCCTACTTGTTTTTATTACTTTTCTGGACATGGACAGTATACCGTACATAGATTTTCAATGAAGGGTCAACAAGCTCTCGGACTAAATCTAAAACATCTTAAACTGCGTTTCAAATATAAACGGATGTCTTACGTGTTTGGAACGACATGAGGGTGAGTCATTAATGACATTATTTTCATTTTTGGGTGAACTATCCCTTTAATGTCCAGAATTGTTAGGAGTATGGATGAGGACTTTTAAAAGACTTAAGAGTTTCTTTAGCAGCAGAGAAAGTGGACAAAATGTGAAGAGGGAAACTAAAATAAAAGTTTGTACTTCAAAACCACGACTTACGACTCTGAACTGGCAGTAGGCTATGCGTTCCAGGCAACCTGTAACCCGTGTTTTTACAACCTTCTACCTGCGAAAGTGCACTGGAACAGCAGTCAAACCCGTGACTTCCCACCCGTGAATTCGTACTAGATCGATGTATTCCCAGTTCAGTGTCGTGAGTCGTGGTTTTGAAGTCGTGATTTACAGGTTAGAGGTTGCCTGGAACGCAGCATAAGACTCCTACATAAACGTTTTTAATCTAAATTAGGAGCTTTCAGAAATGATTCTAAAAAGCTTTTAGAAGACAGGCCCTGGTTTCTTAACTAGCTTAACTATGTTGGTTAATCACCTTAACAAGTTTTTTTCTGAATGCCAAGGATACTAGCACAAAAACTTATAAAGAATTCCTAGGACTTCTGCATTATTAAAACATACATTTACTTACATATTTAAACATCTTTGCTTACAGACATCTTCACGCTTTGCTTATCAAGACTTACGCTTCTTCTTCAAGAAACTCTTCAAAAAAGCATTAAGTGGACAAATAAAGTTACAGTAAAGCATCGGAGAAAGTGAAGATGAGGAACCGAGAGCTTCTTATCACTTTCTTTCTGCTCAGCTGTTTCATGGGTGGCATTATCTATAGCCATGCAACCTGCCGTAGGGCTGTGGCTCATGAGTGGCACAACCTGCCAGAAAACATCAGCGTGAGGTGGACCCTCACTGAGGACACCTGCAGCAACTCCACTCAGTGCTGGAACACAAGAACAGAGATGGACAGATTCTGGTGGACAACCGGGTCATACCGCTTCCCTCAGCTGTGCCCACTGGAGCTTCAACTTGGAGATGTAATGTCTGTGTCTCTCGACAGAGCGCTAAAACAACTCGGTGTCTTTCTGATCAATGCGTCCAAAGAGGAGTTTGACAACTGCTCGGTTGTAGATCCACGAAAGGATCAGGTGGTGTTTGCCAGCGATATGAATGGTACTCTGAAGGTAGATCCAAAATGGCTGACGTCTGGGATGAAATATTTCACAGTTGTATGCAGAGGCAGCAGTCATCTCTGCAGACTCGGCCTGCGTGTCGCCGTCCTGGTCAAACCTCAGCGTTGCCGAAGCTCACCTCTCCTCCGACTGTGTTCTGGAAACGGTAAATGCAGAACCACATCCAGTAATGAAACATACAACTGTCAGTGCCGTGAGCATTTTTCAGGACGCTATTGCGAGAACTTTGATGGATGCCACAAACAGCCATGCTTAAATGGAGGCACCTGCTTGAGCAGACGGACGGCCTACACGAATATCCCTCCTTATGAATGTCTTTGTCCTGCCCAATTTACAGGTGAGAAGTTTTAGGTGTTTGTTGTTTAGTAAATATAGTTTGGGCTGCTTAAAGGAATAGTTCAACTAAAAATTGCAATGTGTCCATCATTTAGTTCTTGCCTGTATAATGTTGTTTCTATGTAAATTGTGATTTAAGGGCAAAAGCTTCTTTCGTCCCAAATAATATTAAGTGAATTGCCATTTACTGCCAGGCTTCAAAAAGCCTGATGGAAGAATTGCATACATTTGTGCACAGTGCGATAGCTTTGTGGGAGGAATAATGCAACATTTATAGCATTTTTCTGTGATAATTTTGCCAGAGCTTTTAAATCTCATGCATGTAACGTTCAACAAAATGACACCATTACTTGCATGGTGCCAGATATGACATTAGTGTTAAACACAACTGGCTGTTGTCTCAAATTATAGGGGAACATGAGAGGGACATTTCCATGTGTCAACAGCTCAAATTTGAGTCCATTTCTCACACAAGGCTGTCATAAAGACTCAAAAGAGTACATTTACATTACTTTTACAAGGTTTACATTTTTTATTACTATTTCCTGCACTGAAAAAATATATTTTTAAAGGTTGTTGGTTTTGCTGAAGCAGTATAGTTTAATATTACAATACATAAAATACTGACACAAATGGGTAACTCTTTGACATATATATTTGTTTTAATACTCAACTCAGTTAAGAACCTTTACTGCTTGCTTAGTTTACTTAATTGACCTATGGCTAAGCCACGCCCCCTCCAATCACTCTGACAAACAATCAGTATTCGGTGAACAGGCGATATGGCAGCAGTCACAGGAGGAGACGTTTCACAGGAAGCAATTGATGATTTTTGCAGAGAGAAAGACTATATATCGTATCAAAGTTACCAAAAGGGCCTTTACTATGCATTGTAGGGTTATATTAATAATTTTATTGTTGAGAAGTTTCCAGGACAAACCTTTTTACCATCTTACCAAGAGTAAGTGACCTCTCTGTTCTTTTGGTGCTAAAGTATTTACATGAATCATTCAGCACAACGTTGCTATTACAAATAACATTTGTTATCTCTGTTATTTACAGATACATTAATGAAGCTAAGTGATGTACAACACAACTAGAAGCTAACGTTAACATTTTCTAATGTTAGGCTAATGTTATGTTAAAGATAACGTTCAAATACGTTGTTGACTTAGAACAAATGTAGACATCCTTGTTTAATTTATCCACATTTAGTTGGTGTTGTTGTTTACCGCATAACTTAATCTGGATTAAGCAGACATTTATCTCGGTTGAGATGTGGCTTGGGAAAGGGTTACAAATACACACCGTCACCCAGCCTTTCAGAACACCTTGTGTCAGAGTTGTATGTACACCATGCACACAGTTTGACCATTTTAAACTTAAAATGACAAGAAAAAACATATAAAAACGAATGAAAACTGACTACCCTGCTAAAATAACAGCATCAAACCAGCATGGACCAGCATGGGAAAAAATTAAAGAAATGTTTATTTAAAAAAGTGCAACAAAAGCATGTAAAATTTGTTATGTCAACACAAATAAGTTGAGTAAACTTAATTTTTACTTGTAAGTACAGTTCCCACGGATTATGTTCCGATAATTTTTTTCAATTGTGTGAAATAGCTGTCAAAATGTATTAAGTTAAACCAAAAAGCTATTCTTTGAACACATGATGTTTTGTGCCACTAATGCAATGCTCTACCACCTATATCTTCTATACAGGAGCACAGAGTATATTAAAACTAGTTTTGAAATAATCAACTGATGCTTTTTGGTGGGTTTCCATCCTTTTCTGGAAAGCAGAAGATCAGATATTCTGCCTACCATCTCTTTTTGTGAGTGAATGATGACAAACTTTTATTTCTGGTTGAATAGGTCTTTAAATATTACGAGTCCATTATGAATCCATAAAGCATCTTCAATCATCATGAACAGGACGAGGTTTAATGGGTGTCCGCGTCCACTTAATTATAACAACTCGGTTTCTTTAAAAACACTTATTTATTATTTATCTGTCATAATTGCAAGCTCTCTACATTTAGCACCGTGCAATTACTTCAAAACCATCTCTCCCTTGGGCCATTTATTTAAATAGCAGTTTTTAAGATGATTTTTTTCCACTCTCTCTTTCCCTCCCCAATCATGATAATTATTCTCAAATGTTTTTTGTTGCACCTGAAAGCATTCCTAATTGCTTGATACTTTATAGTTTTCCTCCTCTAACCGTTTAATTCTGATCTGAATGTTCTTTTCCCTGTCCTGCTTGTCAATAAAATCGTCATCCAAACGTTGTTTAAACACTGGTCTCCCGGTGAGCACCAAAGAGAGTTGAGTATTCAAAATGGTGTAATGTTGTCATACTAGCTAATGCGGTTTGTTTTTTATGTCTGCTGAATTATTCATAGCGCTTCTGTCGGAAGCTCTGGAGGCGGTTCCTTGGAGACCTCTGGGTATCGTGTTATCATAACTAGGCCAATGCTATCACAGTCAGACTTAGGAGAGGATAGAAATTGAGATAATAAAGAAATACGAAGACTGATTTTTTTTTTTTTGTTGTTGAGAGGCATTTGTCATTTAATTAGATACATTTGCTTAATGGACACATTTGTTTTACAATTTAAGTTGGAAAATTAACATTAGGTTAAGACATATTCTTGCCTAAACCTGACCTCATTAAAACAACACTGTTTTAGGCATGTAGAAAACACTTTTATTGTCTTAAGCGCTTACAGTGCATTGCAAGGTACACAATCTTAAGCAGGTTCCCTGGGTTTAAACTAAAACATTTTTACCTCTGAGCTATACAGGAGCACATGCATTGCACAATGCCCATGCACAATACTATACCATGCGTTGTGGTATTGTTGTTTTTGCGCATACGTTTCTCCCTTAGAAAAGATGAGGTATTATAATATGTGTGGGAGATGCACCTGTGGAAAGACAACGCTGGCTTTATTGACAGCTTAGTATGTTTTGGTCCAGATGCTGTTTTATAATTTTTAGAAATTTCTTGCTACTGACTTTATTCTCTAAAAAATGGTGGGATATAAAGAGACGATCCCAACCCGTTTGGCTGTACAGTACAGTACTTTAACCTATGCTTTTTTTGTTCAACCCAACATGCTGAGTTGTTTTTATTTATTTATTTATTCTTTATTTTACCAGGAATGGTCCCATTGAGATATAAATCTCTTCTACTAGCGAGTCCTGGCCAAAAAGGCAGCACACAAAGTTTTATACAACAAAAAAATTTAAAGACATGAGGAAGCTTTGTCCAGCACCCAAAACTACAATTCTTAAAATGATAGTTCACCCAAAAATGAAAATTCTGTCATCATTTTTTCATCCTAAACCTGTATGAGTTTATTTTTCTGATGAACACAAAAAAGAGATATTTTGATCAGAATTGATGAGAATTATCATTTTTGGGGGAACTGTCTCTTAAATATTAAGTAAAATATGAACATGATTCTTTCAAAATGATTTTAAGAATTTTTAAAGATGGAAGCATTTCTATCATCAAAATACTGTAATCAAATATAAAGATTTTCTAGGATAATTTACCCCAACTACTGGGTTTGCCTCAGTTTACCCAATGCATGTTTTGGCTTGTAGTGCGGCATTCTACAGCATAGGCCAATATGTCAATGTTTACACCATAGGTGTCAACTGCTCTGAAGTCATTGGACATCAGAACTGCAGCAAAAGATGCAAGAAAGGAACTTGTCAACAAATATCATCAACTTCCTACAGATGGGAGTGCTTGACGTTATATACAGGCGAGAACAATCATCATACAGTATATCAGAAGATCAGGCTTCTAGAAAGTCTTTTTTTAGAAGGCTATGGTGAATTATGCACTCTTCAAAAATCATATTTCTTTCCACTAATGGATGTTTAATTTTGACTGTTTAGCTTCATTTGACTCATTATGTTTTGATAATTAGTCATTTGATTAATGCTGGGTCATTTCAGGGGCCATCACAATGGAAGTGCAATTATGCAAACCCAGACCTGAGAGTACGGCTTTTCCTATCTCTCCTCACATTAAGCCGTCTATTATAAGTGCCTGATTTGAAAAATGAAACAATTGAAGCCTTTAAAAGATTTGTGATGCATAAATGGACAAAGTCTTTTCCCATTACTTTATTTGAATGCTATTCTCAGGTTTATAAAACTCATGAATGGTGTCTTTCCTGTCCTAAAGAGATGGAAATAAACAATTTCTTCCCTTCCCGGTCTGTTTATAAGAGACCACAGTGACTCGCATTTGAAAAGTAATGACTATCATTTGCTTCTGTGAAATCATCACTGGGCTAATGAGCGTCTCACGTGCACACAATGTGCAACAAAACTTTCATCGTCCCTTGGGTGTTTCTGATAATAACATCGTGATAGAGCTTCCAGACTGAAGTCCAGGTGGCCCTTGCTTGTTGATTAATTGGCTTTCTTGTAGCGGCGATTTGTTCCAGCAGATAGCGCCCCGTAATGTCACGCTCAAAGCTTTTAAGCCAGCGAAGAAAAATTTCTATCTCGTCCGACGCAGATTTAGCACTGTCCAGAAATATGATAAATTTCAACTGGAGGTTCAGCGCTCGCGGGACACCGGTCGGGCCGTTTGTGAGGTTCAAATCGAGAAAGGCAAGACAGAGAAAGCAGTCAGATCTCTAAAGGATTATTTTTGTGCAGGAATCAATTTTATAGACGTCACTGTAGACAAGTCCTCAAGCGCTCCTTTCCAGTGGTTTGAAGGTCAGACATCAACTCTCAGGTTTCAGATAGGCATGTTTGGAGGTAACACAGATTTTATAAAAAAAAAAATTAAAGATTTGCCATGACCACTAGAGATCTTCTTGAGTCCAAAGAAATATATATGAGACAAAACTTTTTACTCAAACCTGCCGTGCATAAATAATTTAAAAAGAAAGAAAACCCAACCCGAGACGAACTCAAGTCCGTTTTTTTAACCTGACCGGACCGAATGTAAACGGCATCGATGTGTGTGCAGTCTGCATCCCCGCACGCACCAGTCACAAAACTCAGTGGTCTCGCATTCAATTTTGCCCCGCTTCTCCATTTATTTTCATTTGTTATCTGACAATGACACCGAGGTAACCACTAAAATGTGCATTCAAAATTGATTGACAAGTCTGTCTCAACAAAAATTACCCTACCACCGATGTTGCAAGCGTTCGATGCATACATGCAAGATAGTTCGGGTCTGCTCGGCAAAAATACATTCATTGTAAATTTTCAAAGACCCAAGGCTGCTAATATTATATCTGACCCGTGTCCGAGGCACACGTGAACATTTTAGACCTGAACCCATTTGGTCTTGGGTTGGACCTCGGTTTTCAGATCTAAGGGCCTTTTTACACCTGGTGACTTCATGTGTTTTCTCTGATTGGATAGCTATCTGATTTGTAAAAATGTTCCATTTACATTTGGCCACATAAATGCGTTTTGGCAAAACAAATATGAATCCGATCTTCTACTCCGGCGCAAAATGCAGATACACTATTCACTACTCTGCCTTAAAAAAATTAAGATGACGTTTATGCAACAAAAGGCAGCACTTACTGTAATGTTCACCTAACCCTTGCTTGGCATGAACTGGAGCGTGCCATACAGAGCATCAGGAAAGTGACGGCATGATGATTTAACATACAGGTCCATGATGGGGAAAATGTTCACAAAAGTTTTATTTCTTTGTTTAATATCATTTGAGTTTGTCATTGGACTCTATTGGTTCCAGAAAGCTTTTTTACCCGCTGTCGTCACTCCATAAATCAACGAGTGTGTCGTCTTTGTTTATTTGCCTCTTTGCCGGCTAACTTCCGGGTGGCGTGCTTACGTTTGGGAGGAGTTATGAACTGACATATGTGGTTTCATCAACCAGATGTATTTATACTAGTCCAGTTTTGTTTGAAATTCGTCCCAGACCACCTCCTGAAGTGGTTTGAGCAATCAGATTTAAATCTGTCTCAAAAAATGTTTCAAAGGGCATTTACACCTGGTCTTTTTACAATCGGATCGCTATCTGATCAGACAAAACGCATGAAGTGACCAGATGTAAAAAGCCCCTAAGTGGACCTGTGAAGATCTCTAATGACCACATCTCAATTATTTAACTCTCCGCAAAAACTGTTGCACCATACCAGGTTTACATGTGCACAGTTTCTCACTGCATATTCTTGGAGCACATTGTACTGAACTGAAAGTAGCCGGTCTTCAGTTCTGCACTGTTTGGGTCCCCTGTGGGGCAAGCAGCTGATTCTGACTTTACCCAAACTGTCACCCCATTAATCACAGCGAAGTTAATGTCTGGCACCGGTACCGGCTGCCCTTACAGAACAGAGTCCTATACACACATAATAATGAGCCGCACTCATGGGGCTCTTCAAATGAGATTTTCTTTTGATTCGGCTCTCCTGTGTACCTTATTCAGGCTGCCAGAGGTGTTTGTATCCGCATGTTACAGAACTAATAGGATATGCCCTTATGGATACACTGTTAATTTAGCGATTCACTTACCCCGTACCATTTCAAATACAGCAGGTGCCTTTTCAGTGGCTTTGATGGCGAATTGGCTTTTGCGTTGGACAGTTGATGTTGATGTCCCAGTGTGCACTCTTTAAAAAATTAAAGTGCTTCCTGATGCCATAGAAGAACCAAATAAATAAACAAAGAACCTTTAACATCTAAAGAACCTTTCTGTTTAACAAAAGTGTAAAATTATTTGAAGCATTTTTAAGAGTGACCTTTATCAAACGTTAAATCTTGTGAATAAGTGTTACAGTAGCATTAGCGGTGTTTTCATTATCATTTAAACTGTGCGAATTGACATTGCGACAATTTCACAAAAACTCCCATACAGCAAAAGTTTTTACACTCGCATGAGGTGGCAATTCGGAAAAGGTGCATTTAATTTTTTTTTGCTTTTTCAGGTCACGTGATTTAAGTCAGTCACATAATTATTATTTGAAGATGACGCAATATGTACTAAAACCTTCCAGAAACACCTCCATATGTGACCGACAAAAGTCGGATTTGGGGCATTTTGAGTTATTCGCAGATTCTGAAAGTGCAGTTTCTAAGCTTTCCAACGATGTGTAACACATGGAAATCTGATAAGATTTGGAGAAGTTGTGGCCATTTGAATGTAGGAACTCAGAAAAACTCAAAGCCGAGAAAACAGACTCTGAAAGTTCTACTTTTCTCCTGCTGGGAGGGACAATAGGGCTCATTTACATCTCATTTAGCTAAGCCATACCTATCCCTGTAAAGCCGTTTTGAGATACAGATGTTCTAGCATCATATGTAGTATTTTATAGATGACAACATGCAAAAATAAACATGACTTTTTACCTTTGTGTTGATCACAAGTCGAATCCAGTCTGTTTCAGATGTGTGAATCATCCAATGACCATTTTTGTCCACAAATGCGTATAATCCGTGAAATATAGATATATAGTCTATTGTTTATGTCACGGCCGGGGCGGACCCAAGGTAGCTAACAGGCCACGCCACTCTCTACTTTCCACCTCGAGGAGGTTCCCAAGACCACCCCAATGACCAGACAGACGAGTATACTACAGTTAAAAGGTATCTTTATTAAATATTTAAAGGGTAAGGGAAAAAGGGGAGGGGCAGCTTAAAACAATCTTCGTTTCGCCTCCAGGGCGAATTGGACCAGGGGACGGGGGCCAGGAGTCTCCTTCTGTGGTGTTTTTGAACTCGTGGCGCCCTCCGCTTCCTCCTGGAGGCAAAATAAGGAAAACACAATAAACGTTGGTCCAGCACCGAGTCACAACTTATCTGACCGTTGTTTCTGTCTCTCTCTCGCCCTCAGGTCACTCCGTCTTGACCTCACTGGACGCAGGGGATCCACCACAAGGCACGGCCGCAGACACAGGTAAGTTACACTCTGTACAGGTAGGTTACTCACACTACTGCACCTTTAATATACTCCAAAGCATCCGGGGAGACAGAGGTAAAGGGTTTCTCACTACTGACACTGCTTGGACCTCTTCGAGGCGTTGCTGTAAACACAGGTAAGAGATATACTGCACAGGTAGGTTACTCGCACTGCTGGACCTTTAATATACTCCAAAGCATCTGTGGAGACAGAGGGAAAGGGTTTCTCACTACTGACACTGCTTGGTCCTCTTCTAGGCGTTGCTGTAAACACAGGTAAGTGATATACTACACAGGTAGGTTACTCACACTACTGGACCTTTAATATACTCCAAAGCATCCGTGGAGACAGAGGTAAAGGGTCTCCCACTACTGACACTGCTTGGTCCTCTTCGGGGTGTTGCTGTAAACACAGGTAAGTGATATACTGCACAGGTAGGTTACTCACACTACTGGACCTTTAATATACTCCAAAGCATCCGTGGAGACAGAGGTAAAGGGTTTCCCACTACTGACACCGCTTGGTCCTCTTCGAGGCGTTGCTGTAAACACAGGTAAGTGATATACTGCACAGGTAGGTTACTCACACTACTGGACCTTCAATATACATCCACCAGCGTCGTGTTTGCTTCTCCACATCCAAATCACATGATAACTCCCTTATTCCAACGTCTCCAACCTCTCGTCTTCCCTGAGGGATAAGTGTGAGTCAACCCAGCCGATCTCCACCGTAACAACAAACACAAGCAACGTATGCACAAAGTGCCACCAACAACAACATCTGACATCTTCAAAGCTCTTTATATGCTCAACCTTCTCTCCTCTTCAATCGCTGTGTTGATCGCTCTCACCTGAACGATATCAGGCTTGATTTAGAGTTTTGGGGAAGCCCCGGGAATTCCGGTGTTTGCCTCAGTCGCCCTGACGGAACCATCGCCGGGCGGAACCGATCTTACACACTTTTGGTTCCGCCCTCACAGATCGTCACTTGGTGACATCCTCCCCCGCCGGAATGGTTCTAGTCCCTAGAACCGCTTCCTGTAACCCATTCCCCGTACCTGTTTGGTGGTCGTCCCCGGTTCTCCCGCTGGGGTCGTCGCGGAGGGGACACTGGGTTTACCTCGACGGGTAAGTCTTCCGGCTCCCTTGGAGCCTCCTGGATTGGTTCGTCCGCCTGTGCTATCGCAGCAGGTAAGGGCTCCGGTTCCTCTGGGACCTCCCGAGCCGGTACGTCTACCGGACCCCCTGGGACTATAACCCACCCTTCGATCCAAGGAGTAACGGGTACAGGCTCCTTCGGGGTCGCTTCCATGGGCAGTGGGGGGTAGTTTGGACAGGGGCGGATCATGTTCCGATGGACTACACGATCAGGCCCGGGCTTCCCTTCCGGCCGGATGGTGTATACCGGCTGTCCCGGCCTCTGTTGGGTCTGGACTACGTAGGGCCTGGCTTCCCACCGGTCGCTCAGCTTACCCTTCCCTGGCCTTCCTGTCATACAGCCTCTTGTTCTTAGCTCCTGCCTCCTGGATCCTTTTGTTGACCTGTTCGTAGGCCGAGCAGAGGCGGTGGTGGTGTCGCCCTACCCATTCGGTCACGTTCTCTTCCCCTTCACTTCCGGCCATCCCGAACAACAGATCTGTAGGCAGGCGGATGTGTCTACCAAACATCAGGTAAGTGGGAGCGTACCCCGTGGTGCTATGTACACTGTTATTGTACGCTTGTAATAGGTTCGGCAGGGCACTCACCCAGTTATCTTGACGTGTCCGGTCCAGGGTCCCCAACAAGCCCAGCAAGGTTTGATTGAACCGCTCACACCCCCCGTTCCCTTGGGGGTGGTAGGAAGTCGTGTGCGTCTTCGTGCAGCCGTACAGTTGACATAGTTCTCGGATGATCCGTGACTCGAAGTTGGGCCCTTGGTCTGAGTGGAGGAACTCTGGGCAGCCAAATGATTGAAATACCGCTTTCCACAATGCGGTAGCGGTGGTACTCGCCGTCTGATCCAAGGTAGGAATGGCCCAGGCGTACTTGGTGAAGAGGTCGGTTACGACCAAGATGTTCTGGAAGCGGTCTGTGGGGCGACCCAAGGTCAGGTAGTCCATTGCGACGATATGGAGGGGGGCTCTAGCATGAATGGGGACCATCGGTGCTCGGGCCTCCTGTCGAGACTTAAACAGGGTACATCGGGGACAAGCTTGAATAAATGAACTCACAGACGTCTCCATTCCAGGCCAGTAAAAGTGTTGACGTAGTAGGGACAGCATCCGCTCCTGTCCTTGGTGCCCCATTTGATCATGATAGGCCATCATCAGCGCCCGTACCTGGCTTGGGGGTACCACGATCTGACTATTCTCCTCTCCCGTCCCTGGATCTCGAATGGTCCTGCATAACACACCTTCACAGAGTTTTAATCTTTCCCACTGCCCCAACATCTTCCGGCTCACCTCTGTCTGCCCTTGATGCTCCACGGGAGTTGGCCGTCGGCCTCGTCCTATCCACTCACCCAGCCTCCGCAGCTCCCGGTCCTCCTGCTGCCGGGTCCTCCACCGGTGGGGGTCCCATCCCCAACTTACAGGTACTGCCTCCTGCTGACTTCCCGGGGCTTCCACTACCCCGACCGTCAATTCCTCCTCTTCCGATCCTTCCCCTCGCTGTGTCAGGCCCCTCGGGCCTCCCCTCACCGGCAGCCGGGATAGCACATCGGCGTTGGTGTGCTCCCGCCCAGGGCGATACTGCAACTGGTAATCATAGTTAGCTAATTGTGCCACCCACCGTTGCTCTACTGCTCCTAGCCGGGCCGTTTGTAGGTGTACCAAGGGATTGTTGTCCGTTACCACCGTTACCTTGGCTCCCCAGAGATAGTCCTTAAACTTTTCACTCAACGCCCACTTCAAGGCCAGCAGCTCGAGTTTAAAGGAACTGTAGTTGGCGTCATTCCTTTCGGCGGGGTGAAGGCTCCGGCTAGCATAGGCGATTACTCGCTCCACTCCCTCCTGCTTCTGGGCGAGTACGGCCCCCAGGCCCAGGTTACTTGCATCTGTATACAGCAGAAAAGGTTGTGAAAAATCAGCATATGCTAAAATCGGGGCTTGTAACAGCTCTTGTTTTAGTGCCCTAAAGGCCGCCTCACAATCGGCGTTCCACTCTACTGTCGGGGATCCCCGCCCCCGTGGTCGTCCTGTTCCGACCAGCAGTTGGTTCAGGGGTTTGGCGATCTTTGAGAATCCCTTTATGAATCGCCGATAGTATCCCACAAAGCCCAGAAATGCTCTCACTTGCCTTACGGTCTTGGGGGCCTCCCAGTCTCGCACTGCCGCCACCTTATCGGGGTCTACGGCCACTCCAGATGCACTCACCACATGGCCCAGGAACTTCACTTCACGGCGTAGTAGGTGACACTTTTTGGGCTGCAGTTTCAAGCCATACCTCTCCATCTCTTGGAACACCTTTTCCAGGTGCTGGAGGTGGGTTTCAAAGTCTGGGGAATACACGATTACATCGTCCAGGTATACTAGTACAGACTCCATTAACTGACCTCCGAGACACCGTTGCATCAGCCTCTGGAAGGTGGCGGGAGCGTTGCAAAGCCCGAAGGGCATCCGGTCCCACTCGAATAGACCAAAGGGCGTGGTGAAAGCCGTCTTCTCCCGGTCCCATTCCTCAACTTGGACTTGCCAATACCCGCTGGCCAGATCTAGCGTGGAGTACCAAGCGGACTTGGTCAAGCTTGCCAGTGAGTCTTCGATCCGAGGCAGAGGGAACGCGTCCTTTTTAGTCAACTGGTTCAGCTTCCGGTAATCTACGCAGAACCTCCATGCCCCTGTCTTCTTTTGGACCAGCACTATCGGGGCCGCCCAAGGGCTGCTACTCTCCCGTACGATCCCCTGCTCCAACATACCTTGTAGCAGAGATCTCACTTCTGTGTATAGGGTGGGGGGTATCGGACGATACCGCTCCCGACTTGGCCCGGCAGTTCCCGTGGGGATGTTGTGTCTTACCTCCATAGTGCACCCATAATCCTCGTCGTGGGTGGAAAATACATGTTGCCACCTCGTAAGGAGTTCCTGCAGCTTTTCCGCCTGTCCTCGTTCTAGGCCCTCCCCTTGTAGGGAGTCGCCTGTCAAGTGGTTCGGCATCCTCTTTTCCTTCGTCCTAGATGCTCCCTCAGCCTGTGTTAAAGCCACTTCAACCACTGCGGGACGTACCTGACGGAAACTCACATCTTCTCCATCCCGTACTTGATGGTCCTCGAACGTGGTCACCGTCACCAGTCGTTGGTGTTTGTGCAACAGCACCGGATAGGGGTTCTCGTTACAGACCTTGACCGGTACTCGGCCTCGTTGGACCACCGCAAGCCCTCGGGCTACTCCTACCTGGGTGCAATCTCCATGGGGTTCGACCAACACCCAGCTCCCAGGTTGCTGACGCCACTGGGGGACTCTGGCCCACACTATGGCTTCGCTCCTTGCTGGCACAGATAGTGCAAACCGGCATGATACTCGCCCAACTTCTTCACGACTGCCTTGGATCTTAGCCATCTGTACTCGGCGGCAGTCGGCCACTACACGTTCCCAGCCCGGCCATTCAGCCCTCGGTATGTTCTGTACGGGCCTAGCCCGAAATAGCTCCTCCCAGCACTCCGAGAGAACATTCATACCTATGAGGGCCCGATGCCGGCCGAGGCAGTGATCCTGAACGATAATAATCCCTTTCTGTGGCACTTGTACTCCGTAGAGCTCGAGGTCCGTGAGCCTGTAACCAATGTAGGGAATCTCCAGCCCGTTCGGCCCCTTCAGGGTAAGACAAGGGGCTTCAGCTTCGTGTGCGGGTTGGGCTCCAAACAATTCGTGGGACAGGCTTTCGGAAAATAGGGTGACCTGGGATCCAGTGTCGACCAGGCACCGTACCGTGGTACCACATACTTGTACCTCAACTGTCGGGCTAAGCCCGACCATCCTGTCCCTGGACTCCATTCTTCTCGGGGGGTCTGTTTGGGGGGCTCCGACCCCATGACCCACTGTGGCCGGTCGTCCTAAAAACCCCCCTCGGAGGCCCTTCGCGGGCCGCATTGCCAGCTCACATGGCCAGCAGTCCCACAACGGTTGCAAATGGGCCTCCCCTGCTCGTCCCACTCGAACCTGGGCCGATTTACCTGGTAGGGCCGCCTCGTTGGATCTCGACCTCGTTCAGAGTACACCCGGTCCCGAGGGTTGGGGCCTTCTTCTCTCCTTCCCGGCCCTAGGCGCAGCTCTCCTACCAGGGTTTTAGTCAACTCGGCCATTTGGTCCCGCACATCCTTCAGGAGCTCCATTTTCAAGGCTTGTTTCCAGTCCATGACTTTAGGGGCCGTTACTGCCGGCCCACTCACGGCTGCGCATACAGGGGCCTCCTTCATTTCCACCTGATCACCTTCCAGGGCCATTGCCTCCTTCTTCAGATCGTCGAAGGTAAGGTCGGGGTCTCTTCGGAATTGTCCCCGTAGATTCTGACGCACGGGGCCTTCTCTTAGCCCTAGCAGAAACTGATCTCGCAGCAGGGTCTCTCCATCTCCCAACCCATGGTCTCGACGCCGTTGTAGGCGTCCGTACTGCTCACGAAGTTTCAAGGCGAAGGCTCGAATGGACTGGTGTGGGCCCTGCTTGCAATTGAAGAACTGTGCCCGTAAGACGGCCACAGGGGTGGTATCGCCGTATTGGTCGGCGAGGAATTGAAATATGGACTGGGCGGTGACTTGAACGGCTTCAGGGGCAGCTTGTACTTCCCGCCGGGCTTCTCCTTCTAGAGAGTTCAACACCAGTTGTTGCTGCTGGGTGGCACTCAGCCCTTGGAGGCCGGCCAGGTACTCCAGTTGGGCCCTCCACTCGGCCAGGCGGACCTCTGACTCGGTTCCGCCAAACTTCTGCACCCAGGGATTCCCTAGGAATATGGGCATGGCACGGGGTGGGGCTTCGGGCTCCTCAGGCAACACACGAGGTGGGGCTTCGGGCCTCTCGGGCACTACACGGGGTGGGGCTTCGGGCAACTCGTCGTCGGCCATTGGAGGGCCTTGGTCGCTCAACTCGAGGTGGAACCCTGCCGACTACGCCAAATCTGTCACGGCTGGGGCGGACCCAAGGTAGCTAACAGGCCACGCCCCTCTCTACTTTCCACCTCGAGGAGGTTCCCAAGACCACCCCAATGACCAGACAGACGAGTATACTACAGTTAAAAGGTATCTTTATTAAATATTTAAAGGGTAAGGGAAAAAGGGGAGGGGCAGCTTAAAACAATCTTCGTTTCGCCTCCAGGGCGAATTGGACCAGGGGACGGGGGCCAGGAGTCTCCTTCTGTGGTGTTTTTGAACTCGTGGCGCCCTCCGCTTCCTCCTGGAGGCAAAATAAGGAAAACACAATTAACGTTGGTCCAGCACCGAGTCACAACTTATCTGACCGTTGTTTCTGTCTCTCTCTCGCCCTCAGGTCACTCCGTCTTGACCTCACTGGACGCAGGGGATCCACCACAAGGCACGGCCGCAGACACAGGTAAGTTACACTCTGTACAGGTAGGTTACTCAGACTACTGGACCTTTAATATACTCCAAAGCATCCGGGGAGACAGAGGTAAAGGGTTTCTCACTACTGACACTGCTTGGACCTCTTCGAGGCGTTGCTGTAAACACAGGTAAGAGATATACTGCACAGGTAGGTTACTCGCACTGCTGGACCTTTAATATACTCCAAAGCATCCGTGGAGACAGAGGGAAAGGGTTTCTCACTACTGACACTGCTTGGTCCTCTTCTAGGCGTTGCTGTAAACACAGGTAAGTGATATACTACACAGGTAGGTTACTCACACTACTGGACCTTTAATATACTCCAAAGCATCCGTGGAGACAGAGGTAAAGGGTCTCCCACTACTGACACTGCTTGGTCCTCTTCGAGGCGTTGCTGTAAACACAGGTAAGTGATATACTGCACAGGTAGGTTACTCACACTACTGGACCTTTAATATACTCCAAAGCATCCGTGGAGACAGAGGTAAGGGTTTCCCACTACTGACACAGCTTGGTCCTCTTCGAGGCGTTGCTGTAAACACAGGTAAGAGATATACTGCACAGGTAGGTTACTCGCACTGCTGGACCTTTAATATACTCCAAAGCATCCGTGGAGACAGAGGTAAAGGGTTTCTCACTACTGACACTGCTTGGTCCTCTTCTAGGCGTTGCTGTAAACACAGGTAAGTGATATACTACACAGGTAGGTTACTCACACTACTGGACCTTTAATATACTCCAAAGCATCCGTGGAGACAGAGGTAAGGGTTTCCCACTACTGACACCGCTTGGTCCTCTTCGAGGCGTTGCTGTAAACACAGGTAAGTGATATACTGCACAGGTAGGTTACTCACACTACTGGACCTTTAATATACTCCAAAGCATCCGTGGAGACAGAGGTAAGGGTTTCCCACTACTGACACTGCTTGGTCCTCTTCGAGGCGTTGCTGTAAACACAGGTAAGTGATATACTGCACAGGTAGGTTTCCCACTACTGACACCGCTTGGTCCTCTTCTAGGCGTTGCTGTAAACACAGGTAAGTGATATACTACACAGGTAGGTTACTCACACTACTGGACCTTTAATATACTCCAAAGCATCCGTGGAGACAGAGGTAAGGGTTTCCCACTACTGACACCGCTTGGTCCTCTTCGAGGCGTTGCTGTAAACACAGGTAAGAGATATACTGCACAGGTAGGTTACTCGCACTGCTGGACCTTTAATATACTCCAAAGCATCCGTGGAGACAGAGGTAAAGGGTTTCTCACTACTGACACTGCTTGGTCCTCTTCTAGGCGTTGCTGTAAACACAGGTAAGTGATATACTGCACAGGTAGGTTACTCACTTTACTGGACCTTTAATATACTCCAAAGCATCCGTGGAGACAGAGGTAAAGGGTTTCCCACTACTGACACCGCTTGGTCCTCTTCGAGGCGTTGCTGTAAACACAGGTAAGAGATATACTGCACAGGTAGGTTACTCGCACTGCTGGACCTTTAATATACTCCAAAGCATCCGTGGAGACAGAGGTAAAGGGTTTCTCACTACTGACACTGCTTGGTCCTCTTCTAGGCGTTGCTGTAAACACAGGTAAGTGATATACTACACAGGTAGGTTACTCACACTACTGGACCTTTAATATACTCCAAAGCATCCGTGGAGACAGAGGTAAAGGGTCTCCCACTACTGACACTGCTTGGTCCTCTTCGGGGTGTTGCTGTAAACACAGGTAAGTGATATACTGCACAGGTAGGTTACTCACTTTACTGGACCTTTAATATACTCCAAAGCATCCGTGGAGACAGAGGTAAAGGGTTTCCCACTACTGACACCGCTTGGTCCTCTTCGAGGCGTTGCTGTAAACACAGGTAAGTGATATACTGCACAGGTAGGTTACTCACACTACTGAACCTTTAATATACTCCAAAGCATCCGTGGAGACAGAGGTAAAGGGTTTCCCACTACTGACACTGCTTGGTCCTCTTCGAGGCGTTGCTGTAAACACAGGTAAGTGATATACTGCACAGGTAGGTTACTCACACTACTGGACCTTTAATATACTCCAAAGCATCCGTGGAGACAGAGGTAAAGGGCTTCTCACTACTGACACTGCTTGGTCCTCTTCGAGGCGTTGCTGTAAACACAGGTAAGTGATAAACTGCACAGGTAGGTTACTCACACTACTGGACCTTTAATATACTCCAAAGCATCCGTGGAGACAGAGGTAAGGGTTTCCCACTACTGACACTGCTTGGTCCTCTTCGAGGCGTTGCTGTAAACACAGGTAAGTGATATACTGCACAGGTAGGCTACTCACACTACTGGACCTTTAATACGGTTTCTCTCCTCTGGCTCAGGCCTCAACATGCTATTTTCTTCGCACAATCTGCACAGGGCCCGGGCGGCTTCGTTTACTGTCAATACAGCACACACACAGCAAGCTTAGTGAAACACACGGTAAAAGCCACACTCACCACAGCACTCTGCACACGCACTCCACGTGAAGTTTAAGGCTTGGCCGCCTAGGTCTTGGCTGCTCGAGAGGCGGGTTGGGCGTTGTACACGCCAGAGAAAGAAGAAAGATTTCACAGGTAAATATATTCACAACGCCCCTCTATGTCTTCCGGTTACTTCTTCGGCTCGCCTACGCATTCAACCTCCGCAGGGCCGGTAACCTTCAACACCACCAAAAAGATAATAGTAACTCCTCTTCTGGATAACACAGAGCGTTTCGTTGTGATTGTTTACTCACGCTTGGTTGTCCAACCGATTTCCCAATATACATCCACCAGCGTCGTGTTTGCTTCTCCACATCCAAATCACATGATAACTCCCTTATTCCAACGTCTCCAACCTCTCGTCTTCCCTGAGGGATAAGTGTGAGTCAACCCAGCTGATCTCCACCGTAACAACAAACACAAGCAACGTATGCACAAAGTGCCACCAACAACAACATCTGACATCTTCAAAGCTCTTTATATGCTCAACCTTCTCTCCTCTTCAACCAATCAGCGATCGCTGTGTTGATCGCTCTCACCTGAACGATATCAGGCTTGATTTAGAGTTTTGGGGAAGCCCCGGGAATTCCGGTGTTTGCCTCAGTCGCCCTGACGGAACCATCGCCGGGCGGAACCGATCTTACACACTTTTGGTTCCGCCCTCACAGATCGTCACTTGGTGACATTTACATCAGATTTCGCATGAACTCTGAGGACTATTTACATCGTAACATGTAAGGGTATATGAGATTATGCTTTATGTTCCAGTAAACACATGAACTCGCCTTCAAAGTTTGTATTTAAAATAGGGCGGTAGTATAATAGATAATAGATAATCCAAATGTGACGTTGTTTATGGATGTAACCAATTTCTCACTCATTCCTCCATCAGCCAATGACTTAATGGAAAATATTGATAGACAAAACATGTAGCCAATTATATAACGAATTCAACAATCTCAGTGTAACTTATGTGTGTTTGACTTCATGCTGCGCTGCAAGAACTGACAGAGAGATGACGTCAAAGTACAGCGAGAGCGAGTCGAAATTAAACTACTCGGTAAGATTTTTTGAAGAGCTCTCGTGGTACTTTGACGTCATCCGACTGAGGTGCAGCATAAAGTCAAACAAGCCAGTGACACGGCTGACGTACGACGCGGCTGACTGTTATCTGTTGCGCCCTAGCTTTTTTTGTGCCCCCGAGCTTCGTTTACAGTCTGGGGAGACGCACCCTATAAGTTTGAAAAAAAAATAGCAAACATGTCTGAGGAACATGTCTGCCATGTCACTACAGTCACATGACTTCACGCAGTTCACAACAGATACAAAACATATACAAAAACTGCTATCTCAAACATGGAGAGGCTTCTTCGTGATCTCAACTAACAGATTCTACAAAAAAAAAAGAAACTCACAAATTTCCTTTCTCATTATCTCAAAAGTTGTGCTTCCGACTTGTGTCACTGTTTCCGTGACGGGTCACATATGTGTCTGCTCCCAAGTATAAAAGGCTTTTCCTTGCCATTAATGTTAATACTCTTACGTCTCATTCGGTTAAAAAATATGCCTGGTGCGGTAGATGTTTAGAATGACTCACGAGAGGAAAAACTACATTCAGTCACATATCATCGATTAATGGAAACGCTGTCATTTCACAACATCCTTATCTAAATTTAGAAAACAACGCTAAAGTTTTGCGCAACTCTGCAATGGAAGCGCAGCTATTGTAAATGCTTCCTGTGAAGATGCTTGTTCTTAAGAAAAATTTGAGCTTCAAGCTTCATCACGTCAAGAGCTTTTAATATTCAATTTCCTGCTGTTGATCCCTGAGAAACTTTAAATGGAGACGTACGCCTTGTGGGGTCTCCTTAAAAGCAGTTGGGGGGGTTTGGGAGCGATGACCTTTGCTTCATCTGGTGAGCTTAATACGCAGACATGTGCTTTGAAAACTCAACAACAAAAAGGAAGCAAAACAGAGTAACAAGAAAGATAAATGAGTTAGCTCCTGCTGAGGAACATGTGGGGAAGAAAGAAAAAGCAAACAGCTCGACACCAGGGAATAAAATCAAATCATGTTCACCTTGAACCCACAGTGCTGCATAGTCAAGTCTAAATTTAACCTGGGAGAAAAGAAATCTGGTCTGATGTTCCCATCCACGGATACCTTGGAGAAACCTGTAACCTATGTACTTCATGAAGTCTGAGCGATTGGGTTATTGGTGAGGATTTAATTTGGACTCTGACACAGTAAAATAGTTGAGGGGTGAATGTGCTTAATTTGTCATGTGACCAAATGGGAACCAAGGGAGCCACGCTGAGACTCGTTGTACTGTTGATGTGCTGGATAATTGTCCGCTGTCATTACAGTCATAAAGTTTGAACATTTGTTCTCACTAAGCAGCCAGGAGTTTATAGCTATTATGAAGATAATTTGAGGCTAAACATAAGCTGCTATACCATAAAAATGAGATCATTTATGTATTTCAATTTAAAAAATACAATTTAAAGTTTTAATATAAAAGATTTTAATGATAATGATTATAGAAAGTAGTTTATATCCCACTTTAGTACTTCTCTTTACAGCTCCTGTACAGTTGCTGTCTTTGATAAACGCATAATATGTAAGAATTTTGCATTAAAATGTCATAAAACTACTTGGAATATATTTTGTGTACTTTATCCCAAATGTTTTAACAATGTTTGAATCCAGAGAATTTGCAATTTTAAAAGTGCTTCGCCTTTGTTCATTGGCTCGCTTTTCAATAGTTTCAAGGTTACCAAAGGCATTTTTTACATTTTACATAGGAACAAATTTGCTTTACATGCAAAATATTTCTCAGAATGACTTCTGTTCTTTGCTGGTTCTGAGAAAATAATCATTTGTTTGCAGTTAAATTTTTCTGTCTAATGCAATCCCATTCAGACATGTTGTGAATAAAATTGTAAAAGACTGAAGGTTAAATGTTTTATTAACCATAATGTTTGGGTTAACTGTAGTGCTGTATAGCAGTAAAATACTAAGAAGCCTTTAATGATGGTGATTAAGAACATAAGATCACAACATCAGTAAATATCTTGTTTATTTATGGCTTTCATAACCAGTTAAGATTACAGACACGTACGGTCTATGAAATTTACATTGTGTCAATTGAAATGTATTTTTACTCTTTGCAATTTATGATCATTTAGCATTCATTTATTCTCCGTAAATTCTTTCATGTCAGGTGCTTACTGTGAGCAAAAGAGGCTTCTCTGCGATTCGAACCCGTGCAAGAACGGTGGTCGCTGTGAGGAGACTGTTCATGGATATGTTTGCAGATGCCCCGGGGGCTTCACAGGCTTCAGCTGTGAGACCACCACTGATGTTGACAGCTACTGCAAGTCTAACGGGTGTCAATTGGATGAAGTCTGTGCCGCGGACAAACCTGTGAGGCCTTTTTATTTATTTATTTATTTATGAAGAAAAACACTAATGCCAGTTTTTGTTCAGGAGAATGAGATTAAATAGAAATGCCACATGCAAATGTAAACTTCTGAAGCAGTTTAGTTTGTGTTATGTTGGAGGTTACAATTACAATTAATAATTGTTTTGGTAGCAGAATACGTATGGGATAAGTTTTTTTATTTTTTAGTAAGGTTTTTTGAGCTTCTGTGCCTTTATTTAGACAGGATAGTAGAATAGTAGACAGGAAAGTTTTGGGTGGAGATAGAAGAGCGGGATCGGCAAAAGACCTCAGTGACCGAAATCGAACTCAGGTGGCCGTGAACACACTGGTGCTATATGTTGCCTTATACCACAGGTCTGTTGAATGCTTTATTCTGATTGGTTGAGAACTGTTCCATGGGTGTTGATTATTCTTCAATAACCGCACACCTAACTTTTAAAATAAGACACCAGAGCTGTACTTTTTGTAACCGTGGTTTAAGCGGAATAATTGACCACCTTAGGTGTGCATTTCTTATAATTCAACGGCCCATTGTCAATTATTCCTTACGTACTAGCCACGAGGCTATATGTGCTGACACATACTCAGCTCTTAGGTTTAATTTTCAGTGCACTGCCAATTAAGACATTTGAGAGCCACAAGATTGCACTTGAACATTAGTGTCTTTATCCCAGAATGCATTGCAAAACCAGCGATTTTGGTTAGGTCTAATCTGTCTTATTTTTCTGATTCAAATTACCGATGCCAATTTATCTTTTATTAGGGATGATACGATCAGATTTTTTGCAGCCAATACCGAGTACTGATTTGATGTCTGTAGCTTTGATGACTGTAACTGTTAACATTTTTTCTAGGTAAAGTAATAACACAAATGTTGCTTTTGTTATATTACTTTCAGTAATTAGTTAGCCTATAATAAAGCAATAACCCCCGCAAAGCAGTGGGTTACCAGTGCATTTTATAACAGCTAATGGGCTTTGTTAGGCACGACGCAAAACCCCCTTAGCTGCTTCGCGGGGGTTATTGCTTTTATAAAACGATTACTTCATATGCATAACGTTAGCAGGATTTTATAAAATAAAACACAAATAAGTTGTAATTATATTAGTACAAATATTACTCTTCCGCCAAACAAAGTAGTTCCTCAGAATCAAGTGTGACTGAAACAGAGCGCAGTTCCCAAACAACACAGACGCAGCACAGACACAATGAAAATATGATTAAAGACGGTGGTGTTTATTTTATAACTCAACATTCATCTAATTTATACATTAACATTTATATTGTGCAACTGTTGTTGTGATGATCAAATATGCTTGGAAGCATGCTGAACTCTTTCCCCGTCAGCGTTTTTTTTTTTTTTTAAGTTGCCAACCAGTTTTAGTTTAATGCCTTGCAGAGAATTTATCTTCTTTAAATAAACATAAAATATCAAATGAAAGAACAGACCATCCGCTTTCAAACAACAACAACAAAACCGTGTCATTCTACCTTCATTTGTTCTCTTATCACCTCTCAAATTTTCAGCTAAAAGCGGAGATAATTCCATTTCTGTGAATAACTTTTGTAAGAGATCAGATTCAGAGCCTGATCAAAACATGCTGTTTTTAGTGTTAAGTGAATGCATCAGTGTTTAAGTTGGGTAAGACTGCCACCTAGTGGATAGCGGAAATATGAATTTGAGGTAGAAACTCATCAAGAAGCGTTTTCTCTTTATCGACGAGATGACTCAACAATATTTATTGACATTTATCTGGATATCGCCATTAATTGTGCAATTGCAGAGAAATTAAAAATATGATTAAAGAGTGTGGTGTTTATTTTCATAAATCAGTACGCAGCAACAGTGGCGCAGTTATACTTCTGTAATGTGGTCTGAACCGTGAGGTTACCGGTGTATTTTATCACGGCTTAGAACGCGTTTCAACCAGTCAGAATGAAGAACCAGAACTGCCCATTTTATAATATTGTTTTAATAGAGAATCAAATAAATAAGTACAACAAAAAATGCTTCTACAAAGAGCAATTTATAATGTCTATAAAAATGCTTATGCTTGTTAAAAGTAATGAAAATAAAACACTTCACAGTCTTTAGTGTATGTATTAAATATACACGCATTTGTATAAAGTACAAGAGCTCTTCAATCACCCGTAGATCGGCTGAATGGATTCCAAAATTGTAAAACTTGTTTAATTATTATAAGGAGCTAGAAAATGAGCCCATTTTGAAAAAAAAAGTGAAGTGTCCCTTTAACCGATGATATGTGACTGAAACAGTTTTTCTATCGCGATAAGTCATTCCAAACATCACGTTGACTGATGTTAATAGGTTTACTAATATTACATCCAGCACATTATTTTTTTTACCGAATGAGACGTAAGATTATTATCCAAACAATAATCCAAAGGAAAATCGAAACTGGCTAACACGTATAGGTGTTTCTTTGAGGTAATAGTAGATTATTTTAAATTAAAAGAGATGAAGGAGTGTTATCCAAACATTATTAATGAGGAAAGCCTCTTATACTTGAGAGCAGACATGTATTTAGGTGTTTCTGGGAGGTTTTAGTACCGCATCATCTTCAAATAATAATTATGTGACTGACTTACATCAGATGACCTGAAAATGCCAATAAACGTTTCCATTGCGAAATACATCTTTATCGAATTTCCAGAAAATCCACCTCATGGCAGCGTAAAAACTTTTTTGGGAGTTTTTGCAAAATTGTTGTGTTTCCTTTGGCCATATTTTCAATTCGCAATGTTGCAATGTGTGCAATTTAAAGGGTAAGGGTTCCATAGTATTTGTTTTTCCTACTATGGAAGTTAATGAATACTGTCAACTGTGTGATTACCATCATTTTTGAAGTATCTTCTTTTACGTATTACAAAATAAAGAAAGTCATACAGGAAATGATAACAACATTTTCTTTTTTTGTGAGTAAACTATCCCTTTAAGTGATCAGAGGATTAGTGTAGATGTTAATGGATTTAAGACAAAGTTTAAAATAAGATTCTGTATGTAAGTTTTGATCCTAGTGTGAATAAAAAACTACAAATCTTTGGTTTTATATAGAAATTACAGAAGGTTAATTTATTGTGTTTCTAAATGTTTACACTGATTACTAGAGATTTTTTTACTAGCCCGTATTTGTTTTTCATCTTAGCACCATAATGTGCAGGTATGTGTACAGTTTATTATCTCCTTCACCTAATAAAAAATGCATAACAAGTGCCTACATCGTTTTATTAAGGCACTTTACCAAACAGCTACAACAAATATGTGTTATAAAGCAATGTTGTTGATAAATACCGGCTTCGTTTTAATGCACGGCCTCGTAATCATGTCACAGGTAATTGAATCATCTGTGTCCCCATTTTTAGGAGATCGAGGCCTTTGCTTGTACAGTGCCCAAATTAGTGTTTGTTATAATGAATGATGAAGCACGGAACTAGAGAGACAGTTACACAGCCCAATATTCACAAACCATCAATCGTCTGTAGTTTTCCCATTATGTGCCGAGATGAATTTAGCAGAAAGTGGGCCAATGGCAAACTAATTGTCTTGTTTGACTTTCATTCAGTCTGTAGTAAAATCCGGAGTATGGACCTGACCAACTCAGACTCTCACAAAATCTGTCATTGGAGAACACAGAAAGTTAAAATAAACTACCTCAATCTCTTTTATCACGCACACACACACACACTCCGGCACGTTAAAATGATTTGTTTGACATTGATTTGGTGCGTCTGAGACATCCTCCTAAGAGAGCTCATCTGTATGAAAATGAAATAATCCTTCACGCCCCTTCACTACTGCACCAATGCTAATATCAGTGGGTGTCTCCGTCTTTTCTTTCATCTGGGATCGTGTTCTCGGCTTCTATTACTCATCTTTGAAGGAAAAAATTATTGATGTCAGGATGGGTTGTAGGAAGTAGGAGAGCAGGAGCGGCTAATGACTTGACTCTTGTATCGCTCTTTCTGCTCTTGCCGTACTGATGCTCACATGATGATCATTTTCTTGGTTTGTTCAGCTCTAAAACTTTTCTACTTAAGGTTGCTAGTTTTGTAAGTCCTGTAAGAAAGTTGCTCAAGGTTACAATCTGTTTACCACTGAAAGGATGCAGATGCCCAACCTATCCCTGTTATGCATATACGGCCGGATTATTCGATTCTCAAGACCGGCAGGGAACGGCCGAGGGGCTCTTTAGCAATTTCGCTCTGTGTTCAAAACTTGCGATGTCTGTGTTTACTACTCACTGAGATGGGTTAAATAAAGAAGACACATTCAAATGTTGGGTTATGTCATCTTCACTTTCCACTTACTCTATATTTTGTTGTGCAGAAGTGCCACCCATCTCTCTGTTGATCTGAAATCTGCTTATATGACATCTTGTTTTTCCAAATGCCATGTAACCAAGTCGTTTTGTGTGTTTTGGTTGTTAAAACAGAATTCCTCATGCATTTGTGTGGGCCTGGAGTGCAGCGAGCAGCCGGAGGTGTGTGGCACGCTGCCCTGTTTCAATGGTGGCACATGTGTGGCTCAGAACGGCCAGTTTCACTGCAGGTAAGAATGTATTGAGTCTACTGTGGCAAGAGATTTATAGTTCAGGTCTACAGGATCACTGTTTCTGGTCAAGGCATATTCATTTTTCTGACTCCGAGTCATTGGCTGATCTTTCACCAGCCTAGGGAAGTGTTTTGTTTTTCATGAAATGCTTTCAGAAATGCTAAAACCGGATAGTGTCAGTAATCAAATGAATGTATAAAATAACAAATTACTTTGTGATGAAACTGACATTTTGAAACATTTCTGGGGAATTTACTAGGAATGAACTGCGCCCACTGATAGTCTTGTTATCTGTGCAAATTTTACTAATGGAATTATGCAAATCAGGTAACAGCGCAAACACTGGCATGGTGCAATTTCCCATCTTGCAGGTCAGTTGTGAAATCAATTATATGGAGTATGCATGTTTCCAGCTTTGATTTTTGTCAGTTTCACATCTTGCAGGTCAGATCTGAGTTTTATATGTGGAGTATGCATGCTTTCAGCATTGACTTTGGTGAGTTTTACATCTTGTAGGTCAGTTCTGAAATCAATTTTATGAAGTTTGCATGATTCCAGCTTTGATTTTTGTCAGTTCCACATCTTAAAGGATAGTAAGGATAGTCATCAAATGAATGGTCCTGGAACTCATATAAGCACAGAGGGACCCCCTATAATGCACAAAAATATAAATTAGGGGGGTCCACTGGTTTTTATTAAAATTAAAATACTACATGAATTAAAAAATTCTCGTGCTGCGTTGCCACAAAGAGATACTGTCTTTTATTTTTGCCAATTTCGCAATAAATTAATCCAAATGATTTTTTCTGAAATAAATATTAACTCTTAAGTGCGCCTCACGCTGTTTTCTGGAGGAATTGACAGATGAGTCAAAGTCTCTAAGTTTGGATTATTTTCACCAGGTTGATGGTAAGAATTTTTAGTTATTATCTTTAGTAATCTTTAAGGTTAGGGGCTTTTTAAAAAAATCTTCTCAAACTGTTATTTCACACTAATTTGAGGGGGACCCGCCATAATCCGATGAGGACGTGATGACGTGTTTATGTTCTATAATATGTTTAATAGTGCCATAAAAGGACTACTCTAAATGCAACTCATGTAAACATCTTAATTAGATTTTTGTCTTATTCAGAATAAATATGTCCATGTAAACGCGGCCATTGAGTTGTAATGCATAATCTAAATTACAAAGTAAACTAAGCTAAATGTACAAAGTTAAGAAGTGTATTTGCAATTATTTTGATTAACCAACCTGATCTCACGAATTTCCGTGGGATAGTCACAGAATTTTTTGCTCATTTTTCCGTGACATTCTAACGGATCTCCACATTTTTCCGTGCCCTATCACGGACTTTCTTTTCCATAGCATTCTCACGGATTGGTTACTTAACAGTTTTGTCCTATTTTCTTAGCATTGTCACTTCGGTTTAGGGGTAGATTTACATAAAATGGCATCCTTACCCAAACCCAACTCTAACGCCAACGCCAGGTGATACTTGTTTAAAGTTTAGAAAATATAAAAGAATAAATCAGAAAAAATAGTATAAACCAATACTTTAAGTGACATCCTAATGCAAACACCAAATCTAACCCTAAACCGAAGCGTCAATGGTTTAAAAATAGGAAAAAGCAGTTGAGTAACCAAAACGTGAGAATGCCTCAGAAAAGAAAGTCTGTGGTAGGGCCACGGAAAAATGCGGAGATCCGTGAGAATGCCATGGAAAAATGAGCAAAAAATTCTGTGTCTATACCACAGAACTTTGATCATGTTGCAACTAACATACACAGAGTAAATGCACTGAAATAGCGCAGTTTTTTTGCATTGAAATGTGTCTGCTGTGTATTTATGTCTGTTTCTTAGTATATGATTATACAAGTTCAGTCTGTTGACAGTGAAGTGTTCATTAAATTTCCAGCGTTTGGTTGGTATGCACCCTATGACAGCTTTTGAACTGCATCCTGTCGATAATGAGGGAAAGATTTTCAGTCTTGACTCTTTTAGTGTTCTGATCTCCTGCAGTCAGTCTGTCCTTACCAAGAGTTCACAAGCTCGGGCTTCTGGATCCTGTTCATCTTTCTAGTTTTTCTTTTTTATTAGCAAAGATCTCTTGAATCAATACATTTGATGGCCCCTCGCACTAAATGACAAATGGTAGATAAGATAACGATTGAAAGGGAAAAAATGAATTTGAAAAATGTAGGTAAAAATGACTACAGCGTGATAATAATGTGTGGATGTGTTTCTTTGGTATTGTGTGTGTGTGTGTGTGTGCAGATAAAAGCAATAGGGTTTGGTCACCTGGGAGTCGGTGTTAATAATTTGAATGATCTTGGCTTTGTGTGACAGAATAATATTACTGAGGTCTTATCAGAGCCGAAGGAAGTGAAAGATCTGATAGAGGCCAAAGAAAAAAGAGAGTATGCTTTATTTCTGAAGAAGATTGGCCGTTTAACAGACATGTTTCTCATTAGTTTACTTAACAAAAGATCTTTTAATATTACACAGATGTCACTGTGCAACACAATAGTCTTCTTGACAAGTGAGATCTAATACGGCAGCGGTGGACTTACAGTACATCATAGCTGTATCCACAGATTCTCTGGGCCTTTTGTTATTACAGGTCTATTTTTGTATTATATGTGAGGGCTAACGCTTATGTCTCCTTGTAGATGCCGACGAGGCTTTTCCGGAAAGAACTGTGAGGAGATAATTGACTTCTGCAAGGAGCTCAGTATTAGCTGCATGAATGAGGGATTGTGCCTTAACTTAGTCAGAGGATATCATGTAAGTAACCAAAATTGTTAATTAGTTATGAATGTATGGTAAAACATACAGAAAATAAAGGCAGTAAACATGCATTTATTATACACTGCAAAAATGACTTCCTTACTTAGTATTTTTGTCTTGTTTTTATTACAAATATCTAACAATTCTTGAATTAAGATGCATTTTCCTGATGAAAAAAATTACCTAAAATTAGACAAAAATATAAGATGTAAGGAAATTTATGTGTGAAATAAGGTTTTTTAAAAAGCATAAACAGCATAAACATCTTTCCGATCAACAAATGCCTTGATCGCGTTTCTCTGTTCCTGTTTTAAAATCAATGCGCTGTCAATTTCTAGAACAGACTCGATGGCAGAATCTCAATTCTCCAGCGGCAGCCGTCTTTGTTGTCAATGGATTCAACACAAGCACTCTTTGGTGACGTGGTTGATTACATTACTGTTCATCATCTGTCCATCATCATATAAAGCCCACCCTGACAATTTGATTGGTCCGAACAGTTTTGCACAACAGAGCGACTCCACATCGAACTTCCCATCCTGAAATGTTGTGGGCGAGGCTAAGTTCGCCTGGCACCCACACTGCAAAAAATGATTTTCAAGAAAAAAATGTCTTAGTATTTTTGTCTTGTTTTCAGTAAAAATATCTAAAAATTCTTAAATGAAGATGCTTTTTCTTGATGAGCAAAATAAAAATAAGTCTAGTTTATAGACAGAAATATCAAATTTAAGTGATTTTGTGCATAAAACAAGCAAAAAAATCTGCCAATGGGGCAATTAAAAAACTTAGAAATTCTACCCCATTGGCAGATTTTTTTTTTGCTTGTTTATGCACAAAATCATTAAATTTGATATTTTTGGTCTAAAAACTAGACTTATGTTCTTCAAGAAAAAGCCTCTTAATTTAGGAATTTTTAGATATTTTTACTGAAAACAAGACAAAAATACTAAGATTTAATTTCTTTTGTCTAAAAACTAGACTTAAATCTAGTTTTAGTAAAACTGGGACCGTCCCTTTTTGTCCCAAAGCTGGATTGAAAATGTGGACTTATTTTCTTAGGTCATTTTGCACATCAAGAAAATACATCTTGATTTAAGAATTTTTAGATATTTGTACTGAAAACAAAACAAAATACTAAGTTAGAAAGTAATTTTTGCATTTTTTTTGTGCATGTGCTCCAACCCAAAGAAACGTAATTTTTTATTGATTGATGATTGGTTCTTCTTACTTGAAGGTGTTCACGATTCATTGCAAAATTGAATAGAGCAAATGATCCTAGATCCTAATTTAATAGATTTGATTCTGAGACTTTAGTCTAATTTCACAGATTTGTTATTCTGTTATTGAATAAAGCATTAAATTAAATCCTATAATTAAATTACTTGCATTTTGTAAAATGAGTATTTCTAGCAGGATTCCAATTGAGATTTTTTTGGTATAGTACTTTTATGATTTTTTTTTAAGTACATTAACCCACCCATGTTACACTCCCTGCGCTCCTTTATGTGAACGTGAATGACAAATTATAAGTATTTTTCATGTCACTCACGTCTCTGGCTCATATAATTATATAATTGGCAAAGTTGGTTCTCCTGGCGGCCTTCCACGACATGACAAATAATGAATATCCTACCAAAAATGTCTTTCTCCTCGAATGAACGCTATTCATTTATTTATTTCTAAGAGTTCTCAGCCTCACAGGCAAATTATAACAGCGTGATTTATGCTCATGTCTCAAGGTTTCAGACGTCCTCTTCCATTTCAATATCATCTTTCTGTCACTCCAATCAACAGATCTGCTCTATGAGTGATGTGGCACAAACACACACAGTCAATTCATGCTCTCGTATCTGTTGTTGTTATGAAGTGCTATATAATATGCACTTCACATGCATTGATTTTTATCAAGTGCAATTTGTTAAACTATCAGAACTTGTTGTTCATTTGTGGGTTTCATTTGTCAAAGCGTTTGCATGTGTGAAAGGAAATTAAAAAGAAAGAATTAAAATCTATTTTGATGTTATTTTATGTTACAGTATGCTTATCATTTTGTATGCTTAAATGTTTCTCATCTTAAAAAATATTATGCAAACGTTTTTGGTGATGTGCAGAATGTAAGCATAAGTGATTATAAAAGCTAATTTGGTTAACTAAACACTAGAAGATGGTGGGTTATTTTCAACCCAGCGTTGGCTCAAATAAAGACAAACACAGCTGTTGGGTTAAATTAACTCAGAAAATGTTATATTTCACAAAACAATGGGTTAAAACATCCAATAAATGTTGGTTGACAACCCAGCATAGATTAAATGACTTCCTTTTTAGACCCATATAGTCTATGGCAGGCAGTACTTTTTAATTAGCGTTTACATTTATTAAAATCTTGACATGGACCTTACTATTGCTGTTATGGAGTCATTTGCTCTCAAAATTCCTTAATTATGTAGGATTTTTATTAAAGATAATGATCAAAACTTAAAGCTCTGGTGATAAGCTCTTTATTATATTGTTCACTAAAAAGTAAAGGAAAGTTTTCGATGTTTATTTTATAGCTGGAATGTATGTGCATCTAAAAACAGTAAATAGCAGCAGTAGCTTGTAGATTCATCTAGTGTTTTATTGCCTGATTTTCTAATGATTGAGGTTATCTTTCACACAGTGTCTCTGCGCACCAGGATGGACGGGGGAGTTCTGTCAGTACTTGGATAACGCGTGCTTAACCTATCCAAACAGATGCTTGAACGGAGCTACATGCATCAGTATGAGTCAGCCGAGTTTGCCCCCGCACTATACGTGCACCTGTCTCCCTGGATACACAGGTTCAAAGAAAACTATATCAACAACCATCAATGTGTTACCCTGATTTAATTCAACTTTGCACTGAGTTTGCCTCGCAAAGGCTTTGTAGAGACAAACTCGGATTCAAATGGTTTTTGCTTATTGTAGAATTGGAACAGATAATAATTGTCACATTTTTACTTAATGTCAGTAACTGCAATGAGCAAAAATGTTGTTTTATATGAGGCAGAAACACGTGTTTATACTTCAAAAAGTGGATGAAGAATTCCTGCATTTGAATTAAAGCTGCAGTCTGTAACTCTGGCCTCTCTATCGCCACCTCTGATTGAAATATAAAAATTGCACTTATTTGTGGAGTAATGACAAATCTGATGTCTGTGATCTAGTGTTGTTTTTGGCAGCCCCTTTAGTTTTAGTTTTAGTCTTAGTCTTAGTCTTTTGGACGAAAATGCTTTTTAGTTTTAGTCACATTTTAGTCAATTATAAACTTGATAGTTTTAGTCAAGCTTCAGTCAATTTGAGTAAAAAAAGTAGTCTTTAACAAATTAATTTAGGTTAAAAAGTATTGGAAATTGGCTTAGGTTTGACAAGTAGATATGTAAAATCTTAAGCTTACCATGAAATGTGTCACAAGCCGATTGTTGAGTAAAATTGAATGTATATGATATGTTAACAGCGTGACTTGTTAGTTACCTTTAAAAAAATAGTAGTGTGATGAGCCTTCAGGTGCCACTTGAGTTTGATGGAAGTCTTCCCACCTAAGTTGTGGCCACATTTACCGTCATCTCCCAATATGCATTCCGTTTTTCTTTCTGATGGATTATACTGAAAGTATGTCTATAAATCATCTTGTCTTTTCTGTTTATTGGCGTCACACCACGTTCCTTCGAACTCGCCACAGCCGCAGGTGTGTTGTTTTTGTTGTGTAGTCTGGTGCACGTGCACGGCATGGATTTCATGTGTGAAATAGGCAGAAATGACATGCATTGTGAACGTCAGACTTATAATCACTTTTGTTCCGTCTCGTAAACGAAAACACAAAAGCATTTCGTCATGTTTTAGTCACCTTAGAGCAATTTTTAGCTAGTCATCGTCGCGTTATTGTCATAAAAAGGTGCGTCAACTAAATCATTTCATTATCGTCATCGTTGACGGAAATAACACTGCTGTGATCACCGCATCAGAGCAGATCTGTTATTATACATACACATAAGTACAGAAGTATATCCTAGTACATCCGCATCCAAAAACGACTGATCTAAACTCATACTAGTTATCTATATTCACCGATCCACCTGGTAGATTTGCCACCAAGCCTTTGGGAAACACTGAAGTGAAGTAATATATCTGCCACGTTTGTTCTGACTAAATGATAACACAAGTGTTTCAACAGATGCATTACCGGTTCAGATGAAGGTGTCTCTGCTCCAGTATTGAATCTCTTCAGATGTTGAAAAGTTTTAACAGATGATTCCCCAGATGTAAGAGCGTAATAAACTGACATATTCAGTTCCTCAGATTATCGCCTTTTAAAACTTTACAGATTAAACGTTGTCATCTAGATAACACCTTTAAACTCTAAGCAACTGTTTAATAAGCTACACACTCACATCCGGAGCACATGCGATGAAGCGGCCAGCTACTTTTCTTGATCATGCAAAGTAGTGATGCGCGGGTCAGCGTTTTTTCCAACCTGTGGGTCCCGCTTTTATGAAATATTTGGCCCGTCCCAACCCGCCCCGCACCACTGTATCTATTTTTCAACCTGCACTGCCCGGCACCCTTGACCATTAAAATAAACATACTGTACTAGGCATTTGTAATGTAAATAAAAATAGGCTTATTTCAGCCTAAAAGTGTTTGAAAACAGCCATTAGATTACATCGCCCTGTGAACTGCCAACAGCATACGCCAATGAACCATAGTTATATTAATACAGAGATAAGATAATGATAAACATTTTCAACATTTACAAAGCAGTGTTTGTATTATCTATTCACAAATTCCCTACCTTAATTTCTCCCTCAGATCGTCTTTCGTCTTTTAATTCTCCGTTTGTTTTGTTGTTGTGGCTGGCAGCGGGAGATACTTGCCGCTTCCATGACATGACGCCAAAGGTTTGGGGATATCAAGTTATGTTGTGGAAGTAACGTTGCCACGTAGGCCTGCGTAATTTAACTTTATCAAAGAACCTACTAAAGTATGAAAATATATATTCCCAAATATTTAATATATGCTACAGGGAATTAGACGCAACATGTTTTTTTTTTATTTTGTTTTTAATAACCCGCCATATCCCGCCCTACAATAAAGTTAAAATTTCTTTACCCACCCCAACCCGACCCGCGGGTTACCCGCAGAGCTCACGGGTTACGAGACAACCCGTGCATCACTAATGCAAAGACAAAGACGTTTTTTAACCTTTTTCCCAGGAAAACCAACCCGATAGCTCAAATTATAAATCATTTTTATAAGCATACCAATGTGAATTGGGACAAGGTACAGATTGTTTTTTCTACATATTCAATAATGTTTTTTTAAACTAAAAATTGACACTTTAGTAAACACTCATTAGATACTTTATTAACACATTTTTTATTCCTCCTTCCTGGGTTTTTATTTTTCTGACGACATTCTGTAGAAGCACAGCCCAGGTTTGTCTCCTCATTGGTTTGTGCATTTTATTTTACAACCACTATTCAGTATTTAGGCTAAACTAAAGAAATCAATCTTGGCCACCAGAGGAGCGTTCTCATAAGTGTGTGACCACACATAAAAGCTATGGATTGAATATCAGTTTATATTTCTAGCTGTTTGGCATTATCCGAAATCTCCCTGAAGGTCTTAAACCCAGTCTTTATAAGACATAACATACATTAGTGATCTCTAAATCAGATATTCGTTTGAAAAAAGCATTGCAATCGGTACAATAATGTCATCCTGAGCAAGATCTTCTACCTTTTCCTCTCTGATGTGGCAGAAGTCAGATTTTGCAGCTCAGCGTGTATCTTGACTTTTGGAGCAGATTATAATGAAATCACTTGACATTTCACATTGGCCTTCGGGGCGAAATCACGGTGAGAAATGGGACAAGGGCGGTCATTTTCTAACTCTCTGGGGTCATTAATCGATGGAGATATCGTTTGCATCATCTAAATAAAACTTTGAGGATTGCACTGTGACATGTTTTATTTTAACAGTATTGTAATCCATTATACGGCTTACAGACAGACAGAAATCT
The DNA here is from genome assembly GCF_027580225.2 of Misgurnus anguillicaudatus. Lineage (NCBI taxonomy): Eukaryota > Metazoa > Chordata > Actinopteri > Cypriniformes > Cobitidae > Misgurnus > Misgurnus anguillicaudatus. The sequence goes on from NC_073347.2 coordinate 37,034,345, forward strand.
TGTCAATGGTAAGATGGATATCTTCATATGCTACAGCGTGCAGGCCGACTGACAGGTAAATCGTTAAAAGTACTGCCGATATGTTATGCAGTATTAAAATAGAAAGAAATTGACTTTTGAATTGACTTTTTTTTTAAAGAAAAACAATAGTTCATAACAATAGTGAACAAGGATTTTCCTACACATCAAACCCTGATGCAATTAACTGGGATAAGGGTGGCATGACAGAGAAAATCCAGTAAGCCAATTCTCTTGTTTGTTTCTTCATTTCAGTTTAGTTTAGACAAACAGCTCCTCCTGTGCTTGTTGGCCAAAGTAATGAAAGATTTGGTTTCCTGGTTAGATTTACTGATTAAGTGTTCTCTAACCTCCTTTTGCCCTTCATTTAGCAGTCGTGATGAAACAAATTATGGAATAATCCAGTAAGAGAGGCAATGTGCAAAGATGAATTACGGTAAAGAGATGCCTCAGGGCAACGCCGCTCGTGTCACGGGAATACAGTCTGATGGATGACAAAGATGTGAAAAGGGTGTCAGCTCTGTGTAAGGGCAGAATTTAGGAACTGACACCCTTTCAATTCACAAGCTAAAATTTGAAGCGAATTTGCAGACACGTCATAGGACTGTTTGCAGATAATTCATATTAGAAAATCAAATGAGAAAATCTACACTAGATATAGGAAGATATAGGAATTTTATTTATTAAAATATAAACAATACAGTACATTTTATTCCATGTTACCTTAAGATTTAAAGTTTTTATTGGATAGGGTATAGGGGTTATTGTAGGGATGACTTTTATTCTCCCAAGAATCCATTTAATGTTAATAAGTATAATCATTTGCACACTATTTATTATTGCATCCTGTAAATCTACAAAAATACTGAGATGCAAATCTGCCAATATAGATTATATAGATATAATTACTATTTACACTTATTGCAAATGTGATTATTTTATGTATTAAATACAAGTTTTGGGGAAGTTGCCAATTGCTCCTCTCATTTCTAGACGACTGTGTATGTGTACAGACCAGCCACAACATTTAAACCATGCTGTTCGTCGCGTGTCACCATCGCCACTTGTTAGAAACTGATTCATGGGCGTTTTATTCACCTTATTCCGCCACGCCCCTTTTTAATTCTTCGCTCTTCCGCATTTTGTCAACCAACTTCCGCTGCTAATATGGCACAGTGCATTCGGTGGTTAGTTTGGTGGTTAGAAGATTGTTTGTAGTTCACTATAACTTTAGCGAAATGACAAATATCGCTACTGCTGTAAATGTTTTAAATTAAGAGCACGGTTAAAACTTCATACGACGCTCGGATAGTCTTATATTGTCCCATCAATCGTCTCGTGGTTAGACGATATGAAGCGGCCGCGGCAAGTAACCTGGCATATTTAATTACCTCGTCCTGTCAGGAGTTGATGGAGCAACATTGAAAATTATTAAAAGTATGTCTACCAATATTTACACAGTGATTTCGTCTTTTTTTAAAGCAAATGTGCACCTTAGCCAGTCCAATAACTATTTCGTTTTTATGTGGTACCATGATAGAATTCATTTGCAAACTTGCCAACACTTATTCCTTCAAATCAGGAGACTTAAATCCTTTTAAGTGGAATCTACAAAGCTCACATATGGTTTAAGAAATTCCTTACAGATAATATCTGATCACATTGTAAAGGTTTAATATAACTGCATGACAGGTGACAGCTGATCACATTGTAAAGGTTTAATATAATTGCACAACATCTGATCACATTGTAAAGGTTTAATATAAATGCACAACATCTGATCACATTGTAAAGGTTTAATATAAATGCACAACATCTGATCACACTGTAAATGTTTAATATACCTGCATGACATCTGATCACATATGAAGGTTTAATGTAACTTTACAACAGGAAAAGCAAAACCACCCTGCAATAAATTAAGACACAGCTTTATCGGAGTCATCAGGAGCTGATCCCAAGTGTTTTTCTGGAAGCTGTTGGTGTATGTACTGGTAAAGTGCTTGGCAACTGTGTAATGGATGCAGTATCAACCCAGTGTAAAGCTGAACCAAAGATGGTTGTTTCTCAGTAGAGATTTGTACATTTGTGCCAGCTCAACACATTGAAGCAGTTTCTCGGACAGGGTTTACAGGATTAGGATTTAATTATATTAGGACATTTTAGTTTTTACAAACAAACCCTACAAAAAAACAAGACTGGTGCGCATCTTGTGACAAAACAATGGCACTCATATATTTAGATTTAGATTTAGATTTTTAGATTTATTTCACAATATCACAATATCACAAATTACATATGTTGCATTGCAATCACTACACTTCAATGCAGCAGATACAAATAATACTATTGTGAAAAATGGACTCCCAAGAAGCAGTAGCTTATAAATAGGGGTCCATCCCACCACCAGACACCATCCCCCTAACCAAAAGTAAATTAAAGTTTCTATACCTTGCATAATGATTTACATTGATCCATGCACCAATATGAGAAGTTTAATCCTCGGCCGCAGATCCCTCAAGTCTGTATTTCTTCAGTAGTTGTTGCTTCAATTTCTTTTTAAATTTAGAAAATGTTTCAGATTGTTTTAAATTAGTATCCAGTTCATTCCATAATTTAGGACCTCTATAACATACACTAAACCTAGCACTTGTTAAGTTCCTCCATTTCCCTTTTATAAGTAGTTTATGTCTAGTGTAATGTGTGTGAGACGGTGTATTTAATGGAATGAGTTCACACAATCTAGTATTTAACCTGTTGACCACCTTGTACATTATGCAAGCATTATGATAAAAGTTACATTCAGGAAGCTTTAATATACCATATCCATGGAAGAGAGCATTTGTATGAGCATTGTATGTGGACCGAGAAATAGCTCTTATAGCTTTCTTTTGTAATATCATAAGTTTCTCAGTATGAGTAGGGTAGGTATTATTCCAAATAAAATTACAGTAACTCAAATGAGGCTCAAACAGAGTCCTATATAGTGACAAGAGCACATCAGATGGGAGCACATGTCTCACTTTAAAGAACAAACCCACAAGTTTAGATAGTTTTTTAACCAGCTCATTAATATGTTCCTTAAAATTTATAAATTGATCAATATGAATTCCAAGAAATTTTATTGCATCAACTCTTTGTATTGCTCTACCATCAATATTTAAATTAATGTCATAATCCATAGACTTATGACTACTTGATCGAAAAACAATATAGAAGGTTTTACTAATGTTTAGCGATAATTTGTTACATTTAAACCAGGTCTCTACTTCTGCTAATCTATCATTTAGGAATTTTTCCAAATAATTCATGTTTGTATGAGATACAAAGAGATTTGTGTCGTCAGCAAAAAGTATTTTTTGAACATCAGAGGAGCAAAATACAAAATCATTAATGTAAACAATAAACAAGAGAGGCCCCAAAATAGATCCCTGGGGAACCCCAAATACTATATTTTCTAATCCAGAATCTATACCATTTAAGTTCACATATTGCCGTCTTCCACAAATATAGTCCCTGAACCACTGGAGAGCTACACCCCTGACCCCGTAGTGTGACAATTTATCAAGTAAAATTTGAAAGTCAATCGTATCGAAAGCTTTTGAAAGATCAAGAAAAACCCCAATACCAGCTTCTTTTCTTTCAAAAGCATCATTGATTTTCTCTACCAGATCTAAAATGGCCATACTTGTGCTACAGTTCTTCCTAAAGCCATATTGTGACGATTCTAATATATTGTGTTTATTTAGGTAATCTATCAATCGTGCGTAAACCACCCTTTCTAATACCTTCGAAAATGTTGGTAGAATAGATATGGGTCTATAATTTTGAAAATCACTTTTATCCCCAGATTTGTATACTGGTATTATCTTTGCCACCTTAGTTTGATAAGGAACTACACCACACTGTAGTGATAAATTTATTATATGGGCAAAGGGCTCAGCTATTTCATTTACTATGGCTTTAAGGATCTTACTACAGATTCCATCAGCACCAGCTGTATAAGAGCATTTGATTTTATTAATGATGTTAGTGACTTCCATTTTACAAGTAGGTCTAAAATAAAAAGAGTTTAGATAATTGTTCCTCAAGAATTTTTTATAAATAGCACCCCCTGGTGAACCAAGTTGTTGGGATAGATTCTTCCCGACAGAAGCAAAATATCTGTTTAATCTGTCAGATAGGGGATCTTGTATAATATAGTTATCTGATTGGGTTGGCACAGCGGTGTCAGGGATAACCGAGGATTTTTTACTACGGCCAAGTATCTCATTCAACACCTTCCAGGATTTCTTCTGATCCCCCGAAGCAGTTTTGAGACGAACAGTGAAATAATTCGCTTTGCTATCTCGTATTAAACTTGTTAATTTATTTTTATACTGTGTATATAAGATTTTATTATTACTATTTGGATTCTTCCTATATTGTTTGTAAAGTTTACCCTTCTTCTGGATAGACTTTAGGATTCCTTTAGTGATCCACGGATGAGATTCCTTTTTTTGTTTGAATATCTTTTCTGGAATAATCGCATTGATAGCATCAGTTAGTACACCAATTAAGAAATTATAAGCGTAATTAGGATCACTAGCATTATATATTTCATCCCAGCTTTTACTCTGGAGGTGTTGAATTAGATTTGCTAATGTTTTATTATTAAGAACTTTTACCTTCCTATCAATGCATGGATCAGATACTCTTTTTATCCAGTTTGTGAAAAAAACCACAGGATAATGATCAGAGATGTCAGAATATAATACACCTGATTTACAGTCAGTGTTTTGAATATTTGTTATAATATTGTCAATTTTAGACCTACTACTCTCTGTGACACGTGTGTATTTATCAATCGTAGGAAAGAATGATGAGGAATAAAGCATATTTATAAAATCAATTCCCTTTATATCTTCTTTAGAAATGTCAATATTAAAATCTCCCAAAATAATACTATTTTTATTCATCTGATTTATACTAAAAAGAAGATTATCAAAGTGGATTCTGAATGTTTCATAATCAGAGTTTGGTGGTCGATAAATTATTCCAATAACGATAGATGAGCCATTTGACATTTTAACTTCTAGAAATAACGAATCGGTATAACCATCACTAACTGACAAATCATGGCGCACCTTTACAGAATAAAGTGAATTTACATATAAACATACCCCTCCTCCAATTCTACCCTGCCTATTAATACAGTACATTGAGTATCCTTCTATTTTATAAATATCCATAAAGGTTTGCTCACTCATCCATGTTTCACTGCAACCAATTATATCAAAACTTTTCCCAATGCTAGCAAGAAGTGCAACAAGGTCATCATGATGTTTTTTAAGACTTCTAATATTTAGATGCATTAGAGAAAAAGAAAAGTCATCATTTTGTTTCAAATCTTCAGGATTATAATAATCACAGCTTATGCTGTTAGATGTACAGAAGTACTGTTCAAATTCCTCATTTTCAATACTCCAATTTCTATCTGTCACTCCCATAATTTATGATAGAATCATATTCACACTTAATTATAGAAGTATATATCATACAGAAAAACCTGGGACCATATTCTCCTTTTTATTACAACACCCTGTGAGCAAAAAAAGAAAAAAATAACAAAAAAAAGAAAAAAACATAAAATTAAAGAAAGAGAGAAAACCATCTATTCACAGTATCCAATTATCAACTCTCCACTTTAGATGTATCGTGTATTGCATAATACTACTGTGCCCCATTACACATAACTATCAGCAAAGAGACTAGAAGGGGCAAAAAAACATAAAAAAAAAATATATGTTGAGGTATGTCAGTACAAGGTGTTTTTAAATTATTGTAGCTCAAATATGCATTTTAGCCTTGGACCAGGATAAGCCCTGTCCGGGAAACCGCACCATTGTTTTCCCATATCAGATGTAGGTTGCTTCAGGTTGATTTGTGATTTTAAAGTGTAGTTGTGGTCAGAGATGGATGGATCCTCCCATTGTGTTTCTGCATCACAGTTTAGGAACATGTTGATTGTATCATCCTCACAGTTGTCCACTGCATCACTACACATCAATGCATCTGTGAAAACAATATAACCATAAACATTTTTATGTTAGTATTTAAAATGAACTTGCATCATGAGAATTAATATATAAATGGCACCCATACTTAAACAGAACAGTGTGTAAGAGAGAGATGCATTAAAAAGAGACGGTAACATTATACATACAACCTTTAACTTCAGTGTTAAATAATACGTTGTTTAATAGGTCATTATCAATATCTGAATGAGATATGAACTGACATTCTAGCATCTGAAATCTCAGTAACTTGTAGGAATCACGTGGGCTACTGTAAGAATGCAATGTACCATAATATCTCGTTGTACTATCGTAAATATAAAAATATAGGTGGACAATTAAAACCATTCAAATAGTTGCATTTTATAAACTAACGTTACTGATCTTAAGTGTATTTGTAGAACGGACTTCACAAATCTAACTTTAGGCGAACGAGCACAAAGTTAGCTAAGATAGCTTACCTGAAACTGGCCACCTTTTCAACACCCGGCGTGGTTTAAGTTACCGGAACATCGTAGTCGAACCTTGGGATAAAGGTATTCCTCAGTTGGCTTAAAATTGGTAAGAAATAAACATAAAGGCGCTCGGGTGAGCTTTTTAAGCTTTAACGCGTCGCCTTCAGTCACTGCCTCAGCTGCTCATCGTCTATGCGGCCGGAAGAACGTTGACAAAATGAGCGAAATGGCGCCGCCCTTGTTGTCGTGAAAAATAAGGTGAATACATGGTACGCATGAGGCTGCGGCAAGAGCCATGCCTAGGAAAATGGCATAATTCTGGGGTTCACAAGCATCACGTGCAGACCTTCAATGCTTTGCTTGTGAAATGGTCTGCGTTTTGCCGCTTTCCGCATGTCTCCTACAGAAAACGAACTAGGCACTCGCGACTGCCGCGTAGTGTTGTAGTTCCTGAGACCGGTCTCGGTCTCAAGAGCACTTTTTAAAGGTCTTGGTCTCGTCTTGGAATTGGCCGCATTTTTACTCTGTCTCGTCTCGGTCTCAGACAAAGAGGACTCGGAATTTGATTTCAAGACCGGTCAAGACCACAACTGATGGCACATCACAAATTTATTTTTTATCATTAATTTTATGCAGTTTATTCAGGTTTGGTATATGATGTTGGCATTGTTTAAGTTTCTCCCGATGACAGTTTTTCTAATTTTATTAATACAAACACCTGCATTGTGTTAAGTGGATGGCAAGCCATGGAAAGACAGTTCAGAATAAATGGTTAAGTTGATTTCAGCTCTTTAGTGTTTGTTCACTTTTATTTGCTTATAGACAAAGATAAATTCCCACATATCTGCAATGCCTTATTTTATCAACTTCTCTGATGGCACACACACACAAACACACAATGCAGTGTTTTAATGCAGTGACTTGCACTGGTCTTGATCTTGACTTGGTCTCGGCCTGTCTTGGTCTTGGTCTTGACTCGGTCTCGACCCTTTAAAGTCTTCGTCTTGTCTCGGTCTCGGCCTGTCTTGGTCATGACTTGGTCTCGGTTTAGGTGGTTTTGACTACAACACTACTGCCGCGTCCCACCTGAAAGGGTTTTTAAAATATGCAAGCTTATTTAATAATAGTGTATAATCGTGCGTGCCAGATTGGACATCTTTGTGGGCCGTATGCTTTAAACATGTATTGCTAGATTTTTGTGGAGTGTAATACACAGTTCAGTCTTTTTCCTCACACCGTGAGCTATGAAGGGAAAAAGCAGAAGTTCCCAAATTTGCCTCAGATCCCAAATGTCAAACGTGAAGTTGATGTCTTTAGGGGAGGCAGAGTGTAAAATCTTAACCGATGCTCCATTCACACCCCTGTCTTCCTGCAGGTCGCCACTGCGAGGCTGAAATAAATGAGTGCGACTTCAACCCATGTCAGCACCAGGGAACGTGCACGGACTTGGTCGGATACTACGAATGTTCATGTCCTACAGGTATGAGTTTGTCTTACTCACGAGAACGTGCTATTTTCTTATTATTTTGACTGTCCCACCGTGCCAGCGCGCCAGGCTCTCTGACTGACAGCTGAGCAAATCACCGCCATCCTCCCGCTGCCAGAGCTCATTAGTGCTGCAGAATTGTGTCAATATTGTGTTATGAAATGCTCTTCCCTTTTGAGGCCACCGCATTGATATGGATCCCTCTCGTAATTGTTGGTTCTGCTCACTCTTTTATGAAGCTCGATTTGCATTCAGTGATGGAACCTGATGGCTCACCCCGGAGACTGGCAACTCGCTGGCAGGGTTGCAAGCCGGGCTTCGCTGCCAGCTGCTCCCTTCCGCTCGATGAGTAGAGGACCCAGAGTCCCAGACGCCCCCTCCCTAAACCTGCCCACGCCTGCTCGCCGCTCCGAGAGAGATACAAAAGGAGGAATCATTCGAATGACTTTCTCATAAAAAGATTTGACCGTGCCTATTTTTCTCCTTTAAACATATGAAACCCGGGCCAGGTCACTGTTAACGATTGTACATAATTTAGCAAAGGATATTGACTGTGAGTATGTGGAAGCAGATGGAAGTGGGGCGGTTAAATATTAATAAACTATGAATTGAAAGAAGTCTTCAAAACAGTGGCGTACGGTTCACCTCCGTCAAGATATGCGAGTTATCTCTTTCCCCTAAAAAGTTCAGTTTTTATTCATATAGCGCTTTTTATAATATAAAAAAGCATACAAGAAAGAACCAACTTTAGAGACATAGAAAAAACAGTGCAGATATAAAGTTGGTGTTATTATTAAAAATGTAATATTGCGAATTTGAGGTTTATTTCTATTTGGCTTGTGAACAGATGCACATCCAACAGAAATGTTCAAATGTACAAGAACATGAAAATACATGGTTTATAGTGGTTAGTGCTGGTCTAATGTGGCTCAGTTGATAGAGCGATGCGCTAGTCATGCAAAGGTCATGAGTTTGATCCTAAGGAACACACATACTGATGAAAGAAATCTGTAGATTACACTGTATATCTCACGTTGGATGAATGCATCTACCACATGCATACATGTAATAAATATCTAACTTTAATTTAATCAAAGCATTTCATATGAATGGGTATAATAAAGTATAATAAAGAGTTATTGCCTTGTTGAAAATTGTGATTTTTTTACATAAGCTATACTTTAAATATTCTTTTTGTCCACCAATTGCTGTTAAAGGGCTCATATTTCGTGGCTAAAAAGCACATTACTTTGTGTATTTGGTGTAATGCAATGTGTGGGTGGTTTATGGTAAAAAAAAACATTATTTTCCGCATACCGTACATTTTTGTAGCACCTCTAAGTCCCGCCCTTCTGTAACAGTTCTGAGAAAGCACGGTGTGAATCAACTGGCCAGCTAATCAGTGCATTGTGATTGGCTGAATACCTCAATTACGTAAACAGAAATATGATGCTACTTACCATGTTTTGAAAGATGAGCTCCCAAAGCAAATTAAAAGCCAGGAGATAATATCGTCTTTACTACCTTATCAATACAAGCCTGAATCTGACCCAGAAAACAAGCTGATCGATCAACTTTACCAGCACAATGTGAGCAGAATGTAACAGATTAAGGTAATGATACTAAAACATGTCTGCATTTGTGATCGTAGAAACTACAAACAAGCAGTACTCTCGCAAAACTTGCATTTGAATCGTCAGTAGGAAATTCATTAAATATGAAAACATCCGCCCCTTACAGGATTTCATTCAGAAGAACCAGAATGTAGTTGAAAAATTGGAATTGCTCCACTTTTTAGACGAAGCCTTTGTGTACATCCAGACTTAAACTTCCCCGTTTTTAGAAAGTAGTCCTTTCGTAAAATGTCGTAAAATGTCCTAACCCCTGCTTTCTTAATGTTTACTCTATTGGAAGGCCAAACAAAGTATTTTTGCAATGAAACACAGGGTCTGCTCGACATGGCAGAAACAACAATACTACAGTGTGATTGAAAGTTACACCCTCGATCTTTGCATGTACATTAGGGAGGTGTTATTCAAATGTTCATTTTATGACGTCTAACTGCACGGGCGTGTTTGAACAAGCCGTTTTAGGTAGACCTGGATGAGGCTTCACTTTTAAAAAGGATTTATACAATTTTAAATGTTGCAACTGCATCTTTTAACTCTCTAAAAACAAAAATAAACATGAAATTTGGTCATATGACTCCTTTAAAGCACAACATGCTGACACCAAACCCTCAGTGAGAATCCAGAGGAAAAAATCATAGTTGACTGTTTTGACCCATAACTGATTTTTGTATATGCCATCCTCCTGCTTAAATCCCTTATGAATCCATTTTGAAGTTATTGGTTTCCATTATGTAAACCAAATGCAAACACGCCAGATTTTCTTTATCTTGAAATCCTTTTAACAAACTAGGCCGGCCTCTTATCAACCTCTGTATTTTTATGGTCTTTGCTTGGACTGACTTGAAATGCCTATTTAAACAGGCTTATGGAAAATGCTTTCTGGTTTGTGTTTTTATTCACAAGGAAATGTGTTTTTCAACTTGCTTTGTGTTTATTGATTGAGGCACAGTGGCATTTCCGAAAGATTTAACAATTGTGAAAGTATTTTAATCTTTACCTGGTTTTGCACTTTTTTAAATTGTAAATGTGTTCTCACCTTCCTTACAGGATTCACAGGTGTTGACTGTGAGATTGACATAGACGCCTGCTCTCTTCACAACATCACCTGTCCTCTCGGGACAGTCTGTGTGGATTTACCCCGTGACCTCCTCAATACGTGTCGCGCTCCGTGCCCTCCAAACCTACAGGTGAGTCAGATATGTTTGGTTGAGCTGGATGGTGGTGCTTGATGAGATCTGTTTTAATTAATTTATATGTACATTTATGGCATGAACCCTTAATAAATGTATACACCAGCAGATAAAACATGGTCTCTGTGCTTAACGCACGGTCGTTTTGAAAATGTGACTCTGTTTACATGCATTATCACTGAACTGTAACTACAAAGGCAAATTGCATCTCCCTTCGAACAAGCTAAATTATTTGGGTTGGTTTTACTTATGTTGGTAATCATCATTAGCAAAATGGCAATTCAAATACATTAGCTTTCCTTCATTGTTTTGGGATAATGGTTGGTTTTTATTTTGACAGCCATGTGCCAATGGAGGACGTTGTGTTCTTAACAACATCAGCAGTTACAGTTGTGTTTGTACACGTGGATGGACCGGGCCGACCTGCTTGGTCAATATAAATGAGTGCGCACGGCACAGGTGTCAGAATGGCGCCACCTGCGTCGATGAGGTCGGTGGATACCGGTGAGCAACATTTTTTGGTCTGTTAATGTAGTGTTTTTTGCCTTCTTATATAAGAATATATAAAGGTAACAAATAAACAGTTGTTATTTCTGTAGCTCAGATTGTAGAGCATTGTGTAAGCAGGTCATGGGTTCGATCCCACACCCTTAGAATGTGTAGATTAAGTCACTTTGGAGAAAAGCATCTTGCTAAATGCACAAATGAAATGTAAATTGAAACCAAACATAAATGCAAAACAATCTTGAGCATTAACAGTAATAATGGCCAATTAAAATAAATGGCTGACATATACAATTGTAAGTGCTGGTGTAAGATCAACACCATTGTTTCATCTTAAACAAGAAGCTTCTTCCCATATAAAATTGAAATTCTGTTCAGCTTCAGTTCTCTGCCGGTCTCATAAGGTTAAACCACACATAACTACAAAAATAAATGGCATGTTTTCATGATAAAAAGCAAAGCAAATTACATCATCCTCCCCCACGACTACCCCATTTATTTTGTCTACATGTCCAGCGGCTTTTGTTTCGATTTCATTAAGAGATACCGTTTTATGCATCCCAAGATGCCTTTGTGGTTACGGATACGCTGGAGTCCACTGCGAACTCGACATTGACTTCTGCATCGGACATCGATGTTCAGAACACGGCGTCTGTTTGGGTCGACGGCACAACTGCACCTGTCAATGCATGCCGGGATACGAGGGAACGTTCTTCGAGCTTGAGACAGATGAATGCAGAAGTTTTCCTTGCGCCAGTGGTGCCACTTGCATTGACTTGGTGGCAGGTTACCAATGCCTGTGTACGACGGGATTTATGGGTAAGATTAATGTTCCCTATCATACTCAATGTGATTACTAAGACAGGAAACAACTGTGACATAGGTGGTTTTGGGTATCATTGAGAAGCAGTCCCATCGGAACGAAAATTGCAAATGAGATTTCTTCAATATCTCGGATGCTTTTCCCAGACAGTGACCTTAAATAGAAAGTGGGTGAAGGTTTGCTTAAAGCTGCAATGAGTCACTTTATTTTTGTTTTGTTCAAAGTACATAAACAGAGTGTTTAAATCTGTGTTTAAGTCATTTTCTTACCAAGATTCACAATGATTTGTGACTTGTGCAGTAAAAATGAGTCTGAATGTGCATCGTCTAATTTTGAGCTAGAGGCAAAAGAAAGTATATATGTCAATTTTGGTTAAATTTGAGGTTATCATAAAAATAAGTACATTAAGCCTTCATCTAGTGATCTCAATGTTCTAAATATCCAGTAAACATCTAAAATGATCTTTACTTGTATGTTTTCTGAGAGATGCGTCTCCATCCACATGTGTGTCTGACATTTGGTTTGGGTTTTAAAACATGCAGGAATTAGAAAATAAACTGCAGGATTTATGTTTAAAGAGTTATTAAGAGCAATAAGACATGAAAACGATCTTCCTCGAGCTGACTGACTGATCTGAAGCATGCACACACGCAGATGTAGGGCTTAGGGATGCATATCAATTAATCGCGATTAATCCATAGCAGAACAAACGTCCCTGTCTACATCATATATGCGTGTGCACCGCGTACAATAACTCTGCACAGTCAAATGCACACACATGCATGTATATATTTAAGCAATGTTTACATGTGTATATACATTTGTATATTTATGTATAATTTATATTTTATATAAATATAAATACTTAATATATAAATATATTGTTTTCTTAAAATTATACATGCATGTGTGCATATTTATATATACATAATTATTATACACAGTTCACACACATATATGATGTAAACAAAAACTTTTATTCTGCTATAGATTAATTGCGATTAATTGATATGCATCCCTACTAGGGCTCTATCATACACTCGGCGCAATGCAGCGCAATGCAGCGCAATGCGCGACGCAAGTGTATTTTGCTAGTTTCCACCCTGCATAATTATCATTTTCATGTTTAGTGCCACGTTGTTTAAATAGCAAATGCATTTGCGCCCAATTTTGCACCCATGGGCGTTCTTGTCTGAAAACAAGGTGTCCAGGCGCATTGTTGGCGCGTTGCTATTTTGAGGCAACTAATATAGATGACGCCATTGACCAACAAAAACCTGCTCTAAAGTCTAAAGTCAATGGTGCAATATGATTTTTTGTTATTTAATGAGCGCGTTAGTTATATGCACCTATAAACGAGACGACAACGCGGGTTTGCTTAACACATACATGAATGCACAGCAGCACAAAAGTGCTTTTAAATATGAAAGATTAAAGGATTAAATGCAAAAGATTATTATTGAGTCTCTTGGACATAAATGAGGACCGATTATGAGACGTTAGAAGGCGCAAAGAGCTGCTTCATCTGTAGCCTGGTAAGTAAATAAATGCTTTGCTTTAAACAAATGCATCTATTATTAAATGTTTCTTAAATGCTACCTTACGGATTTATTGTATATAATGACACTGTACCTGTGGATATGGTGAGATGAGAAACATTTTAAGTAATGCTTTAAAAATCGCATGGCGCTGTCCGAGTGCTGAAACGCTTCGGCTCTCTGCACTTTTGTAAATTCTTTATCTCTTGTTTGTATTTTTAGAGTAAAAACCTTGTCTTGCATATTTGCTAATTATTTTATGATACTACAATGATTGTGTAGGATATCAATATATTTACAGCAACTAAAAGCCTGCTATTTGTACTTCTATGACTGAAAAAAACGGCTTTTAAAGGTTTTAATCTAAAAAAATAAAATTTCAATAAAAATAAAAAGTGAGAGTCTTAAGTGAATGTTTGGTTAAGTGTTGAGGGAAAATATCTGATGTATAAGATTATATTAGATCCTTACATTACAGTAAATCGCTGTCTAGTAATGTTGTCTGTTTCAATGTCAATCAAACAATAAAAGAAAGAAAAAAGTTAAACACATATTTTTCCTACAGATATTGTTTTTGACTGTGTGTGTGCTAAAGATATTAGTTTTACTGTGATTTTAAGCTATGGATGCAGTGATTTTGTTTTCCAACCTTAAAACTCTTTAACTTGATTTTTCTCAAAATTGACTCTGTCAACTTCGAACAGGTTTTTTTTTAAATGTCCTCATTCCGCCTCATTTTGCCAGCACAGGTTAATATTTAAGAAGTCTTTTTAATTTTAACTGTAATTTATGTGATTTTTGGCAAATATCACAGTATTATAATATCTCTATAGATGTTTTTTAAAGCCACCTCATTGCCGCTTAGCAAATAAAGGGGTGGTTTCCAAGACAGGTTTTATCTTAAGCCAGGACTACTGTTGGTCTTAGTATAATTAGGAAACTAGTTTTAACAAACATGCCTTACGAATAACATGACTTGTGTGCATTTTGAGGCAAAACAAAGGGCACTGATGTATTTTAAGATATGTCTTAAGTTGTTTTCAGTTTGGACAGCTCTTACTGTCTACTGTCTTATTGTCTGGGAAACCACCCCAAACAGTTTATCCTCTTTACTGTTTCTATTCTATTCAATCATTTTTGTTTATTTTTGTGTCGGGAATGTCACCGAATATCACATCATTTGAATTTGAAATGTTACCTGCTTCTTGTTATATCTCTCTTCTCTTATAAATGTCTATCATGCAGGCAGAAGATGCTCAGAGAATATAAATGAGTGTTGGTCTCGACCCTGCCGTAATGGGGGCACCTGCATTGATCTGGTCAATGACAACATTTGTATCTGTCCAATTGGTAAGTGTACAGTGCTCCAAAACAACGCATGCATTCAGTACACTTGTCTGTGTTACAACTTGTATGATGTAAAGATGTTGAAAAAGGACATCATCTTTGGGAAAGAGACACAGGTCTGTATTCCACAGGAACCATTTAGACAGGAACAGATCTAATCTCCAAAGCTCCGTAGATCATGTGCGACTTTATTGGATACCAAGAAGCATGTTCTGTGTGACTTATCTCCTATATCTTCAAGATAATCTATCAGCCCAAGGGGAAGAAAATCCATCAGTGTAAATTTTCTGGTGTTTATTGAAACGACCTCTCTTTAATTCTCACAAACATGATGGTGAAATAAAACAGACCTCCATCTTGTCAGGACAGGTCTAGGAAGAAGCCACGATTTTTACGGGAGGCGGTGTGATGTTGGAGGACTTGATCAGGTTAGAAGCTCAACAATCCAGTTAGATATCAAAATTGAAAAGGGGTTGGGAGGCTATTTGGGATGCACGGTACCATAAGAAAGAAGAATGCATAACAAAACAGCGCAGTACAACATACAGTACAGGTCAAGAAATGAAAGCAATTAGCATGGCCATTCATCACACTGACGGTCTCTCGGTTGGCGCGTGTATCTCGTATGTTGCTGGGTTGGATCTTGGGTTAATCACTCTGAAGTCATCCTGGTTAATTGGCAGAAGGCAGCATAAAAATGTCTCTTCTAGTCCTTTCTACTGGGCCGCTGATGTACAACAGATTGGTTGAACTTAGTGGACTTGGTGGCAGTGATGGATTTAGTCTCCGCATACTCCTGTAAAGCTACTAACAAGTAGTGCTTTCCGTCAGCCACATTTCAGGAAATGACAGAAAGTAAGAGCTGTCTGGAAACCCTCCACAAGCTTTTAAATCAAAGCCCTTGGACAATGAAAGCATACGGGTGCCCACCACACTGTGGATATTTGTGAGTTCGTGTACTAATGAGGGGAAATTGTAAAAGTACAGTGATTAGTTGATGTTATTTTAATGATAAGGGATACTTAAATTATTTATAGTTGCAGATCTTCAGGGCCCATAGCTGGGCTCAAGTTGATGTTTTCTAAAAGGACACAAGGATATCTTTTTCAATATAGTAGAATACCATCATATTAACCACCAGTTTGCATTATGTGCATTACTTTACCACTATTTCCTCGTATGTATTAGAAAAGATCTACAATTATAATCACCAATGTCCTTGCAGGCAGCACAGTGTCTTAGGTAGTATCAGTGTTGTCTCACAGCAAAAATTGTTGCCTGTCTTCCCCTGTTTGAATCTTGGCTGAGTCAGGAGTTTTTTTTTTGTGTAAAGTTAGCATGTTTGCCAAATTGTCCTTCCCCTACTTAGATTAATTTGTGTTAATAGATTAATGGTGTTAAGAAATCAACAAACAAACAATATCGAGGTACACGGTCCATTGCAGTTGCTTTAGAAACATTTCTCCAATCATTCTTAAAGTTTGCAAAATAATGCGTGCATTTCTCTGAACAATTTGTACAAACTGATGTCCCAGGCAGATTGTCATCCACATCACAACATCCACATCTTTCCTCCCAACATATCAAATAATCACTCAGAATGTCTTTTACAGTCATTTTACACGTCACACATTTATTCCCATTCAGCAATTGATCAAATCAGTTCACATTTACAAAAGTCTACAACAATAAAATAAATGGAAAAACAGATGATGACAAATAGGTCAACCATTCTGCATGTCATGATTTATGTGATGAACAAATTTCTAAATGTTTTGTTTTGAACATAAACCAGTATAATGTATTTTAATGAAAATGACATAAACAATTGAAACTGTAGCAAACAGCAGACAATTGTACATAATCCTCTGCCGGATTGTATAAAAGCATTTGCAAATTTTCTGAAACAAATGAGAATTTGCTTTTATGTTGTTCACGACCGACTTGATGATTAGAAGGTAAAACAAATGTTTTGAAAAATAATTCCTGTCATTTTACTTGATTGAGTTTTATCTTCTTGTGTGTTTTATGGGTGAGCAGCTGATGCTTCTACAGCACTACATTTACATATGCACAACCTAAACGCAGTACTAATTATTATTGTTTTAAGTCCATTTGGTAAGTAGAAAAGTTGATCTAGTTAGATTTAAATGGTAAATATTTCAGTTCATTATAGGGCTGTGCAATAAAATGTTTTTGTTGTAAATGTTTACAAAAACAAGATAATCAAGGTAAAACAACTAGTGTATATCATTCCATTTCTGTTGTTTCATCTTTTATTATAAATCCAGCGCGTCATGATCAGCACAAATGAATCAGCGACATATGAATCATGTGCCTCTGGATCGATGTGTTTGTAAGGCATGTCTTCTTAATCTTGACGTGGAAAGTTCTTTAGATGTGTTTTTACTTTTTAAGTAGAGAGACACACGGCACCTGCATAACATTTTTAGCAAGAGAAGTAAAATATGAAGAAGAAATTGGCTGATATTTGACTGTATGTTGATTTTGTGGAGTGAGAATCGCTCCGAGCCATAGATTGTGTCAGAAATCCCATTTGGAAAAGGCCGCACTATATGTGTGACATTCCTTCATGCTTCATTAACTTCCTGGTGAATTGCACGCACAATTGGGTGTTAAATACCGCTTGCGTGGTTTTGGCGGAAGTGCGAGTTGGCCATTAATGACTCTTTCCCAAACAGGTGCCTGAGCTGAAGAGATTGTTGGGTTGATTGATGTGTTCACACTATTATGATTTATGCTTGATTTTGGAACATTGACAGTGGTTGTCTTTTCTGAATCTCATTTAACTTCACTTTAGATAAGTCAAGTTAGGGTCAAGCTGTAGTATTCTCACGAAGACGAAACAGCATAACGCCTGCTCCAAGTATTTCATCTGCTGCAACTTTCTATCAACCTGGTGACTTATAAACATGACTTTGTTTCCAGGTGGATTGATAAAAACCCTGTCCGGCCTATACTCAACTCTCTAATCAGATTAAAGCTTGCCAGACGGAGAAAGTGGTTTCCAAACTAGTGTGCTTAGATACAAAAACCTGAGATCTGACCCAAGACCCGAGCATGTTCGGGTCTAAAAGTTTCATGGAAACGGGTCGGGTATAATAGTAGCGGTCTTGGGTAATTTAAAATGACCAGACCTGAGAAGACCCAAACTATCTCGCTTGTGTGCATCATGTGATACATCATGTGGCTGGCGGTAGATTAATATTCGTTGAGCCAGACCTGTCAATCACTTTTCAAGTTGGTGTCATCATCAGATAACAAATGAAAATGAATGGAGCAGTGGCCAAATTGGTTGCGAGGACACCTGGGTGCGTTCAGGCTGCAGACTGCACACACATCGATGGTATTTACATTCAGGTCCAGTTATAAAAAATGCCACTGTGTCAAAGTTAGGTCTAATTTTGTCAGATTTTTAAAGAAAGACCTGACCCGAGAAAAATAAGTTATTTATGCACCTCAGGTTCAGGTAAAAAGTGATTGGGTCATTTCGGGATTTGTACATTTCTTTGGACACGGGAAGACATTTAGCTTCTGTTTCTCAATCGTTAGAACATTGTGTTTACGGGAACACACACACACTGATAAAAAATGCAATGTATGTCACTGTGGATCAAAGTATCTGCAAAATGCATACATGTAGATTGTGGGGGTTTTCTATGTGTGTATAAGGTGAAGACAAAAGGTTGTAGATCTGATGCTGGATCAGCACAAAAGGGTGCACGTTACCCCAGCAAGTGTAGTCTCATTCTCTTCATCTTAGTTTTAATGGCGATCGAGCACATGGGGAAACTGATAACGCTTGCTGACGTTTGGAAGCTGAAGTTTAGATATTGACACTCATTGCCATTGGAGGTTGTTATGACCGTAATTTGTTTAATTATTTGGCAAGGTGCATCCATTGGCCTTGTTCCTCTGAGATATTGATCAAATATTAGTTACTGTGAATAGCTGTGTTTTATTTATAACAAAGGATATCGATATGCTCGTCTATCAGTGGCATGCGGACAGTATATCTGCACCACCAGACAAATGTGATATAGATCGGCACAACAAGCCTTTATGTGCAGATTCAGTCTATTAGCATACAAACCGGCCAGAGGAAGAATCAATGGCTTCATAAATCTCAGCCAGGACGTTGACTGCTCACAAAACATATAAAAAGCCATTAACATTCTCTTGGAAATTTGCCCTTTTAGAGCTCAACTAACAAGCCTTAAGATATCTGTCAAAGTGGTGCATAAATATAAAGAAGTTGAGATGTAAAATCCTCTACTGTTTAGCATCACTGTTGAAAATGCATTCGAGTAATATGTGATTTCAGGCTTTTTGAACGAAGGGGTCAAGTGTGACCTAGTTTGCCCCTGCTGGTGGATGCTGTAACTACACCCATAGTTTCTTATTTCATTCAGAAATAGCAGCAATGCCTCAATAAAATCATTGTTAGTTATATTTATGACTAGCACTTCTTTATATTATACTAGATTCTGTACCTGTGCTTTTTTGAGGGGTCTTACAGGCATGACATGACTGTTGGAATAGATATTTATTTCTTTATTTCTTTTTTTACACTGTCACAGCTCATGTTAATCAGTAATCATTGGCTTGGGGCTGTGTTGTGCATTTACGACGTGATTGGCTTAGAAAGGTCTGTGGTTTCTTTGAGCACAATAAATATGCTTATTGGTCATGATGGACAGTTCCATGCAAATGTCAACGTTAGCATGAAATTAGCTATACTTATATCTCAGATGTCAATATTTAGTGGTTAAATATTCATGCAAAGTCTCTGTTAAAGGTTTTAAAGCTTTTTACCATATTTTCTATAGTCAAGTGTGTGGACATTTCAGAATTGTCACATCCATAATGTTGTTTAAAAAAATGCATAGACAAAAATTAAAATAAGTGTTTTTTGAAGAGCCGTACCTTCTTCATTTGTTGAGTATTACTGCATCTGGTTTGTGCATTTGAATTCCTACAAAGTTTGTTGTCTCCCAAAAACTTGCGTACTTTGTTGTCACATTCACAATGCATGCATGTTTCCTTTATCTAAAACAGAAAACATGAGTATATACAGACTGATATTTTTCTGATGTCTATAAAAATATAAACAGATGGTTCAGTATATTGGAAATAAAAACATTCTTTGTAAAATTCCATTTCAAGTTTTGACAACCATAACACTGGAATTGCTCTCATAACTTTAAGTCAGTTTTTTTTCTGCATTGCTTCATAGGATTGTTGTTCATTTGCACTTGACAAATGTTAATTTGTAGTAGTCATTTTTCAATTTTTATTAACATTTTTGCTTCAAGTCCACATTTCTAATGCTGGGAAATAAATCGCATGACCTTGTCATGTCATTGTTCCGGTGTTTAAGTTGCAGGAACACACTGAAGGGTCAATGTTGCATTTAATACATTGTGTTCTTGGCAGGAGCGTTCGTACACGTGTCATTTGTCAACTAGAATGTTATTAGCAGTCGTTCTAAGAACGCCCCGACCTCCTTTTATATTTATAGCAAATGTATCAAACGCATTATATCTCTTGACCGTAAACTGCCAGCACCAAAGTGGTGTTTTCCTCAAGAGTTAAAGATTAAAGAGCTGAAATCCCTTTTATCATCATTTTGCAAAGAAAATGAACATTTCATCTACAGCTGATGATTTTATAGCGATCAGTTTCATCCTATCAATAAGTGCATCTTCATTAGTCTACCTGCACTTATTCTTGACATATGTCTCAATGAGAGATTACCTGTGATGTCCTATGTAAATGAGAACTTAGCTCATATACACGCTTGTTCTTCAAGGACGACCAAAGTCTAGACGCTTAGATGTTTCTGCATGAGCGTCCATCATAATGATGTTTAGTCTGAGATGCTGTATAAATACCCAACATATGCTGTGTTTACAGCGTTTAAACCACAAACATTAAGATTGTGTGAAGGATCATTTGATACAGTATATAAAACAAAGACAATTTATGTGTTTTGATCATATAGTTAGGCTGTTTGTCTGGCATTCCACCAAAATTGACATGGCATGAATCATAGATTGCGGTGATGGACCGTCTCAACACCCGTTACGATTTATCTGTAACGACTGTAAATCAAACCATCAATCCCCATCAGTCCTAAAACTGCAGAAAATGACTGATTCTAGAATGAAACATCCAGGAGCAAAATGTCTTGTTTTATTGGCTAAATTACATAAGGGCTCAGTGTAAATGGGTGTTTGGACGGATTGACGCCCACCATCACATTTGGAGCTGTTGATGGAGTTTGAGGATCTGTTGCTGTGGTTGAAGATCAACAGAGAAAATCATCAAACTCTGTATTTTTACATTTCATTATAGCTAATGTGTAATGCGCTTGCAAAAGACTCTAATGCTAACGTTTCCCACAAGATACATTTACAATATACAGCGGGACATTAAACCCCCAACTGATTTATGTAATGTAAGTGAGTTTTCAAACATGTTACCATCATTTTAGATGGAGGGGGGGGTGGCAAAAAGTAAAGCAAAATCACTGCATAGATACCTTAAAATCACAGTAAAACTAATAGATTTAGCACACAAAGTCAAAAACAATATCTATAGGAAAAATATATGTTCGACTTTTTTCTTTTTTTATTGTTTGATTGACATCTTTAATCAGCTTTAAGATCTACTGTAATGTAAGGATCAAATAAATTCTTACACATCAGATCCCCAACAGTTAATCAAACATTCACTTAAGACAAACAGAATTGTGAATTCTTCTCAAAACAGATATTTTTTAAACTGTAATTCTGTGCAGATTGTAGGAAGATTAAAGTCTTATCTATCTTAATAACTGTTTTTTACATCAAGCAAGTCCACCAATATACTTTCTAACAAGAACCGAAATGTCATGCACGCATGTGGATGGAGATGCATCTTTGTGTTAGCTAAGCATTTAGGATGATACACCTCTCATATAACATACATATAAAGATCATTTTAGATGTTTAATGACTATTTAGAGCATTGAGATCACTACACTAGGGCTTAATGTACTTATTTTTTTATGAAAACCTCAATCTATTTATAATTTCTTTTGCCTCCAGCTCAAAATGTGATGGTGCGCATTCAGACTCACTTTGCCAGCACGGGTCACAAATGCAGGCCTATGACCTCACTGTAAAGTGTTTGGGTTATTTTTCATACAATATAACTTACACTCACCTATTAATTTCTCATTAATACAATTATCTAATCAACCAATCACATGGCAGTTTCTTCAATGCATTTAAGGGTGTGGTCCTGGTCAAGACAATCTCCTGAACTCCAAACTGAATATCAGAATGGGAAAGAAAGGTGATTTAAGCAATTTGGAACATGGCATGGTTGTTGGTGCCAGACGTGCCGGTCTGAGTATTTCACAATCTGCTCACTTACTGGGATTTTCACGCAAAACCATTTCTAGGGTTTATAAAGAATGGTGAAAAGGGAAAAACATCCAGTATGCGGCAGTCCTGTGGGCGAAAATGCCTTGTTGATGCTAGAGGTCAAAGGAGAATGAGCCGACTGATTCAAGCTGATAGAAGAGCAACTTTGACTGAAATAACCACTATTACAACCGAGGTATGCAGCAAAGCATTTGTGAAGCCACAACACGCACAACCTTGAGGCGGATGAGCTACAACAGCAGAAGACCCCACCGGGTACCACTCATTTCCACTACAAATAGGAAAAAGAGGCTACAATTTGCATGAGCTCACAAAAATTGGACAGTTAAAGACAAACAAAAACAAAAATGTTGGCTGGTCTGATGAGTCTCGATTTCTGTTGAGACATTCAGATGGTAGAGTCAGAATTTTGCGTAAACAGAATGAGTACATGGATCCATCATGCCTTGTTACCACTGTGCAGGCTGATGGTGGTGGTGTAATGGTGTGGGGGATGTTTTCTTGGCACACTTTAGGCCCCTTTGTGCCAATTGGGCATTGTTTAAATGCCACGGCCTACCTGAGCATGGTTTCTGACCATGTCCATCCCTTTATGACCACCATGTACTCATCCTCTGATGGCTACTTCCAGCAGGATAATGCACCATGTCACAAAGCTTGAATCATTTCATTGGTTTCTTGAACATGAAAATGAGTTCACTGTACTAAAATGGCCCCCACAGTCACCAGATCTCAACCCAATAGAGTATCTTTGGGATGTGGTGGAACGGGATCTTCGTGCCCTTCATGTGCATCCCACAAATCTCCATCAATTGCAAGATGCTATCCTATCAATGTGGGCCAACATTTCTAAAGAATGCTTTCAGCACCTTGTTAAATCAATGCCACGTAGAATTGAGACAGTTCTGAAGGTGAAAGGGGGTCAAACACAGTATTAGTATGGTGTTCCTAATAATCCTTTGGGTGAGTGTATATAAATGACTGTTTTCCCTTTCTAGAAAAAAGCAGTTTTTTTTTTTGATTGTTGTGGGCAAAAATCCTTGATCTTGCTGCACGTTTTCTTCAAAAATGCAATGGGTTATGTGGGATATTTATGCAATTTTATGCAATGAAATTGCAGGAACTTGCAAAAACTATTTGCAGCTTTTCAACGATGTTCACGTCACATAATCATGTCACTTCATAACGTTCCCATGGCAACAGGGGACATGGCTGCGCATGTGTGAAGTAAATGCAACATTTTTCAACTTTCTGCTAAGATATAGGTGACTTTTTGTTACGAAAATGCAGGGATTATGAAATCATGCAAGCCCCGCATATTTCGCGCACAGAAATCTGCAACTTACGCTGCGAAAGTGCAGCGTATTTGAAAAAATGCGACCAGTGCATAAATATGCGGAGTTTGGCTGATTATGCGTTGAATCATGTGATTGCATAATCGCATTTTTCTGGAGGACTGTATATAAACACCCCAGCAGGAATTGAGTTCGATGTCTTCTTACAAACCACAAGAACGTTTTACTTTGACATTTGAGGCTGCCATCTGGGACCAGGTCTAGATTTGAAATGATTGTTTATGATGTAAATATATATCTTTTTGCTGTGCCACAGTCCAAGAACCTGTAAGGCATAATGCTAAGCACAACGGCACACACCTGTCATGTAAAACACACTGGTAATAATGAAGTATTCCTCTGACTGTTCAGTAATACCTTGTTTTATATCCAGAGCTGTGGTGACAGCGTTGTAGGGTTTCTCAGTAATGATGGGTCTCTCGCTGCAAGTGACAAAGTCCCTCCTATATAACATGCTGAGTCTCCCACAGCGTCCTAATAGGGTGACATTTCTTCATGGATAAAGAAGATACACTAAGGCTGTTAACCGTGAGCGCTCTGTGTCTGGCTTGTTAATGGATGTTGCTGTGGACATCTGAGACAGTGCTCACAACTACGATAATTCCGAGATGTTTGCTAGTTTTTATACTGACATTCCTTTTTTTTTATAATCGTGTGTAAATTTGCCGTCTTGAATAAGAATTTCTTAATATCCAAATGTTTTGAAAACAAAGGGAGAGGAAATCAGAAGCATATAATCTATTGGATTGTTTACGAAGATAGATAGGTCTCGATGGTTTGTGTACGTGATTGTGTGGTCCGATCGCATGTGGATTAAAAAGATTTCTGCCTTGATCTGGGCCGTGTCTGAATTTGTCACTGGCTCGCTTAATGCAATAAATCAGAAAGGCAATGACTGGCTCTTATTAAACATGATTAAATGATCCAGTGGGTTGAGTCCGCGTGTGCCCGCGGAGCTTTCAGAATCAATAACAACCCTGTAAAGCTTCTTTTGAGTGGAAAACAAAGTCCTACAAATCCTAATTGCCTGTGGGATTAAACTAACCGAGGGGACTGTAGTAATGACTCTGTTCTGCTCTGCACACTTTGGCAGGAATCTGGCTGAGATAAATCAAAAGAGATATAAATCAGCTTCAGCCAGAACATAACTCGGTGTGGGGAGCAGAATGTGTACAGGTGACACTTACTAGAGAACAAGTGTGATGTCCAGGGCTTCGGTTAGGAACTGCGTTCCGTCACAAAATAATTGCTAGAGTCCATTCCACCTATCTACACTCCATCACAACTATTTTTGCAGTGCATGTGGTCAGAAAATGTACAAAGTGCATCAAAATTTACACCAAATTCCTGAACCAACATATGAAGAGATTCCAAAACCAGATAACTCAAAAATTGTTAAACTTTATTTATTTTGCATTCCAATTAATATCAGTCAAACTGCAGTTGGTTTGTTTTAATAAAAAAATACAGCTAGCACACTAAAACATAATAAAAACATGATAACATAATAACAAACATTTTTGGACAATAATTTTAAAAACAGTGTTATCTTGTTTTGGAACCAAACTCATACTGTGCAGCTTTAACTCTTTCGCCGCCATTGACGAGATATCTCGTCAATTAAGAGAAAACGCTTCCCCGCCAATGACGAGATTTTCCGTCCTTCCACAATACCGCTATTATCCACCAGGTGACTTCCGCAACTTAGACAACCCGGAAGTAGGGCCTCACGTGAAAGAGAAAGAACTCCGTATATGTTTTAAAGATCGCTCTGCATCTGATCTCTATCAAAAGTCCTTCGCAAAAATGGAATTATCTCAGCTTTTTGATCAAAATTGGGTGTTTTTGAAGAAACGTACCCATGTTTGAGAGGTGATTACAAGAGAACTAATAAAGGTAGGATGAAACTTTTTTTTTTCTTTTTTTTTTTTTGAAAGCAAAGGGTCTGTTCTTCCATCTCATATATTGTTTGTTTATATATTTAAAGAAGAACATTTTCAGGAAGGCATTAAACTTTTGTGAAAATCATGAAAAATGCTGGCGCTAGCTGGCAACTTTTTTTTAAAAACGCTGGCGGGGAAAGAGTTAAGTGATATCTGTATATGTGACCCATGCTGGCAAAATGAGTCTGAATATGCACAGTTTAATTTTGAGCTATAGAGGCAAATGAAAGTATAAATGTTGATTTTGGTTGAGATTGAGGTTTTTATAAAAATAAGTAAATTAAGCACTTGTCCAAATGCTCTAAATTATCATTAAACATCTAAAATGATATTTTTTATGTTTTCTGAGAAGTGACCCATCCTAAATGCTTAACAAAGGTGCATCTCCATCCACATGCGCGTCTGAGATTTTGGTTCTGGTTTTAAAACATGCAGGAATTAGAAAATAAAGTGCAGGACTTGACTGAGGTTAAAATAGTTATTATAAATAAATATTTTTTTATAATTTTTTCATGATATTTTTCTTGAATTTAGTGTTTAAGAAAAATTTTCAAGATTTTTTGGCTTATCCCATTGGCAGATTTTTTGCTTGTTTTATGCACAAAATCACTTCTATTTGATATTTTTGGTCTAAAAACTAGCCTTATTTTCTTGGGTCAGTTTGCTCATCAAGAAAAAGCATCTTAATTTAAATAATTTTTTTAGATATTTTTACGGAAAACAAGACAAAAATACTAAGATTTTTTTTCTCTTGAAAATCATTTTTTGCAGTGTAGATCTTAATGCTGTTTTAAAGTCAATCAAAAAATACAAGAAAGAAAAAAGTTGAACATATATTTTCCTATAAATATTGTTTTTGACTTTGTATGCTAAATCTATTAGTTTTACAGTGATTTTAAAGTATGCAGTGATTTGCTTTTGAACCTTAAAAAAAATAACTTAATTTTTGCTAACTCTGTAAACTTGAAACAGGTCATTTTAACAGATTCCAACATATCATCCATCGTTTTAAAGTTTTAAAATATATAAATAGAAATAACACATTTTTAAAAATTTGCTCATTCCGACTCATTTTGCCAGCACGGGTCACATACAGTGTTTGTCTATACATTTGTGTTTCAATTTAAATGTTTATTCCGCTAAAAACATATATAATACAACATCCGTAAGTGTGAAGCCCTACAGTAGATAACATGGCATATTTCCCAGGGCTTTTGGGTTTCCAGAATCCCATTTAAAGCCCTGCTGATATTCAATACAGTGCATTTGGTTTAATATTTTATGTTGAGAAGCTGTGGCAATAGTCAGTAAATTTTATTATATGTAGACCCCTTTTATATATGTACTGTATGATATGAGGCAGATCCAGGTATCATAAAAGCACTGTTGCAGTGATGAACCTTAAACATTACATTCGAATGAATGAACCCATTTTATCATCTGTGAAAATAATAGGTAGATCTTTCATGCAGTGTTAGATGTAAACATGTAGAGATACCATTGTTGCCTCATTGAATCTCCAACATGATCTCTTATTTATTTTAAAACATATTTATTTTACGTTGTGGTGCTTTTGTATGAATTCGTATGATATGAGTTGTATAAACGCGTACGATTATCTAAGAAAAGCAGGAATGAAACCTTATCCCTAATTTTAACGTCACAGGGCTGAAAACAAATCACACCTACATGTATGTATGATATTTTATTAATTTATACAGATCAGTCACCTTGTAAAATAGGTTTGTATTTATTGCAATCTCATGTTTTTTTTAATTTAAATAATAAAGTAGAGTTTTCATTCTTACTGATCCAAGAAGAACATTTACTAAGACATGCTTTCCATGTAAGTTTGTCCTTGTAAAGGTGAAGTGTGTAATTTCTGCACCACTAATAGCACCAATTAAAGTTAATTAAAGTTTCCTGATCACTTCCCCTCCTCTTTTTCTATTGGTTGGTTGAACATAATTGTTCCTCCCTAGCTATTGGCTGAACCAATGTTGCTGTTCGGTATGCTTAAACAATAGAATAGACATAGAACTGAACAGACATAGACATAGACATAGAACATGTAAAAAATGTATAATCAACTTTAATTAATGCTGCGTACACACCAAACGCAAAGCATCATTTTAATCGCTCTAGATTACTTGCTGGATTTAACGTTGTGTCATGCAAATTTTTCGCTTGAATTAAATATTTTCATTAATAGCACGTGTTTTCCCAGCAATCGCGCCACCAATCTTCGTCATTTGCATCGCCCCATGTGAGTTTACGTCTTTGAATGACTTTGTATGTTATCTACTAATGGAAATTGTTGAATTTGCGTTTGGTGTGTTTGTCCCATTACAAGTCATTTCAACTTTAATTTGTTATATTTACTAGTAATAAGTTGCTCTGTGCAAACACTTTTCTTACAGCGTATAGCTTTATTCTCATTGCACAGCTGTACAACATTTTTTTATATACTGCCGATGTTTACACTTCTTCAAAAAAATCCATTCAAGTGTGATTTGCTTGTATTTGTTTCTGCGTATTAAGCTAAGATGGGAGGGAAAATTAGACAAAAATACTTTCAGCAAACCTGTTTCGAAATCACCTAATCTATTTAGATTAAAACGTCATTTAATCGGTTTCTCATCGTTGTATTTATTTAGTTAGTTAGCTAGCTATGTGTTTTGTTTGCTTTTGTTTTGCTGGCCGATTGAATCTGAATGTGGCGGAAAATCAATAAGGCTGATTAATCACATTGTTTCCATGGCAGCAGCCGCCTATCCCAACAGCTCTTGGGTTTGATAACATCGTCCTGCTTGTTAAACCAACTAAATTACCCCGAGTCATTTATGTCATTAAGTCGAGGGGGGAAATAAATCCTTACAATTTGCCAATAATTTCTTGGCTCAGTCGACGGTCTACCTGTGAGACACGTTGCTGATTAAACCTTGATTGCAGGCGAGGACTGCTATGCATTATTAATGAAGTCAGAATAATTGTCAGATTTTATGACATGGGGAGAGGTAGAAAATGGTTCCATGGTCAGTTTGAAGAATGATGAGAATTTGCCCACACCGATAGTGCTGATGGTCCAGCAT
The DNA here is from genome assembly GCF_027580225.2 of Misgurnus anguillicaudatus. Lineage (NCBI taxonomy): Eukaryota > Metazoa > Chordata > Actinopteri > Cypriniformes > Cobitidae > Misgurnus > Misgurnus anguillicaudatus. Next base: position 37,063,237 of record NC_073347.2, read on the forward strand.
TAGTCACGGGCACCCTGCCGCCGTGGCCTGTGACAGAGCTAATGATAGTCATTTTCTAGCGTGATAATGCAATGGAAAGCATTTCTGGTGGCAGAAAACTTGAGGCCTGCATGTTTCTTTCAATTCTGTTTAGCTTCTATCTTTATAAATAATAATAAAAAAGATCATCTGTGCATGTATACTGTTTCAAAATTAAACTGAAAAATACTTTCACTTTTGCCCAGATTTGAGCTGCAGTGGAAAGGTAAAGTGGACATTTTGTTTTCACGCCAACAGGTTTGGAGTCAGAGGCTTTTTTCCAAGACCTGCAGTATTCAAGCTGCCAGACTTTGTCTTTAAGCAGAAAATGGCCATAATATATCCAGTTTTGGCTAAAATCAAAAGTAACATCACTTGTATTCTCTAATGGGAAGACTATGACTATCCCAGAACGCACTGTAAGGAACTTAGTGTGATTTTCATCACAGATGTTCAAGAAAAATTAGAAAAATATCTATAGGAAAATACATTTTTTTTTCAGTAGTAAAATGTTTTAATAGTTCTAGTAAAAATGCTATTTTTAATTTATTGAAATCCCCTCTTTCAGCTTGTCTTTCTCCCTATTTATCGTTTTGCAAAATGCAACTTTAATGGGTGTGGACTTTTTGAGAAGAAGGTCTAATAGTTCCAGGCAACAGCATTACTTAATAAAATGAATATTTGATTAAAACAAAAGTAAAATAGAACTGTTATGGTTAAAATATGACAGTACAGTATTTGAAGAGATGGAAAAGTCTTCTGGAAATCTATCCCTGAAAGCATCGTTGGAAAAACGCAATGCATTTACACTCCCATAAAATCAAACGCTTGTGATCCATGAATGCCTCACGCTGTTATTAATAATTAAGCAAAACATATTATCATTGGATAACAACATGCAGTCTCATGAATATAAAATAAAGTAACAGATAAAAAGATGCTTCAATAATTTTTAAGGTTGCATGCAAAATCCATTTCATCCACTGCAAAAATGAAGTTCAAGAAAAACATTTCTTAGTATTTTTGTCTTGTTTTCAGTAAAATTTCTAAAAATTGATGCTTTTTCTTGAGGAGCAAAAGGACCCAAGAAAATAGGTCTAGTTTTTAAAACAAAAATATCAAATTTAAGTATACTGAAAAAATATTGATTTTTTTCTGAAACACTAAATTCAAGAAAAATTCAAGAGAAATTCGCTTACCCCATTGGCAGATTTTTTTTGCTTGTTTTTTTGCACAAAATCACTTAAATTTGACATTTTTGTTCTAAAAACTATACTTATATTCTTGTGTTGTTTTGCTTATCAAGAAAAAGCATCTTTATTTAAGAAGTTTGAAATATTTTTAGTGAAAACAAGACAAAAATACTAAGATTTTTTTTTCTTGAAAATCATTTTTTTGCAGTGTATTGCAAAATCAGAGGGGGCATGTCCCACCCTCAGTTTGAATGGGCATGACGCCTATGCTGACGCATCATCAATGTACTAAAATACATTGCCACATCACAACCTGTCACGTTAACACAATGTACATTTTAAATCCAGAGGAAGAAAATAGAACAAAAAGCTCAAAATAAGTTTGATCTCCCTTTAGCTGCAAGCGTTTGTGATGTTTGGCACTGATGTTGAGGTCGAAGCTTCCCCAGAAAACAAACCATTTCTTCTGGTCATGTCTCAAAAAGCAACCACAATTTTGAAAACATAAAGTCATGTAACATTCTCTTTAATGCAGTTTTTTTATATATGTATCCCGCGTGAAGCTTAAGGGCTTTGCCCAAACAGTGATAGGCTTTATTTCGTCTCCCTTGAACGTACAGGTGGCACTATGCTGTCGGGCAGGTAGCGTTCTCCTGGCAAATACAGATTTTTTCTTTAGGCTGGCAGATGGTGAAAAGTGATTCATCATTGCAGAGAATGGTTTCAAACTGCCCAAGCGTCCAGTGATGAGATGTTTCGCACCTCTTCAGCCCACACGTGGACAGCTTTGTGGCTCGACAGCTGTTAAAATCATGATGGTTGTAGTGAGTGTTTTATAGTGAGAGCTGTTGAGTTGACTTTGTCTCCAGAGGCCGCGTGAAACTAAAGATTGACATTGTTTTTAGTCAACACACATCAGTAGTCAGAGATCTTGTGCTACGTGGTTTATCCCTTGAACTGGTGTTCCCGCTGGACGTTTCCTTTTAGCGATAACAACACGTTCATTTATCCAGGGAGGGCAGAAATTTGACCATTACCGTGACAATGAAATGGTGGCGCTTATGAAAGTGCAAAAGAGGGTCAACGATTAACAGGGGCTTGGGGCAAAAATGCAACAGATAGTGACAACAAATAATTAAAATATCGGACAAAAAATTGTTGTGGTGCATGTTTGTTATTTACTGTAGACAGAAAACTGTACATTTTAATGTAGGCTACAACTGTCCATTACTGGTGTTGTATGGTTACTGTTTTGTACTTCCAGTTAGTAACCTTATAACTTGTGTTGGGTACATAATTGTACACTAAGCACATTGTGCACCAGCTGACGTTGTCTGGAAAGTTCACGCCAGATTAATTTGACTCCAGGATGAAACAGCGTCTCAAAGGCATGGAGACAAAAACACATTTTTTTGGTGTAGTCAAAAACTCTTATATTGACTCATTCTGTATATCCGAGAAGTAGAGGACTGTAGTGCAAACCTGCCGTTCTCTGTAGTCCTTGGAAAGTGAATTATGTTAAAGAAAATATATCGCTTGGCAATAAATATTATTTTGTCACCTTTAAAATACACAACACTACATGCAAGACATGACTTTTACTAAGGAAAAGTTGTGTTGAGTGTTGTTCAAGCTTCAACTGTGTTAAGTTTTTTGTATAGACAGTGGAAAGTTAAAAGGCTTAATTTGGAAAACATTTAAGTGCTTTGTTTAACTTTAAATATGTGATCATTCTGTGACATCAAGTTGATTTTAGTGTTTTGATCGACTGGGTTTTTGGAAATTATTATCATTTATCTGAATTCATTGTGTAGTCATGTGACATTTCAATCACGTGACAGATTTTAAGATGGCTCCAGTGTTGTTCAGGCACATGTTGCTTGTTTCAATCCAAATCTTAAAAGCTTCTAATTTCCTTCTTTCAAAGTTGTGGTGAGTTACCCTAACATGTGGCGTGATGATGTATTTTGTGTTGTTCACAGCTAGATTTGTATTAGATGTAAAATTGATTTTAAATGTCACGTTGTAATTTTTTTACATGGAAGACTTATTACAATGTATTGATCTGATTGATGTATTTGACATAAATGGCCACCACAGGAAAAACATGCTCATGAAAATCATTATTACCCCTTAATATTAAAAAAGAAATTCTGACACGGGTGCGAGTCTCTAACAGTGAAATAAATGTGTGTTAGGTGTTTTCACATCAACAATCTGTAAATCCAGTGATTAGAAGGGCTGTCTGTCTATTTCAGCTCATTTATTCTACAGTACCAGCAGGGGTTTGATGTTTACAGAAGACTGGTATGCTGTATTTACACAGAGACATTCAGATGTAGGTATTAAGGACATCTTCTGTAATAGAGTAGAATCACTGCACTTACAGCTAATACACAGATGATTTGGCGTGAATTAATCTAGCAAGAGAGGCTTTACATATATCTGTCCAGAGAGGGATTCAGTGCTAAGTGCTGCATGTAAACAATATTTATTTAGATTTTCTATAATGTCTGGTTTAGATGAAGGAACATAAAGACCTAAAAATAAGCTAAGCTTATCTCTCAGAGAAATGTAGCTGTTAACACAGAGTTGCATCATTCATAGTAAAATTTAAAATGCAAATATTTATATTAATGTATCAGTGTGCACTGAAATAATGTTGTTTTTTCACTAGAAAAAAGGACTTTCTTACTTAGTATTTTTATCTTGTTTTCAGTACAAACATTTAAAAAGTCACTATTAAAATTAAATCACTAGTTTTTAGACAAAAAAAAAACATCACATTTAAGTGAATTTGTACTTAAAACTAGCTAGCTAAATAAATAAATAAATATGCCGATGGGGTAAGAAAAAAATCTTGATCTTAAACTTAATTCAAAAAAAAATTCTAACCCCATTGGCAGTTTTTTTTTTTTTTTTTTTTGCTTGTTTTAAGCACAAATTCATTAGATTTATTTTCTTGGGTCAGTTTGCTTATCAAGAAAATTCATCTTGATTTAAGAAGTTTTAGATATTTCTGCTGAAAACAAGACAAAGATACTAAGTAACAAAGTCATTTTTTTATTTTCAAGAAAACATTTTCTTAGTATTTTTGTCTTGTTTTCAGAAAAATATAAAAAAAATCTTAAATTAAGATGCTTTTTCTCAATGAGCAAAATAACCCAAGAAAATAAGTTTAGTTTTTAGACCAAAAATATTGAAAAAAATCTGCCAATGGGGTAAGCAAATTTTTCTTGAATTTAGTGTTTAAGAAAAAAAATGTTCAAGATTTTTTTGCTTACCCCATTGGCAGATTTTTTTTTTTTTTTTTTTTTTTGCTTGTTTTATGCACAAAACCACCCAAACTTGATACTTTTGGTCCAAAAACTAGACCTACTCTCCTGGGTCGCCCCGCTCATCAAGAAAAAGCATCTTAATTTAAGAATGTTTAGATATTTTACTGAAAACAAGACAAAAATTCTAAGATTTTTTTTCTTGAAAATCATTTTTTGCAGTGTATTTTTTTAGGTTTATTTAATTTTAGATTCTGTAAAGCCTCTTTATCCTCTTTGGACTTTCTGTGGACACGGTGTTCTACTCTTCACCAGAGGTTTATATGGAGTAATAACAAAGATGATAAAAGGAAACCCATGATAGTTGTTAAAAAAGGGAATGAGAGATACTGTATTACACTGTTGTAGATGTAAGTCTTATTTCTCTATTAAAATTGCCATATTACATTAATTTTTAGCAAAAAACTTACTCTGCAGTATTGCATTACCAAAGTATCATTCTGCTTTTTCAACATTTAGTTGGTAAATGAGTGTATCAAGTAAAGTGTTTTGAAGATTTCAAACTTTTTTTGTTCACTAAAGCTATAGGATCTGTTTTCGATGTGTTTCTGCACGGTTGGCTAAAGTAAGTCACTGTCACCTTTATTTGGCCGATTCAGCACAATAAGAGTAATGAAAGTCAGGAAGCCATGAAGTCAAGAGAGAACACACAAAACACGTCTCATTGTTTCCATCTCTCATTCCAATACGTGAATATTTTATAAAAGGTACGACATTACAGATAGTAATGAAAGTCAGGAAGCCATGAAGTCAAGAGAGAACACACAAAACACATCTCATTGTTTCCATCTCTCATTCCAATACGTGAATATTTTATAAAAGGTACGACATTACAGATATATCACAAACTCATCTGTGGTGAGCAAGATTTGTGTGAGACTGCTATGCTATGCGAGCGCTGCTTTGTTTATGTATCCCAGCAGTCACTGTCACTACTGTAGCTCACATTTCCTGTTTAGAGCAATAAATACCAACTACTGGCACCCGTCACACAGAATAGACGTGACCGCTTTCCATTTAGTGTGTCAGGATAACTTTTGAGGCAGATTTAGTCTGTATAATGTGAGTGGACCTCACTGTCTGCACTACTTCATTGGTGTTGGTTTGGTGTCCCTTGTATTACTAGAAGATACCTTTCAGTGTCCGATCTAAATAAGGTTGCATAAGAAGGATTTTGATAAAACATCTACCAGAAAGCGATAAGAAGAAATGGAGGTCAGTTTGAGACCTGTGCTGAAGTTTTCATGCTTCTTAGATAAAGAGAGAGTTTCACCTCTAGAGTTTTAAACAAGATCTCAACCATGTCACAAACTGTTCTTAGATCTGCCAAGACACCAACGTATGCAATTAAAAGTTTTTCTTGCTTTTAGCTCACTCACTTACTGACTTCTAAGGCAATATTTTTTCTCTGTAAAGTTGCTTTGAACACCATGTAAAGTTGAATTTACTTTACTCAGTACATTTGTCTTACAGTTAGCTGAGATTTGCTATCTTCATTAAGGTTACTGTGTAATCTTACTGTATGACAACAATTGTTTCATTTGTGTTGATTTTACTAGAACCATTCAGTAGAATACTTCAATATTACACCGGTGAGAACTCAATATATTGTCATCTAATACTTCTTTATAAAACCATACAGTACAGTACAGTATACTGGATGCAACATGAATGTAAATTAGATTAGTATTTAAACTTATTTCTGCACTGCAAAAATTATTTTTGTCTTGGTTTCAGTACAAGTATCTAAAAATTCTTAAACCAAGAGGCATTTTCTTGATAATCAAAATGACCTTCGACAATAAGTTTAGTGTTTAGACAAAAAACATAAAATGTAAGTCAATTTGTGCTTAAAACGAGCAAAAAAAAAAAAAACTGCCAATGGAATGTATTCACAATGAATTTTTCTTGAAATTAGTGTTTAAGAAAAAAGTAAACTTATTTTAGGATTTTTTCTTTCCCCATTGGCAGATTTTTCTCAGTCACAAATTCACTTAAATTTTATATTTTTTGTCTAAAAAACTTGTGCTGAAAACAAGACAAAAATACTAAGTAAGAAAGTCATTTTTTGCATTGTGCTCTGTGGTCCAGTATCATTTTTTATCATTTTCTTACAAAGATTGTCCAGTCTTTATTGCCAGTACAGATGTAGCTGCAGTTGTCATTTAATTTTGTACACTGTCAGAAATGGTCCCTCACCATCAGTGAGTCAGTGAGATATGTATGCATTTGAAGCCAAAATGAGTCATAGGAGTAACTTTTTTAATTGAGACTTAAGGCTATTTTTACGTGTACAGTATGCGAGGGTCCACATACAGTGCATGTGATGCAATTTTTGTCATCAGAAGATACGCGCATACTGTACGCACACCGCCAGGTTTTTGAAACCCTGTCTACATTGTATTCGTAGATCCCGCATATACATAGTAGCCCAGAAGATGAACTGCATTTTGTCGCAATGTGCATGCGTCGACTTGTCTGTGTACAAGCACAAGTTAATTAAACTACACTCTGCAAGTATTTATGATAGGAAAATTACAAAATATCTTCATGAAACATGATCTTTACATAATATCTAATCTTTAATAATGATTTTTTGTCATAAAAGAAAAAATGAAGGAAAAAATGTACCCATAGAATGAATTTTTGTCTTTTGATAGAAATATACCTGTACCTAATAATAAAGGTAATAATATGAACTAATATAAATAGCAAATGTGTACTTTTTGAAAAGGTACTGCCCCAGTGACAGCTAGGCCCATTTTTGCGCATTATTTCTTTCTGACAGGCTACATGTATACGGCAAACTGACATCAGAGAGACAACAGAAGCTCTGAAAGAGGAATGTGACACTTTGGACATCACATTGATTATGCTGAAAGATTCACGGCTCTGTCCTCTCAATGTCATTGCTCTCTCTTAACAGACTGCTCATTGCTTTAGTCTTTGACTCCTTTGAAAGAGACATGATTGTCTTGCCTTACCATAGCAGTTGTATCTATACATTTGTGTGAGAAATGTGTTTTTTCTAAAAAGTTCTAGTACATTCTTTAAAGAAATATGATAATTTACTCACCCTCATGCTATCCCAGACTTCTGTTCTTCAGCTGAACACAAACAATTCATTTGTTGTTATTGTGTTATCTTCTTACTGTATATGAAGCTCAACATGGTTAAGCTCTTAAAAGCAGTCATCCTTAAAGTGGGTTAATATATGACTTCTGAAGCTAAACAACTCAGGTGTGTTTGTAAAATAGAAAACGATTGTGTTGTGCATCCATGTCAAGAAATGCTGTTGTTAACGTAAATCATTTTCATATAAAATTCTTGGTTTGTGTTCAGCTGAATGACATGAGGATGAGTAAAGTATGAGTGAATTTTCATTTTCAGTGAACTATTCCTTTATTGTATATTTGGGTTATAAATAACAATAGCAAGAGCTTTAATTATTTGCTAATGTAAACCAAAGCGTCCTCTTTCAGTTTTACTGTAGACAATTACATGCCGTCTGATTGGATCCGTAATAACTAGACGTGTTCTCGGCTCATGACCTCGGCATCGCTTCAGCTATTGTGCTTTTTATCTCCTGGCGCTCTTAGATAAGAACCATTTCAATGCTGTCACATCTGTGGATGAGTTCTGTCGAAACAAATGCCCCCACTGCTGAATGAGAGGACAGACTTATTGCAAATATCCACTTGATGAAATACGGTTCCTATACAGCACCACAGAGATTTACATTTCTGAGTAAACCCTTTTACTGGTGAGGTTTGGTGTGAGTTTGATAAGGTTTATTGGTATGATTCATCCATGCCTCTAGGATTTTGCTGTTATCTGGAGTATATACTTGATTGTAGTCCTGTGTAGATGTGGAAAACATGTAAAACTTCTGTCAACATTACAGTTTTGACTAACTGGACTAAATAAAGGATTTCAGTTTTATCATTGTGATACACACATTAATGCAATCTGCTTATTTTAATACTTGCTTGTTTTTAGCTTTAGGAATGAAAACGCATGTACTGTAGTAGTTGTTGTGTAATGTGGTAGTGTATTTTACTTATAGTGTGCAAAATCTTGAATTTGCATGAGCTTTTGTCACACTGCAAAAAAATGACTTACAAGCAAAAAGGTCTGCCTATTGAATTAAGTGTTTAAGAAAAAGGTTAAAGATTTTTTTCTTACACCATTGGCAAATTTATTTAGCCACTTAGTCACTTAATTTTTTAATGTTAAAAACACCAAGTAAGAAAGTCTTTTTAATGTTAAATATATTTTTAAAAAATTGCCAATATATTTTTTGGGTATTTTAATATATATTGTAAAAATAAATATATTTTAAAGCATTTATATTCACATCGCTTTTAAGCAAAAAATTCACTTAAATTTTATACTGTATGTTGTACTGTATGTTACAAACCTGTTAACAACAAAAGGTTAAAATTCCATTTATTTTTAACTGCAAAAATATACTTATTATTTTATACATATATATTTTATACAAACTTTTATATTTTGGCCAGGAAAAATATTTTTTGCTGTATGGTTTGTAAAATTATAAATGTATTTGTTGCCACTGAAATACATTTTAAAATATGTTAATATATGAAGGGTAAAACTAAATATATTTAATTAAGCATTACCTAGTACAAAATGTATTTAGCATATATTTAAAACTTTTTTTGGCCAGAGAAATGTATTTTTTTTTTTTGCCATATTTGGTGCATGGGCCTGGAAAGTTGCAGCTGCTTCCATTTGAATGCATTACATAATATAGCTCTCATGAGTACATAAATCCTCTTAAAAGAGGGAAGACAATGAAGTGCAGTTGAAATGTACAATCCATTGTATGTTAATTGGCTGGCATTTGTGTTTATGATTTGTGTGGCACTTCTTGAAGTACAAAGTGTTTGCATTTGGCATTCGACAGATAAGAACTAAAGCGATGTGTCTGCGGTGATCTGGGCTCACATCAAACTCTTTCTCCTGTTGTCAGGGTTCACGGGACACGACTGCTCAATGCCAGCTGAGGGCTGCACCTCCAACACGTGTGACGCTAAGGGCACATCTATGTGTGAAGAACAGGACGGCAGTTTTAAGTGCACGTGTCACCACGGCTATACGGGACGTTTGTGCGAAGCGTCCATCAGTCGATGCGTAGACGGACTGTGCCATCACGGATCAAAGTGCGTGGATGTTCCTCAGGGGTTTCTGTGTGAATTTTTGCCCGGTAAGTTTGATTTCTTTGATGCCTTCTCTTGACGATTCCTCTCGGTTCGTCTGCCTGTCGGACATCCTTTCCACACCTCCGCTAATGCGTGCGTTTAACCCCGACCCGGTTTTATCCGCCGCCAGGGTTAAGAGGACGCTTCTGTGAAGAAAATATTGACGAGTGTTTGGATAAGCCCTGTGGTGTGCTCAGTATCTGCAAAGATGGTATCGACGGCTATGACTGTTTCTGTGCACCTGGGTTTGTCGGTAAGTTCACCAAAACCAATTTTCCAAAAGCAATTTTTCCATCGGCCGCTTTTCTGACACACGATTCCCCTCCGTAGAGCCGTGTTTGAAAGGTCTGTGGCCTTCAATCTGTCACTGTAATGTAAGACATTAGTTTACCATCTGCTTATCAGGGGGAATTTCCTAAGCTACATTAAACTATCACATTGTATTTGAAAGGGCATCGCGGGCACCGTATTTGCGAGGAAATCCCTGATGAAGTGAACCTTTCCTGTTCTTTTCAAGGTAATAACTGTGAGATTGAAGTAAATGAGTGTCTTAGTCAACCCTGTCAGAACGGCGCTTTCTGCTTTGATGAGTTGAACACCTTCAGATGTCTCTGCCCTGCCGGATCCACAGGTACACAATTCTTCCCTGCTGTCAGAGTTTAACTTGGGAGACAAATTGTCTAAGATAATTAAATGAGTCAGAGATGAGAAGGATTGGCTAATGCTGACTGGATCTCATGAGTTAGGTTCGTAAGCATGTGACTTACAGCTTAATGTCATTTAGAAACAAACTGTGAACTATCAAACCTGTGACAACCAAGAGTCATTTAATAGAGTTATTGAAAAAACAGAAATAAAAAGAAATATAGAAATGTATTATTAGTTGGGCAGTTATGTGTAAAAAACAATCACTTTGTGATAAAAGCATAACATTTTGTAGGAAGGCTCACAAAGAGGATTTAGGACCATGGCCAAATAAGGATTTTGTAATGGGAAAATGAATTAAAAGCTGCCAGAAACATAAAAAGCAAAATAACACATTTCACCATAAATGCATGTAAATATGAGCACACTTTCAAAATTTAAACTTTAAAATATAAGATATGTTTTAAAATTTCCTCCTGTAATACTAAATATAACTATACATGGGTTAATGAATTACATGTTGTGATCAAAATTATAAGTGATTAAGAGCTGATCTTTGTCTGGTCTCTAGCAATTCACCAATGGTGATACAAAAAGTTCAACTGTTTTTAAACAGCTGACATGGAAAGAGACACGCAAGCTAATCCACCACAGCAAGGTGCCGGCTCATTAGGATTAAGTTTTATTATTGTTTTTGTCTTTTTAATGTAGTCCTGCATAACAAGAAACCGAACAAAGAACCAGTAGTTCAAGTCTTTAGCAGCTGATCTTTGAATATTAACACATAACACTATAATAACTTATTACACGGCGCTCTGGAATGCTTGATTCTGATTGGTCAGTTGAGACATTTGCAGGTTCGTTCTTTTCAAATAATAACCGCTCCAAAATAATAACGCATAGCCAGACTACTTGCACGAGTAAAATCGCTCCGCGCCAATAAAGATCAATAAAGATTACTGTCTGTCTGGCGCCATCTTGTGACAAACACTCGACAACCACGACAAGACACAGACAGCTTACTGAGACTGAACTTGACAAAATAGAGCATGACAGCTACCAAGCCAACACACAAAAAAATACAGAATGGGCATTAAAACTTCTCAAAGACTGGCTAAAAGAGAAAAAATGGAGACAGTATGAAGCAGAGGATCTTAATAAGGTATTACGGTCATTTTATGCATCTGTGCAAAGTTTCGCGGAAGGATAAAAATGTTAATTTAAAACAAATATGCCAATAAAATGTTTAAAATTCATATTCATGTCCAGTTTTTTTTCTTATGTGGCAAGTAGCCGTGTAATAAGCGGGATAATGTAGAGGCAGCCGGTAGTTATTGGGAAATAAGCCCCTTCAGTGTGATACAAGACCCTCCGCTTCGCGTCGGGTCCTGATCACACTGTCGGGGCTTATTTCCCAATAACTACCGGCTGCCTCTACATTATCCCTTACATAACACATACGATTCTAAAATTCCATTCCAGGCCTACCTACTAAACCACTTGCAAATAATGTTTGCAGTGAGAAACACATTCAACAGACTTTGCCTTTATCTTACTTGTAGTCAAGAGTAAAACATCCCACCAGTTCCCTAGATTTTAAAGAGAATAATATTTAACTGTGGCCACCACAAGATGAAACCTACTGACTGAATAAGAAGGACTCACTGACAAACTACCAAGTAAAAATGATGCATATGCATAGTATATGCACACAATTTAATATTAAATATTTAAATATACATTTTAAAAGTACATAATTTCTGATATATATCATAATAACCTCTTTTCCCTTTTGTTTAAAAATGAACTGGTTTGATTAATGATCCAATGTGCATCTTTTTTAATTGTTTATTTTTTGTCATCTATCCATTATGACATAATAAAATCCATATTTGGCAGCCATTTTCATTTTTTTAAAACATATCTTATATTTTAAAGTTTATAGACCTTCTATGTGAGTGTGTTCATATTTACATGTATTTATGGTGAAGTGTGTTATTCCTTTTTTTGTTTCTGGCAGCATTTAATTAATTTTCCCATTACAAAATCCATATTTTTCAAAATGGCCGCCATGGCCCCCAGGGGCAATTTTGAGCTCCTATGGTCCTAAATCTGATCAGACCCAGTTTGTGAGCCTTCATACCAAATGTCATGCTTTTATCGCTAAAGGATAGATTCTGATGAAAATCTGTGCTTAGCCGCCCCACTATAGTAGAAATACAGTACTGTGCAAAAGTCTTAAATCACAATGTCACCATTAAATTAGTTGTTTTTGCAATGGTAATGTGACCATAAATAATAATTTTCAATCTCTATTAGAATACAGTGAGAAAATACAGGAAATTGGCATTAATTAAATAAAATAACTAAATAAAATAAAATATGTTGCTGCTAAAAGTGATGCTAAAACTTTAAATCAGTTTATGTAACATTTAAGAGACTTCCAGGTAAATGAGTGTGCATTAGCAGCATTAAATAGACTTTCATATCTGCTGTATATGCCTTTTGTCTTGGAAAGGCCTCACACCATTAAAATTGCCAGGAGCTGACATGCTAGATTGCTTAAACAAAAGAGCATTGTTTTAAAAGGCCACACAGCTTTAGTATTTTGCACTCCTTGTAAAATTAACCTACGGATATAATTAGACTAGAAATGTTTTATTATAAGATAAAAAATACACCTTTAAGAGATGTGATCATTGGGTTTGTCATCTGTTTAGCTTACCAAAAAGGGCCCTTTTAGTTCTCATGCAACCTCATTAAATCTCTTATTTAAGTGAAGTTATTTCCACTTAATTTCTTGTTCATACAGATTGGAAATGAAATGAGCTCATTTGGTAGTATGAGTCAACTCAAGCTCAGTGTGTATTTTGGGAACCTCCAGTCCAACAAAATGCAAATTCATGTGCTTTCATTGTGGACCAGGGACTGTCTTGCTCCATGGCTTAAAAAGGATTTTAGATTTGTTTGTACTTTTATTCCCAATTCTTTGTGCGTTGGAAACATCTGCTTATAATTGGTTGGCATGGGAATTTCTACGACACCTCTTATTCTCATTTCTCAGGCAATTTATGTGAAATCAACATAGATGAATGCCAGTCCTTACCTTGCAGGAATGACGGCACATGTTTGGACCTCTCAGATGGATTTAAATGCATCTGCCCTATAGGTTTTACTGGTGGGTGTGACCTTATCAGATGTCTTGTGTTATTATTATCATGGTGTGTGTGTGTGTGTGTGTGTGTGTGTGTGTGTGTGTGTGTGTGTGTGTGTGTGTGTGTGTGTGTGTGTGTGTGTGTGTGTGTGTGTGTGTGTTTGTGTGTGTGTGTGTGTGTAAATAGATAGATTTCCATAGACAGAAAGGTGTTTCCATTAGCATACAGTAGATGAAAAGTTTTCTTTATATTGTGTAAGGTCCTGAGTGCTCACTGGATGTCGATGAGTGCGTCTCATATCCCTGTAAGAATGGAGGCACCTGCATTGACCGGCCGGGTAATTACTACTGCCGATGTGCGGCTCCATTTAAAGGTAATGAAGACTGAAGGACTGAGGTAAAGGGTGAAGAAAAGCAAAGTTAATTAACTTTAGAGAACATTCCTCTCACCTGTCTGAACTCATGCCACAGACAGATCGCTTCACTGTCCACAAGCAATGAAACAATCAAAATAAGGAACACATAAATAAATAAAATGCATTTAATTGAGAGATTGGCACCCATTATCAACCTTTTCAGCTTCCCTCATGAATATTATTTATGTGCTGTAATGTTTGCCGTAATCCTTGCTGAAAGGCAGGTAAGTGGGCGCTTGCCATAAAAGATTACCTCTTTGTTGCCAAGGCCACTGGCTGGCTGAACATCCGCTTGCTCTTGAAGTCCTCGCTTTATGTAGCCTGCTAAAAAACTAGTAGTATGACAGCTTGAACCCTTGAATCATTATATTTTTATATCCATAGTGGGTATTAACTTAAACATCTACATTTATGGGTCCCTCCAGTTATAGTGCCTGATTTTCACCCCCGCATGCATGCTTTTTCAATTTAGGTTGATGTTAACCTGCGGTGAAATTCAAGTTTTTATCGTTGTTTATATGTCATCAAATAAATCATTCAACACCACTGCTGGGTATTTTCTACATAAAATTTGAGTTTTCCAAAGGCAGACTGGAAACCATGGTTTGAAATCGCCTCGGTTTTCTGCGTCACAAACATGTAACTGAGGATCAGATCAACAAAGCTGAACGAGTGAATCAGTAGTAGATAAGCCATAGATATATGTATGGATGCATAGACTCGGTAATGCAAACATGCGCAGTGTGAATGCTCTAACATGTGAACATTAGCGCTAAAATGTTATTAGTGCAGAAAATGCACAGTTCACGTATGCTTTATTAAATCACATCCAAGAGCAATGTGTCTGAAACTGCCAAATTTAGCACATGTACACTCACCTAAAGGATTATTAGTATGCAGCAAAGCATTTGTGAAGCCACAACACGCACAACCGGATGTTTTCTTGGCACACTTTAGGCCCCTATGTGCCAATTGGGCATCATTTAAATGCCACGGCCTATCTGAGCATTGTTTCTGACCATGTCCATCCCTTTATGACCACCATGTACTCATCCTCTGATGGCTACTTCCAGCAGGATAATGCACCATGTCACAAAGCTCTAATCATTTCATGCATTCAGCATTTCTTGAACATGACAATGAGTTCACTGTACTAAAATGACCCCCACAGTCACCAGATCTCAACCCAATAGAGCATCTTTGGGATGTCGTGCCCTGGATGTGCATCCCACAAATCTCCATCAATTGCAAGATGCTATCCTATCAATATGGGCCAACATTTCTAAAGAATGCTTTCAGCACCTTGTTGAATCAATGCCACATAGAATTAAAGCAGTTCTGACGGTGAAAGGGGGACAAACACAGTATTAGTATGGTGTTCCTAATAATCCTTCAGGTTAGTGTATATCTATGGTCTGAGTTTAATTTGCATATTCATTGATCCATGTACTGTATACTATGTGGATTATACATGTTTGGTTTGTAATAGTAGTGTGTTCTGAGGTTAAATCAGACAAAACATCAGTGTAGATTTCCTCTGACCGTTGAGCTATTAGACTACATTATTCTGATCAGGAATATGTTGATATTTATCTAGTATCTGTATATACACATGTTGAACAGAGCTATATTTGTTTGTTGTTAGGTTTGCACGTTGGGTTATATATATGTATGATTTTTCAGCTGGTCAATTCAGAATGCGTCTCATCTCAAATCGATCAGTCGGCTCAATCATCACTGCTTATATTCAAACAGAGATCACAGTACCATTAGATGGGTAAATTAGGTTGTCAGAGATGATGATGATGATGATATCGGTTATTCTGTTTTGAAGTCGAGGAGGGAAAAAACTTGCGCCATCAACCTGCTGTACAGAGACACAAACACAAGACTACACACAGACAAGACAAGAACATTAACCTGCCCATTACACAGCTATCCTTTACTGAATTAACTAGTGTCCAGACTGGATTTTAAATACAGTGGGCATTTATTTGCAAGATTTAATTGAAACCCTGAGAATTCATGACAGCCATTTATCCAGCAGTGCCGTGTTTGACATCATTTGAAACTCTGAAGGGTCCTCTTTAATTAGTGTACATTCACAATAACAAGAGATCTTTGTGTTTTTGTCAAATAAAGAAAATAAACAGGGTGCGCATTCAGACATTTCTGTGTCCGCCAGCTGTCTCTCAAATCACGTTACAAAATCAGTTGAAACTCTGCGAATACTCGTCACACAAACATGATACACATATCCAAAGAAAGCCTAAAATTTCTACTTTTAAATCAGCTAATTATGATCAAAAACAAATATTTCCTGTTTATATAATCTGCATTGAAAAGTCTGATATCTGCATACGTCATCTCCTTCATTGCTGTGATTGGTTTTAGGTCTATCCAATTGGAAACAGAGGCATTTGAGAGACGTCCGTTGGTGACGCCCCTTTGGAAATTATTTGTCTATGAAGCTTTGCCAGACCATAACTCAGTTACTACTAAGAATGATATGGTTTCAACCAGGCTAGATACCTGTGTGTATTTCACACACTTTCTAAAGGGTTATGAAACCCCTCATTTTCAGCTCCAGTATACTTTACTATGTTTTGAAAAAAAAAAAAGATGCAACTTAGATGGGTGTAGACACTGTGAGGAGAAGAGTGAGGAGTGGGCGAGGCATGGGGAAAAAGAGATGGGACGATCAGGTGTCATCTGCAGCCGCCTCCCTAAATATCAGTGTTATATATTTTATTAATAGTCAAGAAAAACTGTTGTACAGTAGGTAAAATATGACAGTACCGTATTTGAAGAGATAGATATGTCCTAAGGACATGGTTCACTTAAAAAAATTTTGCTAAATAGCACTAAAAATGGTTCCCCTATAATTATGAGCCAGTGAACCACTTTCAGTGCAATTTAGACATCCTCGCATGAACACACAAAACTGCCTTCATGAGCAAGACCAACTCCACCTGTCTCTATTTTTAACCCAATCTCACAGGAATTCATATGTATTTTACAAGCTGGCTAATTTGTATGAATTTGTACAAAGTGAAAACATACAAATAATAGGAAAAACAATAAAAATATAGTTTTAAAATCATTTATATTAAAGAGAATAGCAGAGTTCACAACTATAACGATAAGACACAATGAACGATATCGTTGGGATCACTTTCTGAGCGATTTGTTTTTCCCACCTGATGAACGATAAACCATTGACAGCCAATCGAATCTAATTGAACTTCAAGTGCACGAGCATTTAAAAATGACAGATAACACTGTGGAGAAGGCTATTGTTGAGATTTATAACATAAAATGACCTCTGGTATCCAGCGCAGTTGCTATAAAATTGACTTCATAATGTTTTTATTCTACTACTAACTATTACAAAAGGTAAGATATTAGATTACACAAACTAGATTTACTGTATAGAGATACACTTAAAGTGGCGTGTTGAGAAAGTCTGCTGGTTACCCACTGTGTAAAAGCAACAAGATCAGCTTATTTACTCATTCAATGACATGTCAACCGATGTTTTTATTAAAGGAAATATACAATATTAGTTAATGCCATTGAAGCTAAATGATTTGCGCAAGTACTGGACCTTGCGAGCGAATTAGAATAAAGTTATTGTTAACGTCCGGTGTTGGTGATGCTAATATAGTTATCTTTATAGTTGATGTTATGTTTATAATGTGAACGGCCCTTAACCCCACCCCTAAATTCAGCGTCAAGGGATAAAAGCAGATTTTCCAAAAAAATAGAAAGTAGGTTGTACAAATTCATAAATTGAGATTGTGTTGCCAATTCTCAAAGCTTTCCCGAAAAATAGTAGTTGATGGCCAATCAATTGCCTGCAACTGAGTCTAGCCCTGACAGCATTGCAGGAACGCCTCTCTTCATGATCTGTCATGAATAGAGTTTATTGCCACAGGCTGTGATATTGACACAATGTATATTTCAAACCTGGAAGACAAAAATAGCACGAAAGTGCCTAATTTTCTAAACACCTCTGTTAGCATTTCAGAAAATGTTGCCTGCCAGCAATGATGCAAAAGCTTTACCAGCTTGTTAACGCACACCCCTGTCAAAAACGATTTTAAACTGCCTTTATGTCGTTTACTGTACTGTATTATGAGTGTGAAGAGTATGTACAGTATGAAATCTTTATTACCTTTTTGACACAACCATATGTCTGTGTATTTGAAATTACAGGGATTAACTGTGAGTTTCTGCCCTGTGAGGCTGGTAATCCGTGTGATAATGGGGCCGAGTGTGTGGAGGAGGCCGATCCTTTGCTCTTCCCTCTGGGCTTCAGGTGTCGATGTCGACGGGGTTTCACCGGGACCCGCTGTGAGATCAACATAGACGAGTGCGAATCCAACCCCTGTCTGCATGGCTTCTGTCACGACAGTAAGTGGAAATTTCTCCACTTATTTCACAAAACCCCAGAACTCAAACCATTGTGCATGAAGCCAAGCATTAAAAATATGCAAGGCAGTGTGTACCATGTAACTACTGTAGCCAACAATAAAAAGAAACAAAAAAGTTTACACGCTCATCAATTTGCATTTACTTTTAGGCATTAGCAGACGCTTCTATCCAAAGCAGTGATAAAACAGCAAAGTGATTTGTCATAAGAAGCTTTTATAGTGACCATGAATTTCATATACATGTACTGCACTTTCAAGTGTCCTTAAAGCCTGGGATACACCGCACATGTTTTGGCTGTCCCAGATGAAAGATTGCCACCGTGAAACAGTCGCAATTTCTATGATCGTGGCTCTTCATTGGTGGTCCTATGTCGTACAGTGAGAGAGGTTCAAAGACGGACGTTTTTCCGGTGATGCATCCAAAGATAGCCTACGATAGTTTTCTGACAGTGTCAGAAGTTCAGCATGATCACCACACAGTGTGTTTGCTGCTACGACCCGCGCGCTGGTATTTGTTTACCACGAGCTCTAACGTGTGACGTAGGCGCCAAAGCTTCCGTGTCATCATCATACAGTCCACATGCCTGTCGTACCCGAGTTTAAACGATCCATGATGCACATTGTGATAAGGTAATGATTTTAAAGGATCTTAAATCTTGCAGTGTATCCTGGGTTTAAGGCATGGCGTATGATAGTTTGTGTGAAGAACAGATGGATATTATAAAAATATATTTAAATGATTCTTCTGCAGCCCTCAATGTCATTTCCTATTATTTTTGTTCATTATTGTATTTTTAGAAACTCATCCTTTGTATGCAAATAATCTGAGGCAAAATTCTTTCAAATGTCCCATCTTCTCTGTCATTTCATAGTAAATAATGACACTGTTGTAATTTCTAGGTTTGCTAACATAGCACATAAGAAACTTAATCACATAGTTTCATAGCCTCATCCGGCCAGGTGTATAAGAGAAGATGAGACACTCATTACTGTATGAGCAGACTACAGTTGTTCTGGTTTGTTTTTATCAAGCGTCTCGGGCCGGCTGTGAGACGATCCATGAATGCAGCTTTGTAATTTGTATAATGGATGATAAATGGCTAAGTTAATACAATCAAAGCCCAAGACAGGGTGTTGTTCTTCCTCAGCAATCCAATAAGCAGTTTTTGTCCTTTTGCATCTCCTGCATAAATCATGAAAAATACCATAGATCAAACAGATGTTGTCATTAAAGGATTACAGATTAGCCAAACCTCAAGTACAGCCATTTCAAAAACTTTTCGTTGGGTATGTTTTTAGGGTTCTTTCTCAGTCACCCTGCTCAAGTGCTTTGCTCAAACGGTAACAGAGATGTAGGACAATGACTTGTAGCTTAGCAACTACGTTTTCCTTCCCTACTTGGATTTAAACTTGCGGTCTCAGGACCGCCAGTATCTCCAAACCCAACAACATCCATCAGACAGTTAACCTGTTTACTTCCGCCCGGGTCGCACCAACACCAGCAGCCCCACGCGTGCAATCCCTCAGGGCCAGAAAAGCACAGAGCTCTGCGATCTGCCGTATTTGTGAAAAGGTGAATCCTTCGTGGAGCTGGTGTGAAAAATACGGTTGCCACTCCGGACCCAAAGCATTTAATGAGAGTAATTGCGGCTACACATGCAGAGATAGAGTGGCAGTATAGATTATACGGTAAATCTACGGGATAATGAAGAATCCCGGGACTCTTGTAATATATTTGAGCCTGTAAGAACCCACAATTATCTCCGTCACAGGCTGCTGTTCTGCACAGAAAGACGGGATACGTTTCTCTTCGACAGCGTTAATGATTAAAGGCCTGTGCAATGGGTCATTAGCTTCGGGCGAGTCAGACTGAACACAAAGACGGTGGACATGACACATTTGTTGAATTCGTACGAGACGGCTTCACAAACACACTTTTTACATTTAATTGGTCGCACCTTGTTTTCGGCTGCTGGAGGGAATATAAATGACCGTCGCCGAACGCAGGCAGAGAAAAAGCCAATTTTACTGATAAGTGTGGTGAACAAAGGTTTTTAACAGAAGGAGAGAGGAATCATTGGTCTTCAGACAAATCTGGAAAAGTCTAGAAGTGATAAACTGGAGATGCTTTACACGTTTATGTTGGAAAAATCGCTCTACACTGCAAAAACAAATATTTTCAGTAATGATAACTAAACAAGATACATTACATTAAGGCAAAATTGGATATGTTTAGACTTGAGAATCTTATTTATATCTTGAATCAACTTTATTTCTCTTACCACAATGGCATTCTTTATACTGTATATAGCTTCATAAGTAAATGTATCTTTTTTAAGGGATGTTTACATTTTTCATGGAAAATATACTTACTTATAGTACACTTTAAAAATGTCTGCATTATTTTCAATCCATACTGGATAAATATTGGACAGAAAACTCTGCCTGGTTAAAATTACCCAATGCTGTGTTGTTTTAACCCAACAGCTAGGTTAATAAAACTCATGGTTGAGTAACAACAATCCAGCATTGAGTTGTTTTTAACCCAGCTTTGTTTTCGACTAATTTAGTCGTAGAACCATTTAGTCGAAGAACCATTTAGTCGAAGAACCATTTAGTCGAAGAACCATTTAGTCGAAGAACCATTTAGTCGAAGAACCATTTAGGCGAAGAACCATTTAGGACGAAGAACCATTTAGTCATTTAGTCGAAGAACCATTTAGTCGAAGAACCATTTAGTCGAAGAACCATTTAGTCGAAGAACCATTTAGTCGAAGAACCATTTAGTCGAAGAACCATTTAGTCGAAGAACCATTTAGTCGAAGAACCATTTAGTCGAAGAACCATTTAGTCGAAGAACCATTTAGTCGAAGAACCATTTAGTCGAAGAACCATTTAGGCGAAGAACCATTTAGGCGAAGAACCATTTAGTCGAAGAACCATTTCTTTCATACCTTTTAATAATCTGAAGAACATTTTTTCACAAATAAAAAGCCTTTTATGAAACAGAAAATGTTCTTCTATGGCTTTTTGAAGCACCTATATTTTAAGTGTGCATGTCCAGTATGTGTGTATTATTTCTTCTTTTCTGAAAGTGAACTCTGTCTCTCTGCAGTTGTGGATGGTTTTTATTGCTTGTGTAACCCTGGTTACGCTGGATTGAGATGTGAACTGGACATCAATGACTGCACCAACAACATGTGTGAAAACAACTCAACGTGCCTGGATCTCCATCTGGTAGGAACAATGAATCATCTGCTAACCGTCTAACTTTCATACACAGCCGGTAATGAATGAACAACAATAATACATGTGGGTACTAAGAATAGTGGCCACTAATGTGCATTAACATCTGCTGTTAAGTATGATTGTTTTCTGTGCAAGGTGATTCATCATATTCAAATCAGTCTTTGGCCCACGTGAGATATTTGGCATGTGCTGTAACTAAAACTGAATCTCTGTCTTCATTTAATGTACACAAAACCAAAGTATGTGCCAAAGTGTTATCATTTATTCATTCTATTCATATGTGACCCAGTCGGTAAAAAATCACATTTACATTTACTGTATGCATTTGGCAGGTGTTTTTTTTACAAAGTGGTTTGAGGTAAATTACAAGGTATACATTTTTACTTATATTAGTTTGTGTGTTCCTTGGGTTCGAGCTGTACGTTTCGGTTAAGCCTTTGACATGGTCAAAATGTTGTTGCATTATGTACAGTATGCTTAGTTTTTGTAGAAGACAGTAAATCACAAATAACCCTCAATGTTTTTTTTGTGTGTGTGTATGATAATTCAAAAAATGTTGTTTGGGCTTTCTGGTTTCAATGGGAGTGGATCGTGACCACCTCTTTAAGCTTCAAAGGGATGCAAATGTTTAATGAACTAACTCCATGAGACATAGGGCCGGCCCATGGGAATATGGGGCTCTAGGCGAGACCATGAAAATGGTCCCCACTGCTGTAAAAATTGTCAAAGTACTGCAATTCGACAGGTGAAATTAAAACACACAAAAATTACAATTTATATATTTAAGTGTAGAGACTTTTATTAAGTGCAACATATCAAGCAATGTTGTTATAGTACTGTATGTAAATACAAATATCATGGATATTAATACAGAAAAAAATACTATAGAAGGCTGATATAGTAGAACCTTATTGTAGTAAATTTTTTACTAAGAATTTTAGCACCATTTACTATAGTAAATGATATGGTATAATAGTCTTTTTTTTCATATCAAATCAAACTTTATAAATAAAGCACTTTAAAACAACCACAGTTGACCAAAGTGCTTTACAGAAAAAATATCTAAACATAAAAATGCAACTCATGCAAGACACATAAAACAAATTAAAATTTTAATAAAACAAATTTAAAACGCATGTCTAGTGTCAAAGGCCAAAGAGAAGAGGTGGGTTTTAAGAAGCAACTTAAAAGAAAATACATATAGGTTAATTTATAAAGGGTTTTAAATTAGCATATGCATTAAACAATGTAAAGCAGAACATAGCTTTACTTTTCTTCTTCTGCTTTTCTCTTTATTCTCTTCAGCTACTGTAAGGTACAATTTTGATGCCGGGACGGGTATACTTTTTCCGCTTCTGGCTCGCACGTGCACGCGTCCACGCAGCTTACAAAGTATACTTACTTGGGCTTCACCACGGCTACGTGTGGATGGCTGTGTTCGACACGTACGCAATTCAAACGATTTCTTATTCAAATGATTACTCTGCCAGGCAATCAGGGAAGCAATGATTTGTGACATTTACAGTAAACTAAAAATTTAGGATATATGAAGAAAAGTAGCAGATCCATAATTGCAAACACAGTTTAGAACAAACAAACAACAAAAAAACAAAGAGCAGAAATCAAACATTACGGTGACAAAAATGCTCCACAGCTCTCTGTTCTTGGAAGAAGTTAAAATAAAAGAAGAAAAGATGATGGTGTGTGTGCAAATGTTGTCTATTGCCTTTGTGTTACTGTTTGTAGTGAGTGTCTTAAAAGTGTCTCCGTGCCGTCTCAAATTTTGGGCAGCACGCGGATGAGCGCAGACCACTGATCTATATAAATGACTGGATTGCGCATAGAACGCTTAACGTAACAGCGTGAGGTAAAGCCAGCGCAGAGTTCGAGCGGCCATCTTGGTATACCCAACTGGCAGACGGCGTCATTGACTTCCATTCAAAATCATGATCCAATTTAACCTGCTTTACAGCGTATCAGTCACACAAGGTTAATTTTTAGGACATGTGTACGTAAATTAATTGTTAATTCTGGTGTTATTTGCAATGTTTATGTTTTAATTGGGCAGGCTAATGGATTTACAAAAACCGTTAAGGTGAGTGTGTCTGCTTGCATTTTGTTAATGACACAGGTATAAAAAAAGTTTTTTGACATTAAGCTATACACGGTCCGCGTTATTTCTCTAAATAAGTTAAGGTAACATAATTACAAAACCAGCAAATGATTGCATGCACGCACGGTACAAAGTATGATTATTAATTTAGATTTCAGAATGAGCATGTTTGTCATTAACACTAAATATGCTGCGGTCTGTCTGCTGATCTGATACTGTAATAAAGATGAATGTATAAAAAAAGCAAAAATGTTTAAAAAGCAAAATGTACAACTTTCAGTAGATAACTATGTACATGATTAGGACGTTTGTGTTGTAATAATGTACAGGGAGACTTTAGATATATAAACAGAGACAAGTAAAGTGATGTTTTATTATTAAAATCTGATAACGTTCATTGATTTAATAGAATGTTTGGGTATACCAATATGGCGGCGCGGTGGCTTCACAGTTGTGACGTCATGCGCAATCCAGTCATTTATATAGATCAGTGGCGCAGACCCACCTAATGATGAAAAAGATGTCATGTGGATGGCGCGTGTAAGCTAATGGCTTAAGCCTACCCACCCAACCTCACTAAAATAAGTCTTATTTTTTATCTTTGTTGTAAGATGTAACGTGAACATTATGTTGTTATACGATACTACATTACTCATTTTCCTAAACATTTCTTTTCCTGGTCTAAACAAGTCATCATCGTATCTTAATTTTTGTTTTTCTTCTTCATTCTTAGAGTACAAGTTACACTCCTTTCCATGAACCAAACATCTGATTAAGTTGTCTTGTTAGTTGGTTTAAACTAGCGTGACATGTTTCTATTGCAACTTTGTTCAGTAGTTTTTTAAACCTCACAGTCTCAGAGAGCAATGAATGAGTCAATGTGGAGCAATAAACAGCTCAGAAGCCTGTGTGACATGCAGTTATTCGGCTGCAATCCCAAATTGTTTTTCCTTCCCCTCAGCAAACCCAGACTAATACACCCAGAGAGAGAGAGAAACCGGCCCCTCCGCTCTCATTTCACACTTTCCCTCTCCTCCCCGGCTCTTTCCTGCTCTTATTTATCTCGCACACTTTCTCTTTTCTTCATCTATTTTTATTCCGGTGTTCTGCGAACAGGAGGGAAAAATAGTTTATCATTTATTCATGTTGAATAATGCAACCTCGGGTCCCGCTCTCTGAAAGGAGGCTGTGAATAAAATTGGGCTATTCGCGGCATCCCTTGGAAACCTGGAGGTGGGCGGTTTTGTAGGCTGCTGTCCTGTGAAAAGAGATGCGGGCGGGAATATTAGCCCTCACACACGCTGGGTTAATTAATGATTTGCATCAGGGAATGAGATCATTTCAGAGATGACCTTGACAAAGGAGGATCTGATGTGGTAATGCCATGAGTTTTTCATAAATGTAATAGGTTTTTAGACTTAAAGAACATGCTGCTGTTATTTATTCACTAACAAGCCCACGTGTACCAATCCCAGAATTGTTGAAGAATACTACTGATGTCTTTTACATGCAAGTACTGAATCTTTCAAGTGTAAGACAGAAAATACTCAGAACAATGTCTTCAATGCAGGACTCAGGCATTAAACATTAAAGCCATGTGATACCTGTGTGTGATAAATGAGTTTAATATTAGTTACCAAAACAATATGTTCATCAATTTGTATGAACCCATTCAACGGTTTTGCACAATTTGCATTCGCTGATGTGACGTTGGGGATTTTTTTCTCTAATAATTGTATGTTTTGTTTGCTTCACTACAAACAAATTCATACGATTTGCAAACTCGTCTAATACATGTGAATACCCGTAAGATCAGGTTGGTTAGAAAAGTGTCCAGTTCAAGAATGATTTAATTTGTAATATTTTCAATTAATTCAATGATCGAATTTACAAAACTGGTATAAATAATTTTCTTTGCAAATTAGACTAACTCAGTTCTGGAGTTGAGCTCACTGGACAGCTTAAAGGATTTTATCAGATATAAAAAGCTTACTAGATTTGAATATTATTCATAAATAATTGTTTAAGTGTTAGTCTTTTCTGTCTTTTTATGTTTCTGTTTATCACATGATGTTAGACAACTTCACAGTAAGCTCATATAAGTTAATTTAACTTAAAACATTTATGGAAACTCACTGGTTTGAAATGTGTTAATTTTGCTTAAACAAACAAGTGATTTTAAGTTGAAGAGTTTTATGTTCTTATAAAAGATTTATGTTAAGTGTGCATCATCCTTATTTTTGAATACAGAAGTAAGTGATGTGACGTAGTTCCTCACTTTGTCCATTTCAATAGCCAGCCGGTAGAAAACAGTGTCGTGGGAGCTCGCATAAAACATGATTAAAAACAGTTATGGTAAATATTTACTACACCTGCCATGATCCAGTGTGAGGATGAAATGAAGAAGTGTCCTTATATATCATATGAAGATATATTCAATCATTTTCTGTTGTTGCTCGGGGCTGACGGGTCTTTAATGTGCAAATATAAAAGCACAGAGATATATCAGGATCTCTTCAGTGGGAAAGTCAGTCGAGTGTTTGTACATGAAATAGACCAAGACTTTGTGTTTTTAACCTTTTCAGGGATGGTTTAAAATGTCACAACTCTCCCCTGGTGTGAGGTTTTTTAAACGTCAATTTTTAATCGACAGGTTTTTTATGGCGACACATCAAGCTTCACGCAGTCCGACAGTCAGCAGCATCTTTCTCATTCAACACATTGTAAGTTATTTGAACGAACCTTAATAAACACATTAAACTATTACATATATTCAGTATTGTTTTCGTTTTATGAAAATATTACTAAATCGCTTCTTATGCACTAGATAGAGACATAAGCTTAGGAAATTATTTGCATATTTAAAATTTTTAAAATAGCAGTTTATATCGTATATATTCGGTACTGTAATCACATTTTTGTAACAATATATAGTAGCAGAATAAATAAACCAGCTAAATCAGCCTATTTTCATCAGCATAATATTAGTTGTTTTTAAACAATGATCGTATTTATTGTTCACTGTCAGTGTCTATGAAAGGTTTTACTGGATGGATGTGTGGATACAGATAATGGGTGCACGTGCGCCACATACACATTCGGCTCTTATGTGTGTATTATGGTTAAAACAAATGTTTTGTAGAGATTTACTCTTGTTTGTATCAGCTATTATGGCAACCCCTAACTGCACAAATGATGCAATGATGAATCCTTCCTGGATTTCATAAAATGTCATAATGGCACACTTACGTATCTCATGATACGACTACTGTTAGCTTTAGCGGCTCACCGTAAGTCTTACACAAAGGAGCTCAAAGATGGCATATATGTCAAAAATAAGGTGGATAGGTAAAAACAAAACCAGGGTTTATTTATTCATATAGCATTCACACAACTGTGAGTTGACCAAAGTGCTTTACATGACAGAATAAAAACACATTTGAAACAGAATAACTAATAAAAAATATAAAGAACAATAAAAATAGCAATATAAAAACATTCTGTTAGGTCATTGACGTTCGCTCAAGGAGATGAGATTTGAGCTTAATTTTAAAGACGGGTAAAGAGGACGCAGTTCTTATTTCAACCAGAAGATTATACCAAAGTGTGGGCCCAGCAATTGCAAAAGCTTGGTCGCTGCTGTGTTTAAGTTTTGAACTGTGGATTGAATAAGTACTTTAAAACCTACGTCTAATGGATGCTTACCCACAACTCAGGGAGGTATACTGGTGCCAGATTATGGACTGATTTAAAAACCAACATTAACAGTATTGGAAAATATTTGTTTGTTTCTAGAGAAGAACAAAATGAGGGTGATTTAGATGTTGACAAAATCATTTTTATTTCTAAGTGGACTGTCCTTTCAAGAGACCAAAGCCCATGAAACGTATGCAATTTTCTTTCTCTTTCTTTCTCATGAGACCTAGTAGGTGATTACGCTTACAGTATTCAAGTCATGATGTCTGTTCAAAGTTGCTATACAAGAAATGAAGATAAATATTTGATCTAGCTTACAAATGTACACAAAGCAATTTAAAAGAAATATAGAGCAATTGTCAGCGGACATGTTTACAACCTTCGATAAATGAGTGAAATAGCATTGATATATGTTAATATCCTCTATATGGTTAATAGTAGGATGGTCGCATGAGTGCTTTTAAATGATTGTTGTACTGTCACAGGTATGAATCACTGATTAAGAAACGCTTTAGCCACCATGTAATTGAGCTCTTAAATGCAACCACGTTCTGGTTAGATTGCAGTGGATGTGGGATGTGGAGAGAGGGGTGGATGCAGAAGGTCACATGAGAGTATATTTCTTCCATACGCTCGGTAAATTAGATTGACCTTTCTCTCTCGGTGTGAGAATGTGGATTTTCTGGTTCTGACTAGCCGACAGGAGTCACCACCTGCCCGGTACAGGAGTAACATGATGGGAGCTGCACTGCACATCTCATGCAAATCATCTTCATCTGAATATTTCAGTTCTTTGAATTCAGAGGCATGTGGAGAGAAGTGATGATCTTTTTTTAATGTTTTAGCTCTTTGGATGGATTAATTGTTTTGTTTTATATGTTTTTGGGTGTGCTTAAAATGCACTTTAAAGAAATCTGATACTATATACTGTACTACACCAAAACAGTAATCAATTACTTTTTAAAACCATTTTGTAAATTTAAGCTTTTATTTATTATATAGATGGTTTCATCTGATGTGTTGTCATGGTTACGTGCTTGGCCCTTAGTTAACTTATGCTGTGTGTGTTGTTCTGGCTAGTGGCTAAATGACCTCTGAAACTTTGTCGAAATTAAAAAAATGTTTCAGTTTCCTAAAGTTGAGGGGAGATGGCAAGCAATTGACTTATTTATTTGTTACATTTTCATTGAGTATTTTTAAGAGTGAAATATGTACAGATGTATAAATACAAACTGTGTTCATTCAAAGTAAAAGCATCTTTAAAGTTGCAATCAAATGTCACCAGGTAAGTGCTCTTCTGGCGTTTGTGCAGTTCAAAGTTACAAGCAAAACTTTAGCGTTTCATCATAAACATTTATACTACTCAGTCTGTCAAACATAACACCCTCACATCATTTCCAAGCCAAATGTACTTCAGTCCTGAGCGTTAAAGATAGTTTATTGTTATATAAAATACTGTGAGTGCAGGTCTGTACATAAAACATGAGCATATATTCTCAGGTCGTTCAGAGCACCAGTTTGTTGCTGCGTCGTGCAGTAATGGATCTCGTATAGATGAGAGATTTATTTCACTTGCTAATTCTCTCACGATTGTTTTTTTAAAGAAGTCTTTCTTCCTGCGACTCCATGCGGAGACGAGAGCTAGCTTTTGAAAGCCATCTCATGGATTGCGGTTTAATACTTGGCAGCGTTTACATAGTTATTTATTTACTTCAGTTCAAATAAAAATAACCCCGGGATGCTTCGGAGACCTACGATCCCTGCCGATGATTTAGCAGCCTAAATAAGATGACATTATCTTTAGCCAGAGGTGAAAACAGGAGTTTTCTGGAGGCATCCGATCCATCACACCATGTCTGCATAGCTTCTTCTGTCTTCTGAATAAGGCCTGCAGTGTTTAAATTACATTAGGCAAAGCTTAACACTGTGTCTGTGTCTGGATGAAGCACAGATTAGCATGCACTCCAGGATCAACCCTCAGGGCAGCGGCGATGAGGGACTCCAAACATCCATCCACTTTGCAAACCTGCACTCATTTCAATTGCGAGGGACCAGACAGAATGAACCTTTGCCATGCAAAATAGCAGACGCCAAACCCCCACAGTGATTAATTTTCATAATGAAAACTTTAATGACAAAGTGGAGGGGAGAGAAGTCCATAAACTCTGCGTGACGAAAAGGTTGACTGTATTCTGACAGGTCATTCTCGGTGGACCCGTTCACACCTGGTATTGAGATGCGTCTCGAGTAATCCGATCGTAGCCCGTCAGAGGAGACACACCACCGGTTGCATGTGGTATAGCGATGTGCATGCCAAATGCATCTTTATTTAGAAGCGCTTCTCTGATTTCATTACTACATACCTCACTATGTCTGCGTGTTGCATGTTGATGAAGAGCAAGCAATGTATTGGCTTATCTATTCTATTACATCCAATTTGGGATTTGCTGTTACTTTAGTGAAGTGCATGCATTAACTAAGCTTCAAATGATCTGTAAGAATACTAAAGTCTGTGCATGTACAGTACATGTGTGCGCTCCACTTTTTTTGATCAGATGCTTATTTGATGCCACACATATACAGTCTTGTTTTAGCAGCGTGTTTGATTGACGGGTTAGTAGGCGGTACTTCGTCAATGCGTCAGGATGCATTAGTCACATGTGTTTTTTTAATAATCTTTGAATGTCATTTAAGTGATCAGATTGCAAAGCAGTGCGGCCCCTTTGTTTCGACCCCGTGTTTAGTGCTGGTAATGAAAGAAGATTAATACTACAGTGGGTGTAAATGGGGTCAAATATCCAGGTGCAATTTAAGAAACACATTCACGTTGAAGCTTCTTTTCAAGCTCATCTTTTCGAGTGAGAACACGTTAGCTGTGCCAGGACATTAAAACCATAGAAATGCATTTTATGCACTTAAGGTTCTGTTTGTTTGAGATGCGCATGGGGCGTAATTCAGATTTTTTTTCTCTTTGAAATGATCTTTAGAGCAATTTATGCCAAAATTAAGTTTGTATGCCTGAATATCTGATGTGCAGTGGTGGGTGGTTGAATGAGTCTATTTGCATAGCAGACATTGCTCTTTCATACAGATAGCATGTATAAAAGCCATGCTAAATACATTTCAAGTTAATACAGTAGTACTGTAGGTGGGATGGAAGTTGAAGCTACAGATTCTACCTGTTTTTTTACAGATTAAAGGCCTAATCAATACATCCTGCGCAATGCAGTGCACTAAGCAAGTGTTTTTGCTAGTTTCAGCATGACGCAGTTATAAACAGGACGAGAACGCACGTACACTTTGCTTAATGCACACACATGGAGCACAAAAACATTTTTAAATATGAAAAATGCTAAGGATTATAATGTAAAATATATTATTGGACCAATTCCAGGACTTTAGAAGGCATGAAGAGTTGCTTCACCTGTAGCCTGGTAAGCTGATTTTTTGCCCTTAAAAAGTGCAAATACTGCATTTATTTTGAAATGTTTCTAAATGCCACAGATTTATTTTATATGATGACTTTGAGCCGTTTTAAGTAATATTTTTCGAAACCCAGTCCCAGTGCTATTTCTCATTCTTACAAATATAATGTATTTTTACTTATGCAAACCTTTTTTGCATATTTGTAAATTATTCCTATAAAAACCTTTACAGTGATCATGAATCAGCTTATTTTACTTAATACTCCATGAGTGAAAGAATGACTTTTAAAGAGAACCAAAGCTTTAATTACACAAATAACCATTTTAAAGAATAAAACACAACACATATTTTTAACATTAATCTTAAACTGGTGATCTTCTTCCTCTGCTTACAGTTTTTCCACTTACAACTCTCTAAATGGGGAATCGACATGACGAGAGCACAACTGTCTTTTAAATGGGATGAGAGACGAGCCTTTCCTTGGTTTCTTGCATGTTATGCCCAAAACACACCCATTACTCATTACAAGACTAGGAACTACCCTTTTAGACCATGCACACAAAGCATTTGTCCGTTGTTAAACTAGCAAAAGTGGACTTGGACACACAATAAGTGCACTTGCCCCATGCACTTTACACCATATGCTTGGATCGTTAAAATAGGGCCCTAAGTATGTTTAGTATACATTTTATATGTGAGACTGCCTGTGAAAACTCAGCTAAAGTCATTTTAGTGATGTATTGTTTTCTACATAAACTCATCCTGCATAACATAAAGGACATGCTGTAAAAATATAACCTTGATATCTTAAATATTGACTGAGTAAGATCATGTCAAAGATTGAAATCAGTGTAAAATCGATGATTGAAATCAAGCTTTGATGCTCTCATTGCATTACATAGTGTGGATTTCACAGAAAGGGTCAAATACACATTTATTTTAGAGAAAAGTAGATAGGGTGCTAAGGAACATTGCAAAAAAAAAAAAAACAGAGTCATGCATGCTTTTTCCAACACTTGTGCACCAAAAATTTTAAGCAATTTTCACCCATTCCAAACCTCTTTTCCATTGTTGAATATTCACACTGTTCATATGATGCAGACTAACCAGAGCCTATCAAACTCCAAAGAAAGCAAAAATAGCAACACAAAGTCCATACAATACACTATAATCTAAGTCTCTTAAAGCCCTACAATGTGTCAGAAACCAACATTTTTATTTGCTGAAAATCTCTGCCGCAGCTCTCATTTGCAAGTTGAAGGCACAACCTCAAACCTGGCACGAAATATTTTCACGCACTAAATTCAAAGAGGTGCATGAAAAAATGAGATTTAAGAGCTCAGCATAATGAAGGATTTTCAGCAAATGTTGAGTCAAAATCCAGTCTTTGCAAAGAAGCCTTGAAATACATCACACATATCTGGACTTACCTTTATGAGTTTATCTCATTTCATTTGAATTGTTTATTAAAGCCTACCTTAGCGGTTCTGATAACATCCTCTTTTGTTTTCCAGGTTTAGTACAAATAATAAAAGAAGTTTACATCTTTCCTTTAGTAGCACCATAGTGTTTTGCTATTCTGTCATCTTTTATGACGCTTATTTGATACTAAAAAAAGACAATTTAAGGTGCACCAATAGATCAATGTGAAAATGTTTATGTAGGTCAAGGCGAGGATTCGATGGAAGAGTCGCACTGCTGTCGATTATCTTTTCATTTGCTCTCTTCATTTACATTTCAGAGTTACAGCTGTCTCTGTCTGCCAGGCTGGGAGGGGGAGTTCTGTCAACGGGAGAGCGACGAGTGTTCATCAAAACCCTGCAAAAACAACGGCACCTGTACAGACCTCCTCAACGCTTACAGGTGGGTTGCACAAACACAGCCTGATGGAGGAGAGCGGTGGTGCCATCTCTAAAGGAGAACTGGAATAAACAAAATGGAGTTTTGGCAGCCTTTCTCATATGTGTGCAATGTGTTTCATTTAAAATGCTCGCTTGTGTACAAATTCTTGCTGCAGGTTGCTGTAATGGTAATGCAATAGTCTGTAAAAAAATGAATGTGTGTTTCTGCATGTGTGTATAGTAGTGATGCACTGCCACAGATGTCTGTGCCAATACAGTGATTTTGATTACTAACTCTGATCATCAGCTGTTTTTAAACAATGGGGGGGGTGCTTTTATCTGCTGATACCAATTTTTGGCTGATACTGTATATTGATGCATCCCTAGTGCATAGAGATCTTCATGGGTCCACTTAGATCTGAAAACCTGAGGTCCAACCCAAGAGCCGAGCGGGTTTGGCTCTAAAAGTTTAATAAATTAGCTGTTTGTAAAAATCATTCAGTTCAAATAAAAAACCACAACAAGTCATAACAACGTGTCCTCTCCTGATGCCCCGTTCGGTGGGGAGATTCTTAAAGAACCGAACAGTGTGCCTCGGACACAAATTGGGTATAATATAAGCAGCATCGGGCCTCAGGTAATTTAAAATGAATGGGTTTTTGCTGAATGGACCCAAAAAGACCAGAACTGTATTGTGTGTTCATCGAGTCCTTTTCCAACCCCCCCTCAGTTTGTCAAGAGTGCTTTTGACATTGTGTGGCTGGCAGTAAGTTAATTTTCATTGAGACAGACCTGTCAATCAATTTTAAATGCACATGTTAGCGGTTACATTGGTGTCGTCTATAGAAAATAAATGGAGCAGTGCCAAATTGGTTGCGAGGCCACAGGGGTTTCTTTCTGTCGGACTGGTGCATGTGGGGCTACAGACAGCACACACACATGTCGGTGCTGTTTCCATTTGGGTACAGTGGGGTTAAAAAAAATTGCCACTGGATCCCGCTCAGGTTTGTCGTGGGTCAGGTTCACGGGATTTATGCACGTCGGATTTGGGTA
Source organism: Misgurnus anguillicaudatus (assembly GCF_027580225.2). Classification (NCBI taxonomy): domain Eukaryota; kingdom Metazoa; phylum Chordata; class Actinopteri; order Cypriniformes; family Cobitidae; genus Misgurnus; species Misgurnus anguillicaudatus. The sequence continues at coordinate 37,097,037 of NC_073347.2, forward strand.
TAAAGTGATTCGGATCATTTGGGGTTGGGTAAATTTCTTTGCACCTGAGAAGACCTTTAGTACATAGTACAGTATTTGCATTTATGCATTTGATAGACACTTTTATCCTAAAGGACTTTGCAATGCATTCAAAAATTATACATTTTTCTCAGTAAGTTTGTGTCCCCTTGGAATCCAACCCACAACCTTTGCACTGCTAATGCAATCTGCAGTACTAAAGTATAACTATCTACAGTATTTTGACCATAATGTTAATATTTTGGTCATCTTGTAGCTCAATTGGTAGAGCATTGTGGTGCAATTACCAAGAAACACACATACTAATAGGAAATGTAACCTATACCTTGTCATGCACTGTGAGTCGCTTTGAATAAAAGCATCTGACAATTGCATAAATTTTAATGTATTTTAGGTGCTCTGATACAGCCTGACATCTTTTTGTCACTTTGCACATTAGTGTCAACTAAAACGTTTTTTTTTTTTCGTCAACAAAACTATGACTTTTTTAGTCGGAGCGAAATGGGCTGAAATTAACAAATGACGTGACAAAGCATTGATGCGTTTTTAAAGGACATTTTTGTCAGAAGACAAATAAAAATGATGACTAAATCCAAAAAGCGTGCGAAGATGAGCACTATTCGGAGACAGAAGTTGCTTGCGTCTCTCCTCTCTAACAAATGTTGGAGATAATGAATTGCAGATGGCAGGTAAAACAAATGAATCCATCAATGGAGCTCAGCAGGAGGAGGTGTCTCACGATCGGTGACTCACTTGAGGAAAAAGCTGCTGCCGCTGTTCCACCTAATGTGCCCTCTTGCTGAGGGCAGAAGAGAGAGAATAAAAGAGAGAGAGAGAGAGAGAGAGAGAAACAGAGATTGGTAGCACTACTGTAAGCTCACTGCCACCATGTGGAATGCACCTTTCCTGAATTTACTCTCTGTACTGTAAATATAATCCCTGTTCACTGCTTTAACATCCCAGTGTCCTATTTCCATGTGTCTGTGAATGTAATGCTCCTTCGGCCGATAGTGAAATGAACTTATAAATCCCCTCAGCTCGCCTGAATTCTCATAACACAGAGTAACACAAAACTGTTTCCTTCAGACACAAGAGCATGTGGTTTTGGTAAATAACACGTATATAAACAGCGTCTCTGACCCTCTATAAAACAGCCATTGTGTGGATTATTTTATTTCTACATTTTACTTAACATTTAGGAACTTGCTGTGCACTGTCAGGAAAAAATGGTCACTTAGAAAGGTCATAATATCTGCCATTTAGGTACAGATTCAGACTTTATTTGTATTTTACAGTTTGGTCTCGGTCTCGATTCGGACTTGAATAAGATGGACTCGACTACAACACTGTTTGGTACCATATGTACCTTTGATGTACTAGTATGCAATCTGTGGTACTAATATGTACCCCAGTTAGGGCAGGGGTGGCGTTTTCGTATGGCAGTCGGCATACCCTGGCATTCAGACAAAACAGCAGAAATAAAGAGTTTGTGATGCTTATTAAAGATGATTTAGTAGAACAGATTTGAACATTGGTATGTTCTTAATAGTGATAATAAATAGGTGTGTTATGCTGCGTTTACACCAACCGCGTTTGAGGTGTCAAAATTGCGCGAATGCATTCAAACTGTTCAAGCGGCAAACTAGGCGCGGTAGACGGTCTACACGCGAATGTAGTGGTGCGAGACCTCCAGACATGCGTCAATGCGTCTTCACATTGACTTAAAGCAACACTATGTAGTTTTTCAACCTTTAAATAATGTCTCTAAAATTATTTCAGTGATAGAATAACTCTTAACTGGACAAATTCTACTGCTGCTGCAACCTGATCAGCCTCCTAGCTGCTACAAGCACACTCTGAAAGTGGCGGTGGAAGGTAGAAAACACAGCCCCGCCCCTCCCCCTGCCTGCAGAAGAGTGTCTGATACCAGGCACTGTTGCACTTTTCAACCACATGGGGGAGCCGTAAGTCAATTTTACATGGATACTACATAGTGTTGCTTTAACATTGAAATCACTCGCGATTGACGCCTGTACCGCGGCAGGTGTAAACGCAGCATTAGACTTCATGATGCGCTGTAGGAACCAACAGGAGGATGACATCAAACATCCCGGATTAAAATATTTCAAAGTTTGTATTGCTTGTGTTTTGTCGTTATCTTTACGTCTGTGCATGTCCATGCATTCTTTAATTCTTTAGTATGGTGGCATTTTTTTAACATTGGTAAAGTATGGGTACATTTTGTTTATATATTGTGGTTTTATGGTTATTTGAGAATGTTCATGTTGTATAGCCAGCAGAAATGATGCCATACCCAAGGTTTTTGTGAAATGGCACCACTGAGCTAGAGACCTTTTTGAACTATTTTTCAAGATTTTTATTGTCATGTAGGCACAATGAAATTCTCATTTTGCTTTTACCTCACAAAAACAAGTGTAGAAGGGCAGCAAACAAGTACAATTACAATATAGTAAAAATTAGAGTATAAAAGTAAAGAAATTGCAATCAAAAAGAATCAACTATAAAAAAGTATGCTATGGAATAAAAAATAAGAACTACTATAGAAAGTAAAAAATAAATAGTACAAACAAGTGTTTTTTCAACAGTATGAACACTAATTATTGAAAATTAAATCCAATTAAATTAGAATAATATAAATGTTCAACATAATAGTACAGTAATAGCAGCAGGACAAAAGTAACGAGTGTTACAAGGAACTCCTGACATTTAAACCCGATTTACTTTTATTTTGAAAAACTCTGAGAAGTCAAACTTCAGGATGTGTAAGAGAACTAAATAACTTGTAGATTGATCAGTACTTTAACACATGAAACCTGAAACACAACGCGTTATAAGGTAAAAATGACTTGTGTCATTAAAAATGACAAGGGTCATTATATAGGTATAAGGTAAAAATGACAAGGGTTGTGTGCTAAAGATGTAGTCATAGTTTTAAATGCAAATGTAGTCAGAGGTCTGAGAAAATCACTTTGTCCTGCGTTACTTTCACCCAGTTTCTTCCCTACTCCTAAAAGCTGATCAAATGAACTGTTTGGGTAATAGCAGTGTCCCTCGTTCGAATACCATGTGCATCTTTACTACAGCAGCAATAGCAAGAAGCAAATCATCATTCTTCATTGGCAGTATTTTTTTTTAGATATGAAAAGATCAGCACAGAAAAAGCCTTTTTACATTCTCATTTTACCATATAATTATGAATCACAGTTTTTTTTGTAAATAATACCTTTGAGAATAGCATGGCTGACCTTTAAAACAGCCATTGTATTATTTCATATCCTAGATGTTTTTCTTCTTTTGTCTTTAGGAATGCTGTGGATGCACCTCGACCCCTCATATAGTAGTTAACCCAAAAATGACAATTCTCTCTCCCCTGTCATGTTCTTTTAAAACTGTAAGAGATTTTACCTGTGTGTGAACGCCAGCAGAAACTGAATAGTGTTTGAGGCTGTTAGTCTTTCTGCTTTTACAAAAGAGAGACACAGTATTTTAGTTTTGTGGGTGAGATGTCACTTTAAGGCAAAGTTTTTATTGTTGATGAGAGTTTAGATGGCAGCACACAGTGTAATCCTGATCTGAAATGAACAGAAAATGACTTTTTTAAAGAGATGTGTGACATTCATTATTGCAAAAGCACCACAGGCAAAGCTAAATTGGAAAATGTTCCTCTGGGGGATTTTGCTTTTATGCTACAAGGTCACTGTGTGCCAGGAGTGTCAGTCTTTCTCTATATGCATGAATATTTTAACCTATTAGTTTGTGATGTGGTGTCCCACATAGAACCAACAAACACACCTTTGTGATTGGAGAACCAGCAATGATGTCACCAACTGTCCTTTACAGGACATTAAAGTATATGTTTATTTGTCATAAACCCCCAGATCTAATGTAGTACTACAGTTAATGTTTACAGTTCATATATTATCTCATAAATGAAGACATGTTTGCATTAATAGGTAAATCCCCAAATCCATTGGTCAAGATTACGGTTCAATTAAAATCCTGAATAAGCTCTGTGATTAACTAAATATACTATCTAATCTAACCGTGAGGCTTTAATGTCTTTCACCTTCTTCTACCTATACTGTTCCTTATGAAAATTAACCATGGTTTTATTACAAATAAATTAAAAACAAGGTTACTTTAGTTAAAGCAGGTTACTACAAATAAACCATAGCTTTGATACAGTAATCATAGTTTAACTCTTTTCCCGCCAGCGTTTTTTTTTTTTTAAAGTTGCCACCCAGCGCCAGCATTTTTCATTATTTTCACAAAAGTTTAATGCTTTGCAGAGAATGTTTTTCTTTAACATATAAATAATATATCAAATGAAAGAACAGACCCTCTGCTTTCAAACAACAACAAAAAAGTTTCATCCTTCCTTCATTTGTTATCTTTTTATCACCTCTCATATATGGGTAGATTTCTTCAAAAATAGTTTTTTAGCAAAAAGCTGAGATAATTGCAAGACTTCTGATAAAGATCAGATTCAGAGCGATGATCAAAACATACACAGCTTTGAGCTGTTTGCCCTAAGGGAATACTTCTGGGATTTATAAGTTGCGTAAGAGCACCATCTGCTGGATAACAGCGGCATTATGGATTGGCGGAAAAACTCGTCATTGGCAGGGATGTGTTTTCTCTTAGGCAGGGAAAGAGTTAACCATGTTGTTTTGTAATAAAGCCATGGTTTTACAAATGGTATCAATATGACAAAAACTTGTGCTGTGTCTGCAACCGCTCCCTATCTCCTAAATAGTGCATTATATTTCCGCCATTTTGGAAAATATAATGCATATGTTTTTTAAATATAATAAATAAACATAATAGTAAATAAATATGACAAGCAGATCAACTGATGATCAACTAATACAATAAAGATGACAAATCTGACAAACAGTAAGAAAGTAAACTTAACCATTTCACAGTACAATCCATAAAGCCACACAGGTGAAAAGGTTTATGACAAATCTCTGCGACAGTTCTCTGATGCATGTTAATTATGTCAGTGTACCAAAACGCTCACTTGTTTTCGTTCACTTCTTCCTCATATAGTGAACAAGAGAGCAGTTTTGGACACAGCATTGGTTACTACACTTTTGCAGTTATTAAAGCATGGTTAATTTTTCTAAGGGGTATGTTGATTGTAAAGTGTCATGTGACAGTGTGTTGTTGTTGTTCTTATTCTGTTGGAGAGGTGCAACCTGAATAGTGCATTTAGTGCCACCTACTGTTGTCTCATTTTTGTTGTTGTTGTTTCGAAGATGTCTTTTGTTTTGTGGCTCATGTGCAGGTTGTCAACTCAGCAGGAAAGATTGTTTGGCTCTGTTTACATACAGGAGGTAAGCGCATGTAAACGCGCTGATGACGCATGATGGCTGCGTGAACAAGGCTTGCAAAACATGTCACAGAAGAGAAGAGAAAAACACATGCGTCCAATTATTGCGTTTGATCCGAGTTCAATGATTTGTTGAACATTTTTTGGTCCTTCGCCTTTCACAGATGACATATATTTATACAAATACATTTAAAGAACTTAACATAATGATTGCTATCAGGATGTGATGAGACTTTTAACCAGCATAACTAAAAATGTTTCTGGATCAAATCAGATACCCTGCCTTTAAGTAAATACTTAACAAGCTCAAACTAAGTACATTTATATACTATGAATGTGTGTAGAAGTATTGTAAATATTCTTTTGTCACATACTGTTTCCTGCCTATATTATCTGCAGCTATATTTCTCTAACACCCGCCAGGCAATAAACGTTATAATTGTTCAAACTTTGCATATTTTGCATTAGCAATTATAACTGGCATTCAGTCAGAGATTTTCAAGACCAAGATACCGAGAGTACACTAAGATTTTTCTCAGCATCACAGGAGAAATCCAAAGGCTCTGACTTAACATTGATTCTGTCTCACAGGTGCAGATGCCCGCGTGGCTGGTCAGGTGTGGACTGCGGTGAGGATATAAAGGAGTGTGCATCCTCTCCCTGCCTCAACGGGGCACATTGTCTGGAGTCTGACATCCCAGAGGAGTTCTCCTGCACCTGCCCTCCTTTCTTTACCGGCTCCCTCTGCGAACATCGCTATGACCCCTGCGACCCGCACCGTAACCCCTGCCAGCACGACTCGGCCTGCCGTGGGCGCTCAGACAGAACCGTTCTCTGTGTTTGTCCAGCCGGTGAGATATAGCAACTTAACTGCATCCTTCCTGTTGATCCGTCCCACTTTGGATGACATCTCTGTCTCTCTTTTATCAGGCTTTTGCACTTGTATTGGCAAGGATTTTATTATGAAATACCAGCATTTTATAAAATCCTCACCATATCATAAAGCACTTTGCAGTTCTGTTTTGCCTTATGGTGGTTTTAAAAGATAACATAATTACATGGCTCACAATTTAAATCTTTTTTATGTTTTCCAATTACAAAGTTAGTCAAGGTTTTTTGCACTACAAATGTTTTTTAAATGACCGTGTTCAACCCCTTTAAATTAGATGGGCTTTGCTGAGCAGCATGTGCTACTCCAACATTTCGTCACAAAATATTTGATTTATTTATTCGTGTTCTTGGACATGAATTTTGGGGGGGGGGGGGGTATTGAGCACCAATGTCTTTTTCATGTCCCTAGCATGATTTCCATGTAATTTTATGTATTGTATTGTATTGTTCTTTCTATTTTTAAATCATTAATGATTGGGGTTTGGGGTTAGAATTGGGGTATGGGTTAAGGTGTAATTTTATGTTTTGGTTTTTACATGTTTTTCTTTCGAATTTGTAAACAATTTTCGCTTGGGGTTAAAGTTGGGGTTAGGTTTAGGATGTCTGAAATGTAAAAGAAAGTCATTCTAACCCCAAGCAACAATGGCAGAAAAGGAACAAAAATAAGAAAATAATACATAAAATTACACAAAAAGTGCTATGGACACAAAAAAAGCTGAAAATCGGCTCCATGGACACAAATAAATAAATAGAATATTTTGTGACTATACCACGGCTGGCCTTGAGATTGGGTTGGCAATTGGAATAAATGGGTATCTTTCCTTCATTTCTAATATCTGCTATGTGCTTTATAGTGATCGGGCGGCTCAAGTTGCTGAACACCAAATAGGTGTTGGTAATGTGTGTACTGAACTGTGTGTGTGTGTGTGTGTGTGTGTCAATAATGTAATAATGGTGACCACACACCTGTAAAGATATTTTAATGACCTAATGTATGCCAAAGCTAAAGGCAAAGAGACATGATTCAAGTGCACGTCTATAAATTTACATGCATTTAATTTTCAACAGAAGAATCCAAAGAATTTGGGGAACAGGAGCAGGCAATTTAGGTAACATTAGTGTCAAACATAAAATAACCGACCAGAAACACAAGAAGCAAAGGTATATACTACAGTGTTGGGTGTAACTAGTTACTAAGTAATTAGTTACTGTAATTTAATTACTGTTTCCTTGAAAAAGTAAAGTAAGGGATTACTTTTATTTTCCAGCAATTACAACAGAAGTAATTGTAATTCAATTAAAAGAAATACTGTGTATGGACTGTAGTACAATAATATATTATACAATAGTGAATTTAAAATCAACATTTAAAGTGGTAAAAATTGATTTTTTTATGTATCCTTTTCACTTTAAATACTTTGGTGAGTTAATAAGAATAATAGTAGCACTTTAGTAACTGGTTGGTTATCAGCATTAATACCAAAGAACTTATATTGACAAGAAGTGAAAGTCAATAGAACATTCCATTGCAACACCAGCACCCAGCAGCAGCCCTGCGAATCCGCCATTTTGGAATGAAAGCGACTCGGGAGTCAACTAGAAGTGATGGCTTTGTACATTAAAAGATCAAATTCAAACTGAATGATGATAACACAGAATAACATACAATCAGACCAGTGATCAATACTCCCTTTTTACAGCTTATTTTCAGATATTTAGACAAGTCTTCCACTTTATATAGGCTAATTTTACATACAAACATACCAACATAAACTCATCCACACATATTTTGGCTCCATATGCATACACATATACACACATATACATCAGAATTGCTCGAAATGGATTAAGTACAAAAAAAAACAGCCACCATCCAAAAGTGCAATTATAGGATAACAGACAGAGCAATGCATCATGTTCTATAAGTTTATCATGTTTGTAGCGGGATCCAGGAGATTAATATGTACAAAATCTATTTCATACCTAGTGGAGTTGGTAACTAATAATAATAGTAAATGTGTAAAGTAGCATATTATAAAGCAAGAAAAAAACTACCTCAAATGTGTATCTATTTAATGATTGGATTCCACAACTGATGACAACAACAACTCAACACATATGTACAATACAGACAATACAGCATTTTGTGTAGCAAGTGAACAAAATTTTTATTTAAGAAACTTACTATTGCGCTTTTGATTTGGCTGTGAGATTCGCTGAGAATGAATTGGCTGTGAGAATTTTCATTCCAAAATGGTGGCCGCGCTACTGAAACGCCACCTAGTGGCTGTTGCCAAAAACGCATCAGAATGTGACCCTGCCTGTGAAATCCAGGCTCTAACGCAGGGGTGTCAAACTCATTTTAGGTTAAGGGCCGAATTGCAAATAACATCACCATGTGAGCCAAATAATGCTTAAAGGGGACATGTCACAAGACTTTAAGATGTTAAATCTTTGGTGTCCCCCAAGTCCGTATGTGAAGTTTTAACTCAAATTACCCCACAGATAATTTATTATAACATGTTCAAATTGTCATTTTGTAGGTGTGAGCATAAATGTGGTGTTTTTGGGTGTGTCCTTTAAAATGCTGATCTCTGTACTAAATGGCAGTGCCGTGGTTGGTTAGTGCAGTTAAGGGGCGGTAATATTATAATAAGATCCCCTTCCGACATTACATGTCCCCTTTAAATCATTCATAAACTTTTTTTATATATATATATATATATATATATAGATTTGTAATGAGAACAGTCATTTAGTAAAGAAAGTGCTAGATTTGTAAAGAGGCGTCAAGTGTGAGTGATTTACATATTAAGTCAGGGCATAGATGCGAATAGGCATCCTGCGGCGCGGTACAAGCGAATGTCGTGACGCAAATTGAACGTTTCGAGCGTTGACACATGATTCACAGAAAACGTTAAAAATCGTAATCAATTTCAACATATCATGCCAATCGGACCAAACGCAATAATTAAATATGTTATGGTCCTAAAACTTCCACAAACAATATATTAATTTATTAAAATACATGGAGATCACTTAACAAAAAAACAAAAAAAAAACAATTTGAGCTTAACGAACAAAAGTTATGGTACAGTTGATTTTATGTTTCATTGTTGGTAGGAAATATATTTTTTAATTGTGATTAAGCATGCAATTTTACAGCTGTCTTTCCTCATTTCAAGTAGTTGCGTAGCTGAAATAACTACCTGAAGGTTTTGCAAACATGGCCATCCAATATCACAACTTCTCTAAAGGGACTTTTATATTTAAGCAATATCGCTCGAGTAGGAGTGTGATATAGCTCTATATCATCACGGCTGTGATAGGCCAGAGGCACGAGGCCATAGGCAATCACAGCCGTGATGATATAGAGCTATATCACACGACTCCGAGAGCGATATTGCTTTTATACAACAGTTCGACGGCACACGTTTGAAAAACGAAAACTAGAAAACAACAACGGAGTTATTTTAAAAGCCTCTTTGTTTGAGAACTACTTCTTCCGCCACGGATTTGAGGGCGGCCAGAATGACAGGTAAAACTTTCGGCTGCTTTGAAGCTCATAACAACTCAATGGACGTAAAAGCCGTTACTTTATATTACCGTTTCTTGGTCACAAAGTGTAGTTTTAAGATTAGTTCAGTTGAGAATGTATATGTATTATATTTAAATCTGCAGTCGATTAGTAAAGATAGCGCCTGTTTGAACGTTTGCTTAGTGAGATTCGGTACGAATGAGAACCAAAGCATGAGCGGACGTCAGTGTTCACTCGCCCCGCTGACCACCGCCCTCTCTGGGCTACATCTCTGACAGAAATACCCTGGCTCTCATGTTGGCCTTGTTTGTTTATGATCATCAAAATGAGATCAAATCAGCAGTATTTGGTGTCATGATCAAACTAGTACTTGTTTTTTAATTCATATTTAGTGTCTTTTGTGTTGTTATTGTTTTGGCGCGAGGTAAAAGTTAATAAAACTACTTGTATAACGTTACTATTGCTTTCTCATTTATTCTTAACGTGATACGAGCACTCGTTTTTTATAAGTGTCAGAGAGATGTTTTTGCATGCTGCTTATAAATAACGTTATATCAGTGGCGATATCTCATAACATGTTTTAATAGTCACGTCACGATAAAGTAAATGATCAATGTCCACATTTAAAAGCTGCGGTGCTTACCTGCAGTTCCACGGTGTTTTCGCGTTCTGATAAGAAATATAGCTCCAGAAAAAAAACGAGTGTTTATATTCCTCTTTCCAAGTGTTAATCGTCCACACGATGTGACAAGACATTACTCCCATTAACTGTAACGTAACATCCAATAGCGCTGATCTTTGACGGAATAATAACTTCCGATTGGGGATTTACAGACTGATTTATGAGCTAGTAAACTAATGAGACGCACGGAGAGTGATTCAAAACAGGGCGTCTGTGTTTTTCCATTCAGAGATGAGCCTGCTTAGGACCTCCATTCACTAGGTGGCGGAATGATATGAAAGGTGAAGCGGTTACAGTGCCGATATCAGCACAATATCGCATAGCTCTTAGCCAATCAGATTCGAGAACCAGAAAGAACTGTTGTATAATCAGTAATACAAGATGGCAGAGCGGTAACTGTGGAAACTGTGATCTGATTTAAACCCATTGAATCTTAAATAAGTGCACACTTTAAAATTATACTTTTGAATTCATTCAAAGGAATATTACAGAATAGTTTTCATCTTTAATATGCTAATTCTTCTTGCTTTCAGGGATAATTTGTTTTATGCAAAGTCTATGAGGTACCTACATTGCAATAAAAACTACAGTATTAAATCCTATTATTAAAATGTATTAATCAGACTATAAGTCAAAACCTCTAGGGATGAAATAATATTCACTGCACATTTAAAAATACAGTTGTTCAATTTTAATTCAAGCCATGCAATATTTATACATAGCTGATGTTACTATTGCTCTTGACCTCACAGACATGATCAAATGTTGTACGGCCGCTACAATAGGGGAGACCGGGGCTGGTTGTCTCACGGGTTGGTTGTCACACTGCTTATTCCAGACATACTACATGGCACTGTGGTACAAGTTGATATCAATTTGTTAGCCTTTAATAGCTTACTCAGTTGCACTTGAAATTTTGCTGAGCAGACACAAAACATTGAGGTGAGAAGACAATTTTTTATTTTTATGGGTCAGAGTAAATGTTCATGTTGGTGTTATTTTTGTGTTGAGATCTTGTAGGATATTAGTCATTCAAAAACAAAACACTCATTAAAAAGCTAAAAGTAGTAGCTTTATTTTGAATCATTTTTTAGCGATCAAGTTAAAGCCGTGTGGCAGCTACTTATCATGTTTGTCAAGAAGTCAGTTGGGGATGGTTGCACATAGCTTGCGGGGTTGGTTGTCACATAAGAATATTGGACATTTTAAGACTGTTTGTCTGATTGTTTGTTTGTTTTTGTTTGCTGGTAAAATAAAATAAAGCATTAAATAAAGAGGTTTTAACACTAATTTTTTTTTATTTTATTTCTCAACACAGAAGACAATGGGCTTTATGCCCAGCTGCACTACTTCCTGAACTTCGGCCGGCTTCTTGTTTCCTGTCTGCCATTATTGGACAAACTGATTAATCCAGGTGTGCCTGACCTCAGTAGTCACAACAACAATAATCAGACACACCTGGATTAATCAGTTTGTCCAATAATGGCAGACAGGAAACAAGGAGCTGGCTGAAGTTCATAGTGCAGCTGGGCATAAAGCCTATTCAAGTAACTGATCACCACCTTTAATCTCATTGTTTAAACATAAGGGGCATTAATAACAACTATCATAGGGGTGGATTCATATTAAAACTTATTTGCCGTTTCTAGCTTAAAAAACGAAAAAGTTACACATTATCTTTTCAGATCCCAATTTATCATTGAAATCCTATTGAATCACTATAGGGACAACCAACCCCATACCCTGTGACAACCAACCCTGTGATGGGGTTGGTTGTCACATTGTGTCAGAGTGTCTTTGATGGTTAATTACTTCCTGTTACAATACATTCGAAAAGTAAAAAGTATACGCATTTAAAGCCAAGACCCCAATGTAGGAATTCATGTAGGAATAACTTCTGAAAGATTTTTTAAAGATGAGCAATTCAAGCATGAGTAAAAATTGTGACAACCAACCCCGGTCTCCCCTACAATACCACCAATAACCAACAACCTGGAGACAAAATAGATGTTAGCTGGGTTTCAAAGGCTTAAATATACAGTAAGACACTGTAAGATCTTTCAATTTTGTGTTAAAATTGCCCCCCGAGGTTCCCCTTCTTAAGTTTTTTACCTATCAAAGTACACATCTCTAGTCCTCTACCCACCAGTTTTGTGAAATTACTGTATAAAATGAAAAATCTGACTTATTACTTGGAAAAAGAAGGAAATATAGGCCTATACTAGAGTCATATTCTACATATTTTGTTTCTTTAGCAGATGGTTTAAGTGGCTTGAGTGCATTAAGTCCATACATGTATTTTTTTCAATATTAAGGAATTAAACCCATGACCTCTGCTTGGCTCATACAATGCTTTTACAATGGAGCACAATCAGACAGACCTAGCATCAAATCTCCAGCTGTGGGAATCATGAATGAATAAAGTCCGGCCAGTGAGGTTTTTTTTATTTTGTAGTACGGTGTAACGCTATCAGGGAGAAAATGAAAAGAATGTTGGGGAAGGATATAAATAGATCGCTTTGGCAATCCACTGAATGATTTTTCTGGGGAGAAAAATAGGAAATTAGCATCTACTGCTGAATACATTACTAAACTGGAGTGCGTAGGCTCACATGCCACCTCATTTTTACTCTCTCTCTCTCTCTCTTTCTCTATCTTTCTTTATCTACACACACACTGACTCACAGCCGTTCACAGCGCCCACACTTCATATCTTAGTACATGAGTTGCCTGGCAGATACACTGTATATTATTGCACAAGCCATGGTTTAAGAACGCACCCAGAATTTCCAAAGACATGACATCTACCTCCTAAGCCGCTGTATTTTTAACCTTGGTTTCTTTTTTATACAAATATCATGTAGTATACCTTTACACCTCATTTGTATACTCAACATTAAAGAAATAGTTTATCTAAAAATTAAATGGTTGTCAGAATTTACTCATTTGGTGAGATATGCTGTATTAAACATAAAGAAAATCTGGTACAATAACAAGCTTCTATGCAGACTATTATAGGAGTATCTGCACATTTACTGTATGCATTTGGCAGGTGCTTTTATCCAAAATTACCTCCAGTACATTGCAATCCCTGCAAACGCTCCTATAATGCAATGTTGTAAATGTAAATATATACAGTAAATACAGTATTAATAAGTATAATCTTTTGAGGCCGTATGATAGCTTTGTGTTAGCAACAGGTTAAAATGTTCACTGAAAAATTTCTCACTCAGAAAGAGCTCACAATTCTTATACACTCGCTGTCGATCAAAGTTGATTTTTATGTTTTTTTAGACACCTTGCAGGTCTGATTTTGCTGACGTCAAACACAGTTGGTTCTCACACATAACGTATCCAAACTTGACGTGTCGAAAAAATTAAATAAATAATAAAGATTAAAAGGGGACTGACATTTGATAGTCGCATTATTGATTTATTTATTTAATTAATTATTATGAACTTTTGTTATATAAGAAATTGGTACATTCTTAAAACTTGAAGTACTTGTTTGGTGTTCCCCAGAAAATCAAAGGCTGACACAACATGAGCATAAGTAAATGACATAATATTTATTTTTAATAAAATATTTCATTTATTCTTTGCCCACTTTCTGACGCCTTATGAACAGCAAACCAGTTACACAACCGTTATTTTGTTATTTTGATGCATTCTTGGGAGAATTCAACACTGTAGGCTTGCTTTTATCCTCCTTATTTACAGCTTAAACTGAATTACTCTATAAATTGGCTGGTTGGTTATTTGACACAAGTGTGTAACACGGTAATGAAGCGGGACCCCGGCTGAGGCAGGGAGATAGGAGCTGACAGAAAACAGCATGCATCTCTCCATGCAAATGACGCTTTCATGCAACATTTATTGAGATACAGGCACAGAGCCACCAGATCACACCCTTCCTCTTGTTCAGCTGAGCAGGCACAAACCTTTTGTGTTTACACAGCAGCTTGCTTTTAAATGTTGTACAGCAAGAACAGGACCGCCAATAACACCCCTCACCCGAGGGCACTGAGAGAGAGAAACCCAGAGAGAGAGAGAGAGAGAGAGATCGAGAGAGAGAGACCGAGAGAGAGAGACCGAGAGAGACAGAGACAGAGGAAGAGACAGAAAGACAGAGAGAGAGAGAGAGAGAGAGAGAGAGACTGAGCCCTATGATGATGAAGAACAGAGACATTGGTCCTTATCTTTTGATTTCCATCACCTTGTCATTTTAAATGGAAGTTTTTGAAAATATGCATACATAGATACAGGTCATTGAAAGTGCTTGAATATATTTTATGCAAGAAGTTTTCTGAAAAAAAAAAAATCATATTATTCCCTGTGTAGTGTAGGATAATATCATACAAATTCTAGACTTGTTAAGCTAAACTGTTCGCTTTAAATGTTTATTTTCTGTATGCGAATGTTGATTCATACCAAAATGCTTTTTGCATAGTTGGTTGAAACATGAAAACGTCTCTGGTTACGTATGTAACTGTTGTTCTCTAAGAGGGGAACGAGACGCTGCGTCTCTCTTGTCATACTTCCTGCGTCCCTGTAACGCCGTCTTTGAAAAAAATTTCAGATAGCAATATACTTCCTGGCTCCCGCGTCACCCTGTCTTTGTCGTTAAGCCTCACCATTGGTTGAATTTGATATACACATTTAGACACACTTACTCCTGGAGGCATCCCCAAAGTGTCACCGCAGTGACGCAACGCGAGTTCCCTCGAAAGGGAACTGTAACAATGTATCTTAAAAGGTAACACGATATGTAACCTTGCTCTCACTTGAAATGTGTCCCCACATTTAGTCCTTGAATTTGAGGGTATTGCACCTGGGAAGTCTTTGAAAGGTCCTTGAATTTGAAGTTACAGTAACTAAGGTGTGGGAACCCTGTATATAGTAAGACTATTGAAGTTTTCTAATCCACTTTGCAGTTTATTCTGATATAAATAAGTATAACTAATGCTTGCAATTAGTTCCGTACATAATTGCACCTATTTTAAAATGTAATCATGTTTTATTATGATTTTTAATGTTTTAAAGTTGCAATAGATATTGCAATAAAAGCAGTCCAGTCTGCATATAAAGTCCACATAATAGCATAATAAATGACTTAAACACAGTCACAAAAATGATTTATTTGTGTGAGACTCTACAGTGAGATATTTTAGTAGTATTTTTTGTTGCTTTTTTACTTATCCAAATCTGTACATTGAGAGAAACTTTGAGAGTGTTGCATTAACATTTCACATGCCCTCAGGGCTGGATTATAGACTGGGCTAGCGCAGGATCAGTGCTCTGGGGTTTTGGACTACAATGAGACCTCTGGAGCCTCAGACTGTGTGTCAAAAACTGACAGGGAAAGCTGAGACACAACAAGTTTCTAACTTTTACATGTTGTTAATAAGAATTTACAATGTGTAGTCAAAATATTTAATCACACAAGGAATATGTCAGGATATTTCTAAGTGAACAGATGTTTTCACATAACAATGACTTAAAGCTGTTTAAGTTAACTGTTTAATGTGTGTAGTGTATAGTGTGAAAGTTTAATTTAGTGTAGCATTGACACACAGAGGTGAAACTACACTTATGTATGTTGTTCACTGTAACACATGCTCTTACACTTATAAAAAAATGCAGCGTTCATTTCAGTCAAGCATAGGGTCAAACAGATAAAACCAATCCACTGGGTTGTAATTTAAGCTATGCTGGGTTGTTTCATCCCAAAAAAGTTGGTTTGTTATAACCAGTTGTTGAGTCAAATATAAACATTTTCTGGGTTAATTTACCCCACAGCTGAGTTTGTCTCTTTTTGACCCAATGATGGGATAAAAATCGTATCGTGCACCTCTGTAAGCAGGCGATCACACAGAAAGCATTTTAAAAACGCAAGGAGGAACGGACCGCCTTTATTGGTTATCGGTTTATTGGTTAAAAAAGAGCAGTGCGCTGTGTTTTTTATATTTGCTATCAGGGGTGGCCGATAAATCGCTTGCGATTCTCATGCATGTCTCATCAGTAAAGCCAATTTGGTGATTAGTTGTAAATCACATTCACCTGCTTTTAAATGGAGCGGCATTTACTACACAGAGCCGTATTTCAAAGAGAAGCTTGGCAAAATCGCGTTCATAATTGAGGAAAATCGACTCCGATAATGTAAGCTTCTCTGTGAAATACGGCTCGTGTAGTAAATCTGAAAGCAGGTGAAGCGATTTACTACTAATCCTGAAACCAGAATCGCAGGCGATTTATCTCCCAACCCTAATTGCTATGCTGCTGTCCTGTCAATCAAATATTCAAGCGTGAGTGCTTTTGAAACTTTGGTTAGCTTTTAAAGGTATAGCGGATGATTTTCCCGAATTATTTAAAAGAACCGCCCCTCCATATTTTTAAAAAATGCACACGCAACACTCTCCCTCCTCCCGAGAGGGAACGCCTGTTAAACGCGTGCACGAGACAGAGAGAGAGAGCATGCAGGAGCTCAGTTCTTCTCTTCGCTCTGTTTACAAGTTTCTGTCGTGCCAGGGCTAGCATCGCTAATCATAGCTTACATCAACTTTTACTAGCAGTGATTTTAAATGGATTTCTCCAAATAGCATGACAAAATGTACCTTTCCAGTAGGTACTTCGCGTGGGAAGCCCAACCTGTCCTTTTAGCTCACGCCAGCGTGTGAAATAGTCTCCCATAAACACTCTGGTCTTGTTTCTTTCTTTATAGTCCTTTCTCTTCTTGTCATACAATACGTAGACACTTTTTCTCTTGCGACCCTCAGACATTTTGAAAAAAAAACACAGTGAGAACGCGACCTTCAATGAATGGTTGAAACCGTAGCACAACACACATACACGTGAAAGTGTGCAGAAAGTGAACCTACACTCTTAAAATGAATGTGTTAAATTAACACATCTTGTGTCTAGTTAAGGACAACACATCTAGTGTGTTGTCCTTAACTTAATACATCTCTGTGTTATTTTTGGAATAACACACTTTGTGTTGTTTTAACACATCTTGTGTTGTCCATTTCATTGATTTAAGCTCACAATCTACACGAAATGACACACAATGTGTTAAAATAACACATAATGTGTTAAATAGTTTAACACAAAACAATGTGTTAAAATTAACACATCCTTTCTTAGAGTGTAGAGGCAAGCACTTACGACAGTTATACGTCAACATATAATCAAAATGATTGACATCTGGGATGACCAATAATAGAGGTGATCCACCCGGAAAATGAAAATCTTCCGCTATACCTTTAACTGTCTAAGCAACTTAAATTTTTGTTATGCCAGTAGACGGCTCACCTCTCCCCTCATTTAATTGAACAATGGCAAAAACACGAATGATGTCGGGCGATGTTTCGCACAGAGTTCGGGCGCTCAGAACGCTCCTGCGAAAAATGCGATGAGTAGCAGGCAGCTAAACGTGAGGCGCTCAGTGCACATAAACAGTGTGCAAAAAACGCTCACTGTTTATAGATGGTTTCAGCAGTAACAACATAAACAAGCGGCTTTTGTGGTCAACCCGTAACTTCCGGTAAACTGCGCTAAAAATAAATAACAACAAAGTACTTTAAACGTAGTTTATTTATATAACAAGCAAAATAAACAATACGTAGATTACATAGGAAACCAAAACATTTGTTATTTTTGACGAGGTATTTGTTCAAGAGTTTAGTTTAGCAACTAGTCAGACCATTAACCCTGGATAACTCAAGAACCATTCTCTTAGCATCAATTAACATTGGCCAAATTTGACCTGTGGGTTCTCTCTAGGGTTAAAAAAAAACTGAAACCAGAAGTTCACCACACGTGCGTCCAAAGAAACCATCTATAGAAACCATTAAAAAAGGCACCTCACACTGCAATAAATGCGTTTGGTGTAATCAACCGCTAAGTCAATGCATGCAGTTTGCATGCAATACATTTTGGGCAAACGTATGGACAAATTATTGTACATGCAGAAGAAAAGCTTTTGTTTTTTAAAGATTTTTTGCTGTCTTTCCTTTTCTTTCCTACTTTTCATTACTTCTCCTTACATAGCGGTTTTGCACTCCCGTCAGCATTAGATTGAGATTGTGTTCCATTCAAACCAGTCGGTAAACCGCTTCCCTCTGCAGTTAACTTTATCTGCTCCACCGCAAGATTATATCTCAGCTCCCATATTGCAATGCATTGCAAAAAATTACGTGCAAATGTAGGTTTGCGTGTGGCGGCAGGTACATCCTTTTGTTGTTTTAATCTTTTTATGACAAAGTAATTTCATTGGGAAATGGTCCCCGTTATCAACGCTTACGGGGTTGGAACAATGTGATGGTGAAGACAGGAACTAGAAGTTCTGACTTCATAGAGACTTGAAAGGCAGCTTTGTATTGGCCCGCTGCCAGTACCACTCTCAGACTCTCTCACAGAGGAAATGATAAAAATATTAAACAACGTTCAGTATAGATATTGAGTGTAGACGTGATTTGCTTCACGCTTTCTGTCTGGCCGCTGAAGTCGTTCAGAACGATCTCATCATATTGACCCAGATACAACAATGCTGGCATTTTCTTTTCATAAAGCCTAACGTGAAAGCTTTATAAAATGCGAACTTGATGATACTCGATAAACATTAGAATAGCTGAACACCGGGGGTTTCTAAAGAATCCCCAGCCCAGAGACGTGAATCAGAAAGAGCGGCTTATATTCCAGATTTCCTCCTGGTGCAGTGAGTCACGCTGCAAGCTTTTTCTCTTTCTGCTGCATATATAAGCGCGCTGTGAATCCTTCACTGTATGTTTAGTGCACACATTGTGGGCTTGATGTCAATGCAATAGGTCCGGGAAACATTTATTGGGAAACAAGCGCATGTTATTCTCTAACATCTGTTATGCCAAAAGCTAGTGAGAGGCCACATTTTAGGACATCGCTTTACTGTCTACTTTGCCAAAGGCGATAGAAATAGCAGACCCAGCTGCAGAATGAAATGACTGAGGGGGCGCAGGAAATTTTGCAGTACACTTTACAGTATGGTTATATTTGTTACCATTAATAATCCAAATGATTCAAATGAGTCATTGGTTTGCTATAATCTTGTCACAAATTAATAAATTATTGTCAACACATTATTGCTTCTGCTAAAAGGTTTTGAAATCTTTCTTGTTGCTTTCCAATGATCTATGCTTTGTCAAAACTTTTGTAGAATCATAATAGGATATTAGTGTTATAAATATGTAAGGAATAATGTTTAGGCAGCAGGTTGTTATTACGGAAATGAGACCTGACCTGACAGGGTCTTGCATTAAACCGAAGGGGTTTATTTCACAATAACAACCTGCTCACATTATCCTACTTATTACATGACTATTAACTTCATAAGTAAGGTAAGGAGCATTAAATATTGATTTGAAATGTTTCATTAGCTCATTTTAAACAAATGCAGACAAAATGTCTGGGTTATTTTTGACCCAAAATGGGTAAATATTGGACAGAACACATGATGGGTTAAAAATGACCCAATGTTGGGTTGATGTTATGCAACCCTGGGGTATAATAACCTAGCAGTTGGGTTAAAACAACCCAGCATTGAGTCATTTTTAACCCAGCAGTGTGTTCTCATTATAGGTCAAAAATAACCCAGACATTTTTAGTCTGTGTGTTATTAAATTAAATTTTTGTGTTATATTAAATATATAGCTGTCAAAATGATTTGCAGCATCCGGGTTACTGTGTGTTATTAGTTTTGAGCGGTTGTCATCTGAGAATAACAAACCTGCAAATGTCCCGACTGGCCAATCAGAAAATACTTAGTAATATGCATTCCTATGAGGTTAGTGACATGTAACAAAATGACTGTCACTACATCATTTCTACCTTCAGATGGCCTTGAAATATGAAAACTACATTTCTTGAAGCTTTCTAACAGTTGTCAAGACTTTTTAGGTTCATTTTAAACTGAAAATTTTTTTTTTGAACTAATTTAGGCTATACCAGAGCTATTGGCCTAAAGCTGCATGCACACTGCCAGCGACTAGCGATGACAGAAGCCTCGTTTACACCGTCAGTGAAATGTGACCCAATTCCTTTTTTTTTTTGCACTGATCGGATGTGTTCTACGGCTGTGTAAACAAGGAAAAAACACACATGTTCGGATATTTCGAGATCGATTTTAAGGCCTCATTCATATTTGGAAATAAATCAGATATAAATGAAATCAGATATGTGCCTATGCGACTGTTGTGTAAACAGGCGGATAGTATTTTCTGAGGCATTACATTCTGTACATCATTAAAACTGTGACAATTTAGTACTTCCCCGCGGTTGGATGACATCATATTATTCTTGGTTGGGTACCTAAACCTGCCTTTATGGCCGGTACCTACCGGACCAAATCAGAATTTCAGTGCCTCTTAAATGCATGAACGGTCGACTGAAATATTTTGCTCTCTGTGGGGCAAAAAGGATAATGAGACCAGCACCGCACACATGATCATAGTTAAATTATACTGCACTCATATGGTGTAAATCATTTCCTGATTTACAAAATTCATGTGAATGTGAAAGTTGGAAATCATACAAAAGTGATTAATTTCTTTCCTTAAATTAGGCGAATTTGTCCATGTTTTATATTGTTGTAGTTTTATATTGATTAAAAAAACGCAAACCAATCAATTGTTTAAAAAAATCTGGGGGTAAAATGTTTTCCGTCTATTAGTTTTTGTTCTAGGCATTCGAATGGAAAATTATGTATTTTATTTATTTGTGTTAGAATGCAGATACCATCCGTAGAATTAGTTTTTTAAGAAAACAAGCTGTTTAATATAAGCAAGTTTGTCCTTGTACCATTTTATTGGTGTTGAGTTTTCTTTAAGAATAATAATGAACAAATATTTTAAAAATTATTTTATTTAATAAATGGAAACAGTCAATAATCTAACTTTAAAAATCAAAGGTAATCTTCAGATTTTGAACATCTTTGCCAAATATATAATTTTGTTTAAAATATGCGGTGTGTTTAATAAGTTCAGAAGGTGAAAAAAATCCTCACCTGCACATCCCTGATAATGCTACCCAGTCTCATGAGGTTTCGTGATATAGTCACATAATTTTTTATTCTTTTTTCGTGATATCACGAATTTACGCGTTTTTCGTGATCAAATAATGAATTCCTGTTTTTGTGTGATTATCACGGATTGGTTTACTCAACTGTTTTTTTTCTATTGTTAAACCATTGTCACTTCGGTTTAGTGTTAGATTTGGTGCTTGCATTAGAATGTCACTTTATATATTGGTTTATACTATTTTTTCTGATTCATTTTTTATATGTCGCCTGGTGTTATGGTTATAGTTGGGTTTGGGTAGGGATGTCATTTTATGTAAATCTAACCCTAAACCGAAGCGAAAATGGTAAGAAAATAGGACAAAACTGTTGAGTAACCAATACTTGATAATCACACAAAAACAGGAATTCGATATAAAATCATGAAAAAGTGCGGAAATTCATAATAATATCACGAAAAAATTATAAAAAATCGGGGGGGGGAATCTGATATAGTCAAGAAATCAGAATTGGGCATCAAGATTTGCGGTGTAACAAGGCCAGAGTTACACGATTTCGATGTTTATATTGTTACCTCTTAATGACCTCATTGAAAGAGACACACAGCAACAATGCATAAGGCTGATGTTAATAACTACAATAAACAGTTTCTAATAATATGCAATGAAAAATGACAAAAAACATTATCACTTGTTAACACTGGCCCATTGAGGCCAAGAAGCACACATTTCGGGTATATAAAACAATGCAAATAGTTCAAATAGAGTTTTTGGGAAAACAAAACATTTATCTGTTAATTAGATTCCAAACTGTCATTTGTGTTTTGCCTCACAATTGGCCTTTGTGCTGAAATCTGGCCTATAGCTCATTCTTCCCCGTGCATGTTCACCGGTGATTATAAATATTTAGCATTGGCCCTCTTTTTGCTTGTGTCACTCAGATGGATGACCACGAACGGAGGCTAATTACCAGTATGCTGTTGCTTTAAGACCGCATTCATAAATCTTAGTTATTTATAAAGTTTGTTAATAATAGAAATAGCAGTAGTTCACCTTGATTAATTAATCCAGCTAGTTAATGACCCTTCGGTTTAAAGTTTAAAGAATATCCACGTGCGCGCACGGTAAACTCACTTTCACTAAAAATATCTGGTTATTTGCTTTGTTAAAAGATGTAAGCTAGAAATTATTATTATAGATTCTAGAATCTCCTTAAATTATTATCAAAGCTGCAAAATGTTTAATGCATCTTTAATCAAATAGTTAAATAAAAAGCTGTCAACTACTGTTGATCAATTATTATCCTGTAGTATTATATGTGGAATATGGATAATTATACAACAGTTCTTTCTGGTTCTCGAATCTGATTGGCTAAGAGCTATGCGATATTGTACTGATAACGGCACAGTAACCGCTTCACCTTTCGTATCATTCCGCCACCTAGTGAATGGAGGTCCTAAGCAGGCTCATCTCTGAATGGAAAAACACAGACGCGCTGTTTTTAAACACTCTCCGTGTGTCTTATTAGTTCACTAGCTCGTAAATTAGTCGGTGAATCCCAATCGGAAGTTATTATTCCGTCAAAGATCAGCGCTCTTGGATGTTACGTTAAAGTTAATGGGAGTAATGTCTTGTCACATCGTGTGTACGATTAACACTTGGAAAGAGGAATATAAACACACTTTTTTCTGGAGCTATATCTCTTATCCTACCCGTTCTCACCAAGATGCGTACAAATGACACACAGTGTGATTATCGTGCAATAGATACGCCAAATTCAGATTTTGCGTGCATATGATACGCCAGTCCTTCCCATTCACTTATATGGCGAATCGTTTCGTGACGTTTTATATATTGTTTTCTCATTTGTTTTCTGTTTTTTTACCATTTTATCTTGGGTTTAGGGTTAGATTTCACATTTGTTTAAGCAGGTTATTTAATATACAGGTTTCTCCATGTTTTATCTATATTTAAGCCATGGTCGCTTGGAGTTGGGGTTAGAGTTGGGGTTTGGGTTAGGATGTCATTTTTATATAATAAAAAGTTGTTCTAACCCTAAACCCAAGCGAAAATGGTAAAAAAACAGAAAACAAATGAGAAAACAATAAATAAAACGTCACAAAACGATTCGCCATATAAGTGAATGGGAAGGACTGGCGTATCATATGCACGCAAAATCGGAATTTGGCGTATCTATTGCACGATAATCACACTGTGTGTCATTTGTACGCTTTTTGGTGAGAATGGGTTGCTCTTATCAGAACGCGAAAACACCGTGGAACTGCAGGTAAGCACCGCAGCTTTTAAATGTGGACATTGATCATTTATTTAATCCCGACGTGACTATTAAAACATGTTATGAGATATCGCCACTGGTATATTTATAAGCAGCATGCAAAAACATCTCTCTGACACTTATAAAAAACAGTTTTATATAGTACTGACAAGAACAAAGTTTAATATTAATCGAGTGCTCGTATCGCGTTAAGAGTAAATGGGAAACCAATAGTAACATTATACAAGTATAGTTTTATTAACTTTTACCTCACGCCAAAACAATAACAACACAAAAGACACTAAATATGAAAAAAAAGTAATAGTTTGATCATGACACCAAATACTGCTGATTTGATCTCATTTTGACGATCATAAACAAACAAGGCCAACATGAGAGCCGGGGAATCCCTTTCAGAGATGTAGCCCAGAGAGGGCGGTGGTCAGCGGGGCGAGTGAACACTGACGTCCGCTCATGCTTTGGTTCTCATTCGTACCGAATCTCACTAAGCAAACGTTCAAACAGGCGCTATCTTTACTAATCGACTGCAGATTTAAATATAACACATATACATTCTCGACTGAACTAATCTTAAAACTACACTTTGTGACCAAGAAACGGTAATATAAAGTAACGGCTTTTCCGTCCATTGAGTTATTATGAGATTCACAGCAGCCGAAAGTGTTACCTGTCATTCTGGCCGCCCTCAAATCCGTGGCGGAAGAAGTAGGTCTCAAACAAAGAGGCTTTTAAAATAACTCCGTTGTCGTTTTCTTGTTTTAGTTTTCCGGCACTCGGCCTACGGCCTCGTGCCTCTGGCCTAATCACAGCTGTGATGATATAGAGCTATATCACACTCCTACTCGAGCGATATTGCTTAAATATGAACTGATATCTGAGAGTTTATTTGACACCCATCTGTTCTAAAATAAACTTTTAATTGTATGCATGTACATTAATAGTACAATAATAAACCTTTGGTGATGTATGCATGTACATGTTTGATAGAGGTTTGAAAATTGCAACAACAAAAAAAAAACATTTATGAATTTTGTCTACAAATTTTTATCCAGTTAGGCTATACAGTGCTTTTTTTAAACCCATGATTTTGAACAGCAATGCTCAATCAAATGAGCTACCAAATATTACCAGTATGCTATAAAATGGCTAGATGTTTTCTTGTTTCTCGGTTTCCCAACAGAGGATGAAACATCCAGACTTCATACTGTATGTTGCTGTAGCTATATTTGAAGCTTGTTTTTATTGACTTTGTAGGGATGGTTTGTCTTAGGGATTACCTGCATGTCTTCATAGGGTGCACAGAGGATGCTGGGAAAGAGTGCAGGAACATTTGTGTAAGCCACAGGTTTATAGCTCAACAGTGAAGAACTTCTGCTCCCACTCTTGTGTTCCCGCTGCTTATGCATTGACATTCCAGATTTTCCCAGTAGAGATCAGCCAAGGCTATGATTGACACTTCATCTTGTACAAATGCCAGCTGTATTTAATTCACCTGATATTGTACTGTACACACAGACCCAATACTCTCATAAAAGGTGAGGTTGATAAGTCATACAATGGAGGACTAAAATCAGAAGTGTATATAAATAAATAAATGAATAAATATATAAATGCATAAATAAATACATAAATAAATGCAGAAATCCAAAAAATAAATATGTTATTAAATACATAAATCCAGAAATAAATGAATAATAATGCATACATAAATAAATGTAGAAATACATAGATAAATACATAATAAGGATTCATTAAATGCAGAAATAAATAAATGCTGACATAAATAAATAAATGTTTTGTCAAAAGTATCAACTTTTAAATTTTTACATTTATTGATGCATTTCTACATTTATTTATTTATGTTTTTCTACATTTATTTATGTATGTATTTATTTATTTGTTTATTTCTGCATTTATGTATTTTTTATTTATTCATTTCTACATTCATGCATTCATTCATGCATTCGTGCATTTGTGTATTTATATATACTTAAGTCATTTTTCATCCTCCATATAAGTTGGACTGGTTGCAAAATTATTAGAATATTGTTGCAACAATTTTTTTTTGCATTTTCTTATTCATGGCAAAGATTTAACATGAACATCTTTTAAATAATGTATATAGATGAATAATGATATTTTGTGTAGTAACACTTGACCTTAAATTAACTTTCTTGTGTTGATGCCAAGAACACAGGGAATGATTCATGGCATGTGTTATAAAGAAATTTGCCTTACTGCTCATCTGCCATTGAATTGTTTCTGATATTAGTCATTTCTAAGGGAATACACCACCTCGTGCTTTAAAGTGCTTTGGAGGAGATGAGACAGATGTGCTGATTTGTGTTCAAAATAAAGTGTGCTTACTGGAACTGTAAATATATTCAGGGTCGACTACAAATGAAATCAAAGCTCATTAGGCTTTTAAAAACATTAGCGGGTAATGCATAATGCTGACGGTTTTCTTTCCGTCTATCCGCTGTTGCATAGCACCTGCTCTCACAACTAAACAAAGAGAGTGGTAAAAGGGAAGGTTTCTAAAGGATTAAATTAAGTGCTATGGCTTTTGTACGTACTTCTGTACTTCTATATAAATGCCTTTTTAAAGAAGCGTTTTATCTATAGGTGGGAAAATCATAGGTGGAAAGTATCTGGTTCTAAAGCTTCACGGCAAGCAGAAGACGGGCAAAATATTCTCGTCTCCGAAGGCCTTTTTTCTCCCAACGAGAGTGCCGAGCTGATTATACCCCCCTTCCCTCATCCCCGTAATGAACACGACCAAAGAGGCTCCTGAACTTCACCTCCTTCATCTCCCCCAATCTTAACAAGATCCTCTCCACACTTCCACCACAAGCTCTCAGCCTAATCTGCGGAGGCACAGAGGTATTATTAGAGCCGCTCGGGCCCTCGGAGGAGACGCCTGGAGCGCGGGGCCTGGCAGATGAGATGGGCCACAGGGAGGTGCACGCTTCCATTAAGATGCCATTCACCGAGGGCCTTTGTTATCATTGATCCTAACGCTTTCAGGGAACAGTGAGACTTACTGATCCATGACCATCTCATCTGTCTTGCAGGCTTCGAGGGAACTCGCTGTGAAATTGATACCGATGACTGCGTGTCCAAGCCCTGTCAGAACCAAGGCCATTGTGTGGATGGGGTCAACAGTTACAGGTTTTTGTTGCCTTTGACTAATTTTACTTCTCTGTTGTGTTTGTTTTACTTAGAACAGATATGCTGAGCGTTGGCCCTTTAATGTGTTACAGGAACAGTTTGCCCAAAAAAGAAACTTTGTGATTATTTAGTCAACATATTGTCATGTCAAACCTGCTGTTATTCTAATGTAGGGACGGGAATTATTTTGGCTCAACATGAGGATGAGTAAAAATGACAGAATTTGTTATTTTGTTTGTGAAAACTTGTGCAAAATAAAATCAACAAAGCATACTGTACACTGAATTTGTAAAAAACAACAACTTGACGTGTCTTGAAACCGGACCTGTTGAGGTTTACTCAAACAATATGATATTTATAAAGTTCATATGCAAAACCCTTTGATTTTGTATTAGACACTATGGGCCCTATTTTAACGATCTAAGCGCATTGTCTAAAGCGCACAGCGCAACGTCTAAATGGGCGTGTCCGAATCCACTTTTGCTAATTTAACGACGAGAAAAATCGTTCTTGCGCTGAGCGCATGGTCGAAAAGGGTAGGTCCTATTGTAATGGGAGTATTTTGGGCGTAACGTGCAGTAAACCAATGAGAGTCACAGCTCTCATTCCCTTTAAAAGCAAGTTGCGCTGGCGCTATGTCTAATCCCTATTTAGATGACGGACTTTGTAAACTGAAAAACTAAGCGGAGGTAGAAGATCCCCAGTTTAAGTTTAATGTTAAATATTTGTGTTGTTTTTCCCTTATATTGAAATTTTTATTTTTTTATTAAAACCTTTAAAACCCGTTTTCTTTTAGTCATGGTAGTAAAAAGCAGGCTTGTAATTGCTTTAAATGTATGGCTATCCAATATCATAAAAAAATAATTTACAAGTATGTAAGATAAGGTTTGTACTCTAAAAATACTTTATTTGTAACAAACAGGAGATAAAGAAATTACAAACGGCTCTCCTCACGTTTCAGCACTTTGGACAGCGTTTTTTTAGCAAAGAGTTTTTTTAAGCATTACTTACAAATGTTTCTCATCTCGCCATATCCGCAGGTACAGAGTCATCATATACAATAAATCCGCGAGGTAGCATTTAAAAAAAAAAACATTTAAAAACAGACGCATTTGTTTAAAGCAAAGCATTTATTTACTTATCAGGCTGCAGGTAAAGCAGCTCTTTGCGCCTTTTAACGTCTCATAATCAGTCCCCATTTATAAATATGTCCAAGAGACTCAATAATAATCTCTTAAATTCAATCCTTTAATCTTTCATATTTAAAAGCATTTTTGTGCTGCTGCGCATTTATGTACTTTGTGATAAGCAAACCCGCGTTGTCCTCCCGTTTAGGCGCATATTACTAATGCGCTCTTTAAATAACATAAAACATATTGCGCCATTGACTTTAGACTTTAGACCAGGTTTTTGTTGGTCAATGGCGTAGTCTATTTTAGTTGCCTCAAAATAGCAACGCGCCAACAATGCGCCTGAACACACCTCGTTTTTCAGACCAGAACACCCATGAGCGCAAAGGGGGCGCACATGCATTTGCTATTTAAACAACGCGGCGCTAAACGTGAAAATTAGGGTGGAAACTAGCGAAAGACACTTGCGTCGCGCATTGCGCGGCATTGCGCCGGGTGTAAGATAGAGCCCTTTATGTTTAAGTTCAGTATTTTCACTGTAATGGCAAAGAAACAGTTATTAGTCATTGCAATGCCTTATTTTGCACAAATGTAGTACAGTACATGCAAAGTACAAAATTATCCTTTTTTTAAAAAGTCTTCAGGCATTGTCCTATGAATGTAAAAGGACAATAAACTAATATATTCACTAAACCTCCTAGATGACATCCTAAAGACAATTTTTATCCTCAAAAGTCCTCAAAGTACTTTGGCTTCACATGCTGTGTAATACATGCCCAGAGCATTCGGTCAATATCATTTTTGAGAGAGGTTTCGTTTAGCAGCTTTTGCATTTGAGCTCAAATGCATCAAATATTTAACACACTACAAATTTTGCAAGTTAACTTTAATGATAAATAAATGGCAAAATAACAAAACCAATCCAGGTCATGAAAGTAAGCTTCCTTTTATTTGTTAACTAGTGGATTTTGTCATGCTGGAATGGCCGTTTCGGATCATGGCACCGCATTTGAGTTGAATTGAGGTCAAAGCTCTGCCTTGACTTCTGCTTTTGCAGCTCAGTTGCTTTGCCTTAAGCTGTTCACTCCCTGCCGCTCTGCTGAGGTTTTAGGGTTCGTTTTCCAGACATAAACTCTATATTTATCAGAAACATCCATTTCAGTGCATCTGTCCACATGATGTTTTTACTCCAGTGTCTGGAACGTTGTTTAGCAAAATAGAGATGACATACATTTATGAATATATACTTTAAAAAAATAAAGGTACCTCACCAGGCAATAGAAGAACAATTTTTGACTAAATAGTTTCATAAAGAACCTTTAATATCTGAGAAAACTTTTTGTTGCTGTAAAGTTTCTTTAGATTATTAAAAGAGGTTCATTAAGCTACCAAAAATGGTTTTTCTATTGCATCGCTGTGAAAAACCTTTTAAGAACCTTTATTTTTAATAGTGTATCCTTTATATCCTAAAGATCAGCCAGCGTATCTTCTCTGTAGAGAATTTCATTTCTGGCTAAAGCCTCATAATCAAACTTTGAGATTAGGAGCATCATAGTTTGATTTCACTCATTATTGATTTTATTCATTGATTTCAATGTTCATCATGATCTTACTCAGTCGGTAAGGGATGGGATGGTATGAAAATTTCATATCATGATTATAGTGATCACGGTTATCAATATTACCATGGAATCACAATTTCATATTTCATGTGCCTGAAATTATTTCTGTGGTAAAAAAATAAATAAATTTGTCTAATACGTTTACCATGAATGAATACAATACATTATTTCTTAAATGCCTTCTTGTGCAAAAAACTATGTTGCATGTGAGCGCCTGCGTCAAACTGATTCTGGCTGGACAGGATGTACCTCAAGTTTTCAAAATCACGGCAATCAAACATAGTTGTAATGATAATTACATTTTAAACGATAATACTAACCGCCAGGACATTTTATCGTGGTTAATTGTAAAACCGGTAATCGTCCCATCCCTAGTCAATATTAAAGATATCAAGATTATATTTTCACGTAATTATGCAGAATGAAACACACACGCACACCTGTATGGATTGCAACGCTTTACCATATTTAAAGCTCCCATAACACAGCTGTTTCTGCTCATCTCATATTAATCTGTAGAGTAGTATTACATCCTTCATATCTCTGAAGAGTCTTTATCAGATTTATAAAAGACAGATTAGCTCTAGCAAATGTTCCAGAAAAAACAAGACCCCCTGCGGACGTAGCAAATCAAGAGCAAGCAACACAAACCCACTATTTCTGGATTCTAACTACATTCACTACATGTTTGTGTCATTTACATTATATGGACTTATGTGCCAATTGCTAACATCTTATTTACCACCTGCCACTTTTTATGACCCGGTTGGGACTTTTCAACATAATCTAGTGTTAAACAAACACACACCCAAAACTCAGCTGCTACCCCGGATAAGCAAACTCGTATATTCATTGTTTCCATAATGCTGACTTACTTGGAAAGCTGAACAAGGCTTTCTTCTCCTTACATCCAAAAACACACTTCTTCTTACGTGATATTGTTGAGTCTTGATATAAAACAAAGCAGTCGCCTGCGGTCATGCTTGTAATGTCTACCCATGGTGCGTAACGGGTACGCATGTTTGAAAAAAACTTTCTGAAACATGTACAAACTATGGGTGTAATGGTTCAAATTACTCACTGTTCGGTGCGTATCACGGTTCTAGGGTCACGGTTTCGGTGTGTGTATGTTTATGGGGACAAAAAGGCTACTGTCAAATTCAAAGAAAATACAATTGTTTATTTGGTTTCAAACACCTAACACTTTGGTCACAACAGGCTTCTTTACAAAAATAAAAACCTAAGCAATTTTTAACCTTTGCCAAAATCAACATTTTCACTTAAGAGCACTTGCATTATTATACTACATGTACCAACAGTGCACTTTAAAATGAACATAAAATAGCTTAGAACACTGGCTTACTTTTTATATTATATGCCACTATCTTAAAGTTTTTTCGCAAGAAGATTAGTTTGTTAACATTTAAACACAGAAGGCAGTGTTTGCTGTTTCAGTCTCACTTGCGATCACGTGCTATAAACAACACCCTGGTATCGCTGCTGCAGTAGACTTAAATGAAGCTGGTGGTGCCTTTATTAGCAGCTTTTCTCCTTCACTTGCTGCACTAAACGGTCCACAACACACAAACATGTGAAGAGGAACTGTGAGGTTGACAGATTTGCATACTACGAGTTGATTGGACAGGTACTAACACGTAAACACATGCATAGCTTATTCAGAACCATATATTAGAGGTTGTTTTTTCACCGAACAATATTAGAAATGCGTGGTCGAATCAAACACGTTGCACCTGCATGCCGAACCGTAGGAGGATAACGGGACGATTCGATCCTTTACCGAGAACCGTTACACCCCTAGTACGAACACATACAGCACATGAATACTCTGTCACACGTCCAACTGCTTTTTTAACACTTTTCCCTATGTTTAGCATTGATGTAGATTGTTTTTCAAAAGTATGAAATGATTCTTTCTCTGTCATTTGCATGCAGCTGTTTCTGCGAGCCAGGTTTTTCAGGCCAACACTGTGAGCAAGACATCGATGAGTGCACTTCCGACCCCTGCCAGAACAAAGGCGTCTGCCAAGACCTTGAGAACGGGCAAGTATCATGGCAACGCTGTTGTTCAGCTTCTTCGCCCTGTACCGCAACCCCCATAAATTGATGATGATGTAAGGGCCCGTGTATCCTCTCTGAACCATTTGTTTTTACTAGACGGCGGAAAAATGAGACAAGTTTGATAGTAGCCGGTGTTATTGTCTAAAGTGCTCTGGTTTGGATAAGAGGTCTTTTTTCATTTTTGACATATAAAAGCTGCTGGTCTAAACACAAGTGAGGGAATAGTTCAGCAGGTTAACATCACGTCTGTGTATATTGGTTTTCCTCTGCTGGAGTCTCTGCTCGTTGTGCTTTAATGGGAGCCCCAGGGCCGCTCTCGGCGAAGTTGGGCAGAGGAATCCTGGGGCCAATTTGAGTCCTAAATGGTTTGTCTGGGCTTCGTCTTCCATCATGTACGGACTCCCACGTGATCGCGTGCTCTCAGCGTTCCTCTGGAATTGCTTTCATCTAAGGGATTTCCGTTTTTCTGGCTCTCTTACACAAGCTCTTGTTTGACGTAGGATGGTTGGCTTTACAGGACTCGCGAGCCCCGTGGTTGACGTCTTTTTCAGCCGAGTTCTTTTATCCTGCTTATGTTGTCAGTTGCTTTTTTGTCTTTGTGCAGTTAACTGACAAAATAGTAGCTTACTGATGTGTGCTCGCTTTAAATTGTTTGTTACGCCAAGCATGATTTTTCCATAACGAATGAGTCTGGAATTATGGCAAAACTAAAGCAAAACATCCCTGCAACAAATGATGTCATATTTAAAGGAAAATATGAGCGATGACAGATGCTGAACTGGTCAAGTCCTTCTGATTGAAGGGTGACAGGGTATTTAAAACAATATTGGAAGGAAATCAACCTGTCAATCATTTTGTCCAGTGATAGCACTAGGCGCGGTCATGAATCACAAACAAACTCCAAATATTTTTGCTATCAATCAGACCTTTTCCCTTCAGTCAGTTGAGCTTTTTGATTCATTTTATTCTGATTGTTTTGATAGGATGCTGAATCACAAGAATTTAAAATGTGCAGTCTCACAGGCTTTTTGGTATTTAAAGAGAACAAATGATAAGACTTTTTAAGATGTAAATATGTGAACATATGTGAAGTTTTAGCTCAAAATGTCATATAGATTATTTATTATAAGATGTTAAAATTGCCACTTTGAAGGAGCAAAAATTTGGCATTTTTAAAATCCGAATAAGCTGAAGAAATGCAAACACTGATCATCATAATGGTGGTTAATTGAAATTAAAACTCAATTGTGCTGAATTATTTTCTCTCTGTCTTTCAAATGGCAGTGCCGTGGTTGGATATTAAAGATTAAGGGGCAGTATTATTAAAATATGATCCCCTTGTGACATCACAAAGGGGAATGGTTTACCAAAAAGTTACTTGGTTGATCATTATCACCTTTTCTAAGTTGATAGAGGCACTGTGGAATTATAGCACTTGAACATGGAAAAAGTCGAATTTTAATGATATGTCCTCTTTAAAGCAATGTATGTAATTGCCTAATGTTAAAATGTTTATCCATAATAATAATAATAATAATAATACATGTTATTAATGGCATTTGCAGAAGCTGTTTGCTAAAATTTTAAATATTTATCTTTGCTTGACCAATCTGCTCCGCTCTGTTTTGCATTTCCAGTTTCAGATGTCTCTGTGTCCCGGGATACTTTGGACCATTTTGCAACCTGGATGTGAATGAGTGTGAATCTTCCCCTTGCCTCCATGACGGCGTGTGCATCAACATGCCCGGGGGCTTCATATGTGTCTGCCCTGACGGCTTTTCAGGTACGTCCCCCATGCACGGCCCCGACCTAAGACACAAAATCAATGAGAGAAACGGGGGCTTATCGTATCCACGTGAACTCCTCTACCTCCGGCTTGACAGTTTCTGGCTGGTTGGAACACACATATAGCTCATCAGCACATTAATGAGATCTCACACTCCCACATATAGCAACACACAGTTTTCACCTTGAGTCTCTTACACTTCATCTTCTGCATTTGAATCCAGAATTTGTTCATCTTCAGACTGCTCTTTTTCTGCCACTGTTTCCTCTACCCAGAGGGTGATCTCATTCGTATTCATATGCATTGGTACGTAAAGCGTACATGCTCTTTTTACATACACTTAACTTTACAGTAAAATGTAACTTTTTTTGCTTATGTATGACTTTAAAGGTATAAAATCTGAACACTTTTTGGAAGATTTGTCACATTTAGAATTTTGAAACCTTTAAAGGTGCCAAAGAATGCATTGTAATAATCTGTTAAATTGGTATCTGATATCTACGTAGAAGGTTTGTGTCTTTATTAAGTGCAGAAATGATCCAGAGTCAGTTTTTCATGTCCATTTACAACCCTGGGATTTCCCTTTATAATGAAATGGTCTATTATAATCTTATTTGAAAGGGTCATGAATAGTAATGTTGAGCTCTGCTGTGATTGGCTGTTTCTCCTTCAGTAGCTCTGTGTGTGTGTGTGTAAACAGATCTTATGTTTGAGTCTGTATCAGATGAATAAACAGATTTTGAATAATCTGAATAATCAATTGTTTGGAGATTGTTAATGGATGTTTCTGAGTGGTAAGTTTGTGTTTTTTTCAGTATGGACCTGCAAAACGTAACTGTAATGTCAATAGTAGAACTTCAACCTAAACGTTAGCATATAGCATTAATTAGCATATAATGCTAACTCAACAGTCACAACTTTGTTTTTAGTGTTGTAACAACATTGTAATTAATTTAGTGTGTACTTTAATGTTGTGGCGTACATCTGGACTGTAACGTCACTTTCAGTATATGTTGAGATCGGTCTGTTTTTCAGCGCTCTTTTGCATACACAAGGTTTACAGAAGGAAGAAACAATTCTGTTTGAGCCTAATGATATATCATTACCGTACAGAACTCTTTTTATTCATCTATGCCTACATAAATATAGTTTTATATTCTACAGCAACATTAAATGATAAACAATATATATACAGTCCTAATTAAAATATGTTGATATATATTTACACTACATTACATTGATGTGTTTGGAAGATGCTTTTATCAAAATACATTCAGTATTATAATGCATTCAGTCTGTACATCAGTATGTGTATCTTTTATTAGTACATGTGTTAATTCCCACGGTTTGAACCCTTGATCTTTGTGTTGATAACCCAATGCTTTACCAGTTGATATAATTTATTATAATGCAATCAAAACATCTTAAATATAAATCATTACTTAATTGCAAGTGTAAGTTTTAATACATAATAAATAGATAAGAATGCTAATGAGTTCACATCATGTTTTAGTTCACTCAGAAATGAGTGCTGTTTTTTTCTCTTATCTCAATGGTCATCAGACAGCTTGAAGATTAATTTCATTTGTCTTTCCTACCGCATCATCAATTTATCCTCATCGTGCCTAGGGAGAAGAACGAAATCTCAAAGGATAGAGAAACTCCTGGGAGAGCTCAGGTCGACACACAGGTCCTAATTCCCCACAGAAGCCTCTTTTATTATCAGGCCCTTCTCTGTCGTGTACCAGTCATTACTTTCCTCTCAGCTCTGAGCTCATCTGAGGAAACCGACGTGTCCCCAGAGAGCTCAGACCAGAGGATATTTTCTGGATTGGTTCAGCCAACTGGGGCTCACAGGAAATAGTTGTCCTAATAAGAAGTGTAGCAGCAACCCAACTTCTCAAGAAAGCCTAAATCAAAGATACAAAAAGCCATATATGCACCGCCTGACGGCACGTTATGGCTGATCTGTTGCCAAATGATTTTTAAATTGAAAACGTGTGTTGCGTGGTCACGGCGTATAATAGGGCACGTTCGTCATTTTTTCTCTTTGAATGCTTTTCATTTTGAGGGGAGCTTTACGTGAACAAAGGCGAATAAATCCTGAAAGTAATGCCTCTCGGTTGCATTTATTATTTTATTATGTAACGACAAACCTTGGAAACCTACACAGTAGCTGCGGTTGTTTCAGCTGGGCCTGTGGTCTTACCCTAGATATATGAAGCCCATCTGCATTTGTGCCCTGGATTGATGACTCTTTGGTTGGGATGTGTTATGAAACTTTTTCACATGTTTTCACACCCGGGTGACTCTAGGAATTGTGCAAATAGGTTAACTAATGCATCCACCAAATTGGTACCAAATGCAATTTGCGTGGCACAGTTCATCATTTTGTAGGCGGGTTTTGAGTTCTAGGTTGCAGATGAGCTTCACTTGCAGATTAGGTTCAGACACCTAAAATTACCTTTTTATTGAGTTGTCTGGTTTTCTGGAGTTTTCATGCATAATGTCACGATCACACTAGACTTTTCCTTCCATTGACTTCCATTCATGCGCATGCAAATCCAGTAGACCAGAAACGCAAACTCCTGCAAAAAAAATTGTATTCCAAAGTTCAAGTCTGGTGAACTCTGATCTGCAAAATCGCATCATGTGAGGACGTGACCAATATGAGGATGTGACCAATAGGAGATCGACAAGTGTAAAAAATAACCATCACTACACACAGACATACTGTATTTCAGTATGCGAATTTGCTCATCTTCTCTGTGCTGTGTGTTTTTCTTTCTTTGGCCTTTTGCGCTTCTCATCCCCCATTGGACAGCAAATCTGATAACTGGCTGTGGATTTGAGAAGTTCCTGCAGAGAGGAGTAATTGAGGAGCGGAGGTGGAGATTATATGATCTTTCTCACTTCTCCCATGAGTACAGTGAGCACCCTTAAGAAAGCCAACATTAGGATTAACCCGACAGCTTTATAATCTCTTCCCTCCATGGCTTCTCATATTCTATTAAGTCAAATGGAACCATGAGTTATTTGTCAAATCAGACAAGGAAATGCAGATTAAGAGGGTTTGTATAATCTTGTTAGGAGCGCTGATGGTGTAAATCTATTGTCCGTGAAGCGTGTGAAGCAGGTACATATACCGTATCTTCCCGAAGATCTCCGGCCTTTGTGACGTGTTGTACCGGTGAGATAAGAATCTGTCGATTGACGGCTGTCTTCAAAAAGCATCTTGCCGAGAACCATTGTCACGTAGAGACAAAATATCTCTGGTCGTGTTTTGGGGTTAATGAGATTTCTACAGTTCATACCCATTCAATCCACCGACAGTTCCTCGTCGTGTTTGTAGATGGCCTGCCGCAGGGAAATAAATTCATTAGGGCTTAAACAGTAGGTCAATATGAAGGGAATTAACAACAGCGATTGGAAAAAACTCTTTAATTAAAAGACATTTCAGTTCCTACCATTGTTTATCTACGCTTTTTCAAATCAGCTCAGCGTGAAAAAACACCAGTGCTAAGGAAAAAGGTTGAAAAGTTCTTGTTGGAAAAATACCACGAGTGAACGTTTTGTTTACTCGCTCGGTGTGTATCGAGCACAGAGTAATTGAAATGAAGCTTTAATTTACTGTTAGTGCGTGACCTTAGCGACTCGTGGCTTCGCTTTCGCCCCTGAAGTTACTGAATTATTCGTGTAGTCAGGCGTGAATTAGGTTTACGTTCGTGGAATATCTGCATATGATTTATAAGGTGGAAAAGATGGGTTTTGCTCTCTATTTAGATGTCTGTGGGCTTTTGGAAATGCCTCCATTTGTTTGTGTAGTTACAGGGGGAAGAGTAATGGCTGTCTGCTCTTTAGTATCGCGCCTCTTTGGCTCGCGTTTTTATCTTCGTCATTTGTCATGCTGTCTCGGTGTGTCTGCCGAGTCTTTCTTGCCTCAGGATTTAACTGGCTCTTCTTCTAGTTACTGGGTTTGCAGGTAAATCATGACCTATTAAGGTGTTTGTTACTGAACCTTTTTGGAGTGGATTTACGTCAACCACTGGGTCATACATTTAAGTTAGGGAGTAATGTAGCTTTAACAGTATTGCTGTTTGTTGTTATTTCATCTTTCTATTTATGTAGATTCAGGCTTCAGTTAAATGTTTAAGACAAAATCTGTCAACTGCTCAGTTTCATTTTCAGCTTTTCACCACATACTGTACAGTATAATTAACCTTTTGACAAATGTATTTAAAATGCTCCTGCATTTTGACAAATAAAAATGACCCAGTCTGAGAAAACCAAACTGAAGTCTTTTTATAAATCATCCTACATCATGTAAAAAACATAGTTTAAAAATATAGTCTTCATATCTTCATCTTTATTATAAGACTTTAGCATGGATTTCAGCTGCCCAGTCTCACAAAATTATGTACATATAGTCACGTAATTTTATGATTATTTTTCGTGACACTGTCACAAAATTCGTAATCGTATCACGAATTTCTGTTTATGTGTCATTGTCACGTATTGGTTACTGAACTGCCTTTTCCTATTTTCAAGCTATTTTCGCTTCGGTTTAGAGTTTGATTTGGTGTTTGCATTAGGATGTCACTTTAAGTATTGATTTATACTATTTTTTCTGATTTTTTAATATTTTCGAAATTTTAAACCATCGTCACTTGGCGTAAGAGTTGAGTTTGGGTAAGGATGTCATTTTATGTAAATCTAACCCTAAACAGAAGCGACAATGGTAATGAAAGAGGTCAAGAGGACAAAACAGTTGAGGAACCAATCTATGACAATGACACGTAAACAGAAATTCGTGATACGATCACAAAAGAAAAATGGGGAAATTCGTGACAGTGTCACAAAAAAGAATCAAAAAAATTATGTGACTATAGGAACGTAATTTTGTGTGACTTGGGGTGATTTCAGAGACAGGGTCACAAATATTCAATGTAGTCTGAAAGTTTTTTTTTGTGTTACTGGAAATAGGCGATAGTCAGACCTGTCAATCAATTTTAAATGCACACTGTAAGCGGTACAGATAACAAAGTAAAATAAATGGAGTAAAGGGTCAAATTGGTTGATTGGCCATCGCCGATTTCAATCTGTCTGAGTGGTGCGTGCGGGGCTGCAGACTGTACACACGTCGGTGCCGTTTACATTGGGTCCAGTTAGGTTAAAAAAATTGCCACTGGATCGTGTTGGACTCTGTCTAATTTTGTCGGGTTTGTTTTGGGTTGGGTCTTTCTTAAAATATATGATTTATGCACATTGGGTTCTGGTAATAACTGATTCTGTCATTTCGAGTCGGGTACATTTCTTTGGACCCGAGAGGACCCTTTAGTGCATACATAAGAATTATAACAGAATTTCTGTTTAAAATCGAATATATCAACTTCCCAAAAGTATTTTATGTCAACCATCCAATGCTTGATGTGCTTAAATATATATATAGCTTTGATTTTGTTCTCCATAAAGGTACATGGTGCGAAGTGAACATCGACGAGTGCAAATCTAATCCCTGCGGATTCAACGGGAGATGCATTGACGGTCGTAACGGTTACCGGTGTGTGTGCTCCAGAGGTTTCACGGGCCATCACTGTGAGGGAAATATTGATGAGTGCTCATCCAGTCCTTGTGTTCATGGGAGGTACATTAATCTTACTGAGCTGAAAAGAGCTGTGTGTGATTGTCATCATAGCCGTTCTGTGTGTTTTTAACAAGTAAATCTGCCTGCTATCGCTCCTAATTACCTGTTTGTCAGTCTGCTTGCACTCAGTAACCACCACATAATTAACCATTACCAGCTGTTTCCTTTACTTTGGTCATTTAAAAGTTAAAAATTGGATTTTACAATACAGTGCTGAATGTGAAGAAAACCATCATAGCTTTGATATGGAGGATTTGTTCTGCCAATTTTAAATAAATTAATTAATGATAACATTTTAGATTTACAATTTCATTATAGAAAAATGTATGCAAAATATGTGGAAAAGTATTTCATTTTCAAGGTGATAATGCATCTTCCCTGGCAAAAATGCAATTAATGATTTGACATTTCATTTTTACTACAATCTTGAGGCAAGACTGCCAATATTAAAATTAAAAGGCAAATGTAAAAAAGTTTTTTTTATTAATGCTCGTGCAATAATTTTATGTTTTCTTGTATTTTATGTTTTTTATTTTCAAAGTCAACTTCTATGCAAATTCTATGTTAATCAGTGGGTGGGGTTTACTTATTCAGAGAGCATCTGTTGCTGACGTTACTGCAAGATTTAGCGACTTTTAGACCACTTTAGCTAGGTTTTTTTATACGACAAATCTAGCAACTGTTTGGATGAACCTTAGCTTCACATCTGTACACTTTCTGTGTCGCCGCTGCACGAGTTCCATGTTTTGCTTTTTCTGATGAAATGCTCATCTGTTGTCTGTCTTCTAAACATTGAGCTGAGCAGTTCATTCAGTACAGACCATACGGAGCTGACGCGTGATCTTGATCTTCACACGCACAGTTGCTAGGAGTTTCTGACATGTTTCAAAATGATGCTATGTTTTAGAAAATAAGACAAGATTTGGTTAGTTGTACACCAATTCAGAAAAAAACAAAACAAAGAAATTTACTTTCATGCCTCTAAAAGCACTCTTTGTTCAATATCTTAACCAAAAGAACCGATCGCTTAACCTTGTGTATGTGTGTGTAAAATAGATGTGTTACATTGATGCCTTGAACCCTATTTTAGTTTGTGCCCCGCTCACCCCTAAAAAAGTTTGTGTAAATAAATGTGCATCAGTATATAAATGGTAAAGCAGGACACTTCAAACAGAAATGATCATATAAACTTTGTGCTTCGATACTTCTGCTGTGTATTTTTGTATAGTGTCTGTCAAAATTCACTATGAAGGTAAATGTGTTTGGTTATGGTTATGCAATAACTTTAATCATCTGTCATAACTCATAAATAATGAATGCTAAAGTTATAGATGTCAAAGCATATAAATGATCTTTTTTCTTTCATTGCAGTTGTGTGGATAAAGCTGACGCGTATAGCTGTCTGTGTGACGTCGGATGGACCGGAGACGGATGCCAGATCAACATTGATGTAAGCATTTTATTTCTACTTTATTGAAGAACGAACAGCTACCCATGCATCTCATAAGTTCATAGCACGTGGGTTATTGCATTTCTTGTGGGTTAAGGCTGTGGGGCAAATGTTTTGATGTGTGCAGTATTTTACCAACCAAACTCGTATTTTATGCATAAACCTCCCAGATTAAACTTAAAAATAAGTCTTTGCCAGTCTTTTTAAAGCAAACATACTTACTTAATCCTCTTGTGTCCCGTGTGAGGAAAAAGCAAACATGCTATTCAAAACTGTCCCAGTTAGTACAAATTGAGGCAATTTAATGATTTAAGTACATGTTGTTTAATGTATTTTCATTGACATATATGCAATAGACAGATACTTTATCCAAAGCATGCAAGCTATTGATTTTTAAATGAAATAAATACAGATGAAGAATGTAGAGATGCAAATATGACATTGTGCATTCACTTATTTACAGAATCATATAAGTGAATGTATATTTATATGCAAGTATATTGTAAACATTATAAACATAAAAGGCTCTAGGTTGTGATAGTTCAAGGTTTATTAGTGACAGTGAGTGCATGAGATTTCATTCAGTAAACATGAAGCTGTCATATATGACTGTAAGGACAGACAGCAGCACCACGCAGGACAAACAGTAGTGTGTACAAGAGCTTTGATGCATGCATGTCTGAGGTATAGAGCTGATGAAACTGAGCTGTTGAATTGGTTTACTTATGAGGGTTCAAGTATAAGCAGGTTGATTTGCATTATATGTTCAATGGTTGATTGGTACGGTAAGTGTGGAGGTTATTATGGAAAGTGTTTACCACAGTGGACTGCGTGAGCTGTGGGGATTGGGTGCTCATAATCACAACACGGGGTCTTTGCATTGTTGTGAAACCAAATTAGATAGGTTTGCTGTAATTTCTTCTTTTGATGATAAGGGATACAAGATCTACAGTGCAAAACATGAACACCTCCAATTAAAGGGGTTATATGATCCATTTTTCTTGATGTATAAAGAGACATATAATGCACATTCACTAATGATATTGAATCAGACTTCATTGTATAGTGTCTGATATTATGCACATATTAGCCTGTTAAATAAAAATACATAATATAGAAGCATTGACGTAAGCATTTCTATACAGTAGTTGTGGTGCACTACTTGTACTTTAAATGTTTGTATATATACTGATTTAAAGCCAATGGTCAGGCTTGTCCATGTTTTTAACCTTATATGCGTCAGATTCTGGAGGTGATTCAACACTGCTGTAGGGTTCAACATTCACAGTCAGTAAAGATGATGGTGTATTGCATCACTAGTAGAGGAGACACCATGATCACAAAGGTGGTTTGCCCAGGGCAAGGTTCAGGCATTGCACTCCAGCTACGGTGACCCCTACAAATTTAGTTTTTATTGGGTGGTGTACTGTAGTGGTTATAAGGTCAGGGCTGGTAACTGGTTTGATGTTTGGACTGGATAAACTGAAAGTTTTCTTGCTCGGTCTGAGCAGTGAGCTGTGAGACATCATTGTAGCCCTGAGCAAGGTACTTAATGCAACAATTCATCGGAGGTTTGTACAACACTCCAAATTCTGCTGGGTTATTTTTAACCCTAAATACTGGACAGAACACATGTTGGATTATAAATAAACCTATGCTGGGTTTTTGTTAACCCAACCATGAGTTAAAACAAACCCAGCATTGCATTGAAACAACCCAACATAGGTTTATTTATTAACCCAACATCTGTTCTGTCTAGGCTTGGAAAATTTTGAGAATTTTCAAGACTGGAAACTTTCCATGGGAAATGACAGGAAAATATAGGAATTAACATGGATATATGGGAATTAATGGGAATAAACTGGAAATTTGACAAAAGTTGCCTATAACATGCACGCAGCAGAAGAACCATTGAAGCCACACCCACTGCACGTACTTACATTCTTCCATAACATGCACAGATCATTTCTTAAATCCTGCAAACAAAATTATGTAAAAATGTCCCTCTTTGCATGCATTCACATATAACTTCCTTGTACTGTGTGTAAGCTAATGTACAACAACATGAGATCATAAAACAGTAGTGTTTAAAAACACACACTCACTCCATATATCACTTAAATTTCCCCTTCATTTCCAGGCCTTGACTACCACAGAAGCCACATTTGCTGCATTGTAACAAAACAGTTTAACTAGCAAATACCTAAATGTGTTTCTACAGTAGCTAACTAGCTAGCCAGTAAACCAGATATCTACATGTAAGCTAGCATTATTATAATAACTATAATAATGTTTATTATGTTTTTGTGTTACTCAATAAAAGAATCCATTAAAGTTACAATTACTGTTAATCAGTCAAGACGCCATTTTCAAATGCATGCATGTCTGCTAATGACCAAACAAAATATTTATTTATGTTTATATATTATATAGTTTATTTACATTTCCATACATTTCTAAATAATTCCCCTTAAATTCCTGTTAAGTTTCCAATTTGCAATATTTCCACAATTTCCCAGATTAAGTTCCCATGGAAAATTTCAGGAAATATTTTGCCCCTTTGCAACCCTACTTCTGTCCAATATTTACCCAGCATTGGGGTAAAAATAACCAAGCAGAATTTAGATTCAAACAATTGCAATTTTTGTACAATTTGTAAGTACAGTAGTGTTTGATATTAGTTATCATATGTACACTATAATAAGTACCTGTCATTAACCAACACTTGCCTGTAAGTACTAAATACTTAAATTGTACATTCATTTGTAAGTTCAGCAGTTTTTCTTGCTAGTTACACTCAGGGGCGTAGCCAGTAATGGGCCAGGGCGGCACTGGCCCGCCCACATAACTCCCTGGCCCGCCCAGGCAAGTTTAATCAAAATACATTTTTTGTTTATTTTTATTATTCAAATGTATTTAAGAAAATATATTAATATAATCCTGATTTATTGTTGACCGGTGTGTGTATAATTTGCTTTCTAAATAAAATGTTGTTAAAGCAAGTTGTAGGAAGCCTCCGGAACGTAATTGGTTGCTAGGGGTTCTGACAGGTAGACTCTGTGGGGAGCGACGGGCTCTGCAGCCAGCCAGCTAACTTTGCTAACTGCTTTTTTTAGCTAATATTAAAATTGCCACAATAATGGCTAAAGTTTCTTTAATGTGTTATTTAAAAAAGCAAGAGTTGAGGAAGACGATACGCCACTGCCTCTTTTTGCCGAGTCCTACCAGCACAGTTCTTCAGACTCATCAACCCACAAGGCGGCTAGTCAGGCGCGCTGGTGGCGCCGGTTGCCGCTTGCTCCCTGGCGGCAGTTCCAGTGCGCTCTCCCGGTCAGCCTGACACAGGTTGACCCGCCGATCTAACGGCAATTGATGAACCACGTACAACCCAATTTGAATATACGAGTACTACTCGCCTCAAAAACCTGTGCCTTTTGTTTTTTGAAAAATAACTCTGTGACTCTTTGGACTATAATGAGATCATTTCTGTTTTCAACATTAAACCCAGGCGTTTGCGTCTTGTTTTGTAGAAAGAAAACAACAAAGGTAAGCCTGTTGTTTAACTCATTTCCTTAATTTTTGCTCGGGAAGTGTTTAACTAAGTGGTGTGTTGTATATAGATGTATGCCTTATAGGTTAAGTTACATTGTTTAATTTAAACGAGTTGCTATTTTTTGGCACAGAAGCTTAATTTCCACCAGATGATTGCACTGTATATGGTTGATTTAATATAAATTAGGCAGTGTGTTGTTATTTATTTAAAACCGTGCTCTGCTGAGAGTTTTCATTATTTCAATTTCCTGTTACTTTTAGCCTACTTTATTTCAGGTGAACTGTTTTTGCACTACTGACTAGCCTAAGACTGCCTGGCCTGGTTTGTCCTATGTGTTGGTTGAACATGTTTAGACAGTGTTTTATTATTGCCTTCGCCGAAAATTGCAAAGGAAAGATGT
Organism: Misgurnus anguillicaudatus; assembly: GCF_027580225.2. Taxonomy (NCBI): domain Eukaryota; kingdom Metazoa; phylum Chordata; class Actinopteri; order Cypriniformes; family Cobitidae; genus Misgurnus; species Misgurnus anguillicaudatus. The sequence continues at coordinate 37,141,699 of NC_073347.2, forward strand.
CACTGTTTTTGCAGATTGTCTATTCTTTTTCTACTCTAAGGTTTAATTATTATTTAAGTCATTTTATTCTATGATAAACTATTGGCCCACTCCCTTTTGCCCCGGCCCGCCCAAAATACAATTTCTGCCTACGCCCCTGGTTACACTATAAGTATGTATCTGTTATTACCCAGTACTTATGTAAGGAATAATTGACGACGGGCCATTGAACTATAAGAAAATAATGCACACCAAGGTGGTAATGCGGCACGACGCGAAGCGGAGTGCCGTTACACCGCAGGTGTGCATTATTTTCAAATAATTCAAAGGACGGGAGTCAATTATTCCTCTTATACCACGGTTACCACAAACATTGCTCTGGTGCCTATTTTTAAGACATTTGACAAGTTAGGTGTGCGGTTTACAGAAAAATAATCAACACCCATAGAACATTTCTCAGCCAATCAGAATGCAGCATTCAACAGACCCATGGTATAACTAGAGTTATATAATAACTACCAAGTTTGTATCACTGGTAAATACAGTAATGATTCCATTTATCTACCATGTAGATATTCAAAAGTAAGAACCACACATTTGTTTGTAATACAGCATATTTTCCATATATGTACAAGGTAAGTACATGTACTAAAAAAGTCTTAGGGATCATCAAAATGTCTTCAGGTAAAACTTAGACAAGCCTTTACAGTATGTTCTTTTTGCTCAGCAGCGGTTTTTGTATTGGAACTCTGCCATGCAGACAAATTTGTTGGTGGTTTGGATTTTGTTTTCCCTTCATGATAAAAACTTTAATTTAAAAACTGCATGTTGTGTTTACTTGTGTTATCTTTGATTAATATTTAAATTAGTTTCTTGATCTGAAACATTAAAGTGTGACAAGAGACAAGAGCAAGCCAATTGCACATGTTTTAGTTCCTTTAGTTTCAAAATTTAGTTTGATTTTATAAGATGAAAACCAAGTGCTGTTCAATCCGTTTAATATAACGTCTAGATAAACATTTAAACTGCTTTCATATTGAATAGATTAATCATTCCATCTCTCCTTTATAGCTTAAAATGTGTTACTACTCTACATATTGCTCGTTTTGCAAAGATGAATTTTGACATCACAAATGACACCACATGAGAATGGAAATAAAAGTAACAAGATACTGAAATACAATATCTGCCTTAGTTTTATATTCTAAACCTTCAATCACTACGATGAAGACAATGGAAAGGTCAGACATATTGTCAGGCTAATGGTAGTCTTTGAAAATGATTTACAGGGGAAGCGAGCAGCGTGATCTCTTGAGAAGAGAGGAAAATTGACAGCTAAAAGGTGAAAGAGTGCAATCTAATGACGGCAAATATCCAGCATATGGCACAGTAATCGTGTTATTACATTATGTATTTCTGTCATAATCCCTCTCTGGCAAAAACTCTCAGTGCCAGCGTCATTTTGCTTTGAAGAGTACATGTTTTATGTGAAAATGTAAAAGCATCCCACACGTAATGTGCGTAATTATGGTTTGTTTATTACCAGCGTTCCGGTACAACTTCAAATCCCCAACAGATCAGGGAGCAATACAGTATAATCCAGCACACGTTGTACCTCGCTGACGGCTCTGCTAAATAGCCACTGCAGAATCATCTAAACACATGTACAAAAGCCTGATTAAAATGCTTTCTATCCCTAATTGATTTAAACCTACCACAGTTTTAAATGTACCCCTGGGATGAAACACTTGGCTGGTTTGGTGGACTGGAGAGGCTTGTTTAAAATAAATCATTAGCTGCTGTGTTCTGCCTCTATAGAATCTCTCTTCTTACTGCATCACTACCACATAACCGAGTAAACCAGATTTCATTTCATCTAAACCTCTGTGCTGTGCTGTAAAAACTATTAGTATTAGTGCTCCAGAAAGTTGAAATGATTAAGAAATGAACTGTTGCTTTACTAGTAAACATCTGCTTTGATGTGTTAAACATTCACTGTGAGTTCATATAAAGAAAGTTTTGGTGTGCATTTGATTCCAGTGAACTTTGATCTTACTGTAGATCTCATCCATTAACTGTGTGGAAAGAAATCCATAATCTTACCTCACAAAACTGTACAGATCATCTCATGCCAGGAATCAATAGTTTTAACCTTGCTGTTAATATTAAAGAAACTGAAATTCACTCCGAGTCTGTGAGAAAATAAAACGTTTTGTGGCATTAGGTTGACTGATACACTATAAAAAAACTTTGCTGCCTTAAATTGTTTTGTTCAATCAAGTCATTTTAACTTAGTATTTTTTATCTTGACAAGAGATAAAATATAGTAGAAATAAGTCAACTTAATTTTATAAGTTGTAGCAACTCATGTCAAAATAAATAAATAACTCACTCAAGATAATTAATAGTAGGTTGAAATGACTTGTAAATCTGAGTTGATTTAACAAAATAATTTTAGGCAACAAATAATTTTTACAGTGCATTATTGAGAGTAAGTGATGGCACGTTTTCTGTCAATATAGACGCTTTCAGCAGTAACAACATAAACAAACGGCTTTTGTGGAACAAACATAACTTCCAGTAAACTTCCACATATAATCAATAACAACAAAGTCCTTTTAGAGTAGTTTGTTTCTGATAACAAGCAAAATAAACAGCAAGTAGATTACTTTACTTCAAATTAGGGATGCATAACGATTAATTGCAATTAATCTATAGCAGAATAAAAGTTTTTGTTTACATCATATATGTGTGTGAACTGTGTATAATAACTTTGTATGGATAAATGCACAAAAATGCATGTATATATTCATGATCGCCGTCTTCAGGAAACCAAAACATTTGTTATTTTCAACAAGGTATTTCTTCCAGAGTTCAGTTAGCTGGACCATTAAACAAACAGAGACCGGAAGTTAATCTGCATCCAGATGCTTAACCACGACAATGCACATGCGTCCGATGAAACTGTCTATAAACAAGTCTGTTACATACAACCACTTTTGTGTAGCTGATGTAACATTGAAAATACATTTTAGAGCTTTCGTCTCTCTAGTAGCATCTTTGTTTGAAACATAAAACTGCAGTTATTTGTTGAATTTGTTGACGTGATGTCATCATGCAAAAGATAATAAAGATCCAACCCAACCAAGGAAATATAAATCATTATTATAAGCTTACCGTTGTGAATCAGGGTAAAATAAATATTTCATTAAAAACGTTTAAGAATGTAAGATTGCATTCCTGTTTCAGTTTATTCATCTTGTTTTTCTGTTAGGAGTGTGAGACTCATCCGTGTCTTAATGGAGGCTCTTGTGTGGACCTTCTGGACAAATATGCCTGCATCTGCCCAGATGGTTTTACTGGGAGGAACTGTGACATTGACCAGAATGTGTGTCTGCAGCAGGCCTTCTGTATTAATGGAGGCACATGTATGGATGGACCAGGAGCCAACTTCACTTGCAGGTGAAAACAAGACTTCACATATTATGTTAATTTAGATGGAGCGTCTGGTCTTTTTCATTATTATGTTAACGATTGAGTTCTGTGTGTCATGCTGATTTGGTCCCTGTGGACAGTATTCATCCAGATACATTTTGGTTCCTCTACCGTTTCTCTCCAAAAGGTCTGTAAGGTTGCCAGTGTGGATGAATATGCAGCAGATGGTATAATATTTTTTTTCAACTCTAGTACAGCAGTTGCATTGTGGCGCATTATGCATTAAAGGGGCCATATAACATAAAACATATCTCATTATGCGTTCCTAATATAATGTTCCATTGCGGACGATCCGGTCAACTGTCCAGACGCTCTGATTAGCTGGCGCTAATGCTATTTGCCGTTCTCATCATGTCAGTTGGACGGACGGACGGATGGACAGATGTAGAATGAGAAGGCATTGTCTGTCCAAATGAGAGCTCATTTGATTGATTTTCTCAAATGGAAAACAAACGCCCACATTCCACTTTCTGTTGACTCTCATTTGAAATTACACAGAGACTGATGACTTGCAGGCCGATTTTGTTACAGCCCGACTCATTTGTTAATGGACAAAAGCACACATTTAAAAGACAAAACCTCGAAGCTCGGTCGATTTTGTATTGTACTTTTTTTGCATGATGTTTGAGACATTCAATTTAGACACATCAAAATACTTCTAGCTAAAAAGCAACATGGAAATAATTTAGATGTCTGCTGATTGTAAGTCTTTTTAGTATGAAGTACTGGGTAATAACAGATACTACAATATAAGTATTTAGTATTTACAGGCAAGTTAGGGTAAATGACAGGTATTTATAGTGTACATTGTACCAGTGTTGTGGGTAACGCGTTATAAAGTAACGCGTTAGAGTACTCTAATTACCTTTTTCGTGAAATGTGTAACTTAACGCGTTAGTTTTGTGCGTTAAGTAATCAGTAACTTCGTTATTTTTTTTTAAAGTAATACGTTATTTTAAAGAAAGGAAAATCCCGACTGCAGCCTGCTTTTTGTCCGACAGTAGTAGGTCTAGGTCTAACGTGCCACCTACGGATGTATCAGCGGAGCCGAAGCGCTGTGATCAGGCTGTGATACGTCTGTGCGCGTGTGTGTGTGTTTTTTTTTTTTTGAACTCCCGGCAAAATGGCAGAGAGGACAGCGTTTGCAATATGGAAGTATGCACATTATTTTCAATTTGTCAACGAAAAGGAAAAGAACATAACGGTAAAATGCACACTCTGCGTTGATGAAAAGCTTCTGTCGACCGCCAAAAATTCTACCTCAAATTTAAAAAAACATCTCGCATCCAAACACCAATCTAGCACTCTGGTAGCAAAGCCTGCTGCTGCTGCTGCTGAGGAGGACGACGGTGGTGCACCAGCTCCAAAGCAACAGCGTTTGAGTTAACTCACGGTTCCCACGACGACCAGATGGAATTCTTTTTATGAGGCTTTGTGCAGGGTCATGGACATACCCATCACTGACAACTTATGCACCCAGCTGGGCATCAGGTGCATTAGGGAGTACCAGTTTATTAAAGAATACTGCGTGATTCTCAAACCGCTTATACATTGCGAGAATGGGTTGGCAAGTTATATAACCCCGTCTGGCGGCCTGATGTGCGGCCGCTTCCCTCGGTCAAACTGTGCAGCCTCTTTGCTCAACACAGTAGGCCTACGCTATATAAAAGTGCTCAACCTGTTCGGCAGGTCCAACCATGTTAGGATTTTTTAAAAAACAGGGGGATTATTGAACGGCCCCTCTCCAAATTGCATAGCCTGTCGGCCTTTGATGTGAAAAGCCGCGTCGCCGAATGCCTGTTTATTGCAGTAGCAGCACATATGCGGTCGGATAATTGATACATCAAGCGGAGACTATTTGATAGAAAGTGTGGATTAATGTTTAAAATCTCTAGCCTGGTGGTCAGTACTTGAATGGATAAAATCAGCACATTTGCAAAGGTTTATCTCCATATGGCTATATATAATAAATAAAATTTAGAAGGGTAACTTTGCAGTATCACATTTTATATTTCCTACTATTAGATTAATATTAGATTTCCATATTAATAGACGAGAGTATTCAACTTGAATATATAAATATACTCACAACATTATTATTTCTCAAAACTTTGACAAAAATTATTTTCAAATGAACTGTATTCTTACAGTTATTCAAAGATGCACACATTATTCCGGATATGATTTTAATATTAGACGAGATTATATAACGGCAATGAACGTCTCATATGCCAATAAATATCCACATATAAATTAACATAACAGCATAATGAAATTAATAAAAAGACAAGGAAGCAGGATTGGCATGTAAATTGTATTATTATTAGCGGGGGAAAAAGCAATAGCCTATTACTAAAATAAACTCTGAGGTAACGGGCCAAACACGTTAAAATAAATAAGCAATAACCGTGGAAAAAACATTATTATCTCTCAAAACTTTATATGACAAAATTATATTTAAAGGAAATATTCTTACAGCTATTTAAAGATGCACAAATTATTCCATATTACTCCCGTTTATGAGCACATTCATCTCTGGTCTCGCTCTGTTATGTAATAGCTGATTGAGGTGCGCATCTCCGTCTTTTTGTATTTGTGGCTATGTGACTAAAAATAAATACTAGAAAATTCATATATAAACATAACCATATTATAGATAATAAAATTACATTTAAAATGATTTTTAAATGATTAAAATCAGATAATTATTAAGAAAGTTATGGAATTTTTAAGCTGCAGCATGGAATTAAGCTGCAGCATGTGTGAGGCGCTGCAAACGGCTTTTAATTTTTGGTAACGCATGAGTACTCTAACGCGTTACTTTAATGAATAGATAACGCTGTAACTTAACTGATTACTTTTAATTGATGGTAACCTAATTAACTACTTTCCAAAGTAACTATACCCAACACTGGTGTACATATATGATAACTAATATAAAAAACACTACTGTACCTGACATTTACCCTAACTTGCCTGTAAATACTAAATACTTATATTGTACATTTATGTACAGTAATGTTTCTCGTTAGTTACAGTATACCTACACTATAAGTATGTATCTGTTATATTCCAGTACTTATCTAAAGTTGCTACCAAGTATGTGCCACTGGTAAGTACAGTAATGATACCAGTTATTTACCATGTAGATACCTAAAAGTAAGTACCACACATTTGTCGCTAAGTACAACTTATTTACCATATATGTATAAAGTAAGTACATGTACTTTAAAATAAAGTGCTACCAATGTTGTTTATGGCATGCTGTAAAAAACCTTTTATAACACCTTAACTTTTAAATGTGTACAAGAAACCCACTTTATAAAGAATCTTCTCAAGAACTAAAGTGCCATTGAAAAACTTTTTTATATAACAGCAAGCCTCTGGACATTTCAGGAAAAGTGTCTTTCGGTTGCTTTCATCCTCATGTTTTTGCTGGTGTTTCTCTTTTTTATACATAAACACTGACAGCACTTTGACAAGCTCTCTCAATGTTAGACACACTTGTCGTCCTCCATGTCTGTTTTTATTTAGCTACTAGAAATGACATCTCCAGCCTCATTTACATTCATAGCTGTATTTACTTTACAGTCTTACTTGTTGGTATGTGGACAAAATGTGCTTATTTCTTTAAAAAATGGATGAAGTATCTGCATTTATTTCTACTCTTTAGGATTAGCTTTTATATGTTGTACATTTCTCGTACAGCTTAAGCGTACACAGTTTCATCTTTTCATAATCACAAGCTTAAGTCGAGATATCACCATGACTACCGAACTCTGAATTACACACCATATGTTACCTCGGCCTGATTTATCAGTTTGTAAGGTGCAGTCAGATAATTGAACCGATCTTAAAAACTCTCAAGAGTTTTTTTGTATTTTTTTAAATATTACTATATTCCAACTGTTAATGAGACATTTCTCAGTTTGCTCACCATCTGTGTGGTGCACAAACTTTCACAAGCCTGTTTGACCATATGTCCATCATTAATTATATTTCTTCTTTAGAAAATTAGCTTTTACAATGAGCTCAAGGCTGCAGCTCCTAAAGTCTTGCTGTTCTTTTAAACCTTTCAAGGGACATGTTTTTACAGGAATAGGATCAGAGTTTAAGTGCAATGTTTAAAAGAGGATTGCTTTTATTAAAGTCTTTATGGAAGTTGTGTCACTGCGTCACCATGTTTGCTAAAGCGAGACCTGTCAGCTACTTTGTATGCGCAAAGTTTAATGCCTTGAAGTACTTGACAATCTTGTTTACGGCTGTTTGAATGGAACCAGAGGATGTAGTCACAGACAGATGAAAGGACTGGAAGAGGAACTAGAAAAACTCAAATGGATGTTTTTTATCATTTTGATTGATAGAAAACATTAGTTCTCAAACATGCCAGATATACACTCACCTAAAGGATTATTAGGAACACATGTTCAATTTCTCATTAATGCAATTAGCTAATCAACCAATCACATGGCTGTTGCTTAAATGCATTTAGGGGTGTGGTCCTGGCCAAGACAACGCGCACATCTTTGAGGCGGAGGGGCTAAAACAGCAGAAGACCACACCGGGTACCACTCATCTCCACTACGAATAGAAAAAAGAGGCTACAATTTGCACGAGCTCACCAAAATTGTACAGTTGAAGACTGAAAAAATGTTGCCTGGTTTGATGAGTCTCGATTTCTGTTGAGACATTCAGATGGTAGAGTCAGAATTTGCCGTAAACAGAATGAGAACATGGATCCATCATGCCTTGTTACCACTGTGCAGGTTGCTGTAATGGTGTGGGGGATGTGTTCTTGGCACACTTTAGGCCTCTTTAGGCCCGGGTATACTTTTTTTCCGCGTCTGCGTCCGGCTCGCGCGCGCACGCGTCCGCGCAGCTTTCCGAGTATAGTCCCCGCGGCTACACGCGGATAGCCGCGTTCGACACTATACGCAATACAAATGATTTCTTATTCAAATTATTAGTCTAACAGGCTGTCAGGGTAGCACTGATTTGGAGACATTTACAGTACATTAAAACATTAGGATAGGTGAAGAAAAGTAACTGATGCACCATTGCAAACACAGTTTAGAACAAACAATAAGACAACAAAGAACAGGAATCAAACAAACATGCTCCAGGGCTTTCTGTTCTTGGAAGAAGTAAAAGTTAAAGAAGAAAAACGATAGTGTGTGTGCAAATGCTGTCTATTTCCTTTGTATAATTGTTTATAGTGGAGTGTCCTGTCTAAATATTTTCATGCGCATGCGCTGTCGTACGCGGACTGTACGCGCACTGTCCGCGCGGTATCAAATTTTGGGCTGCACGCGGACGGTCCGCGCGGCCGGCCGCGGACCCTCCTGATGACGAAAATGACGTCATGCGGACGACGCGCATACGCGGACGTCCCTAGTATACTTTCGGCTTTAGTGCCAATTGTGCATCGTTTAAGGGCGCACTCACACTATCCAAACCAAACCGCGCTCAGGCGCGTTTGACCCCCAAAGCCTGGTTTGTTTGCCTGGTGATCGCTCTGTTCCGCGCCACGGCCGGGTTGCAGAGGTGGCCCGGAGCGCGGTTCACTTGGGCTCAGGCGCGGAAGGCTGTGGTGTGAGCGCATTCACGCCTGAGCGCGATTCAAAAGATGAAGACGTCAGCTGCGCGACCACTCACCTTCATCTGCCGCCGTAAAAACCTTTTGATGCGCGCAGCGGGGTTACGTGAATGTCCGAGCTGCGCACCTGACAGATCAACTAAGCAATATGATGACATGTGAGAAGGCTGTCTGTAATCGCGCACCAAACGACTCCGAATAAAAAACACAGACTTATCATTACGGTGGGTTCCAGTGTTAAGAGAGAGCTTTACTTCCTGCTTTTTTCAAAACAATCGCATTTTAATGACGAAAGCGCGCCCGGACTCGGATCGATAAAAAGTACAGTGTGAGTGCGTGAACCTGGGGGAGTAGGGAGGGGTGACAATCGCGCTGGGGCATGGTTTGGTTTGGTTTGGATAATGTGAGTGCGCCCTAAATGCCACGGCCTACCTGAGCATTGTTTCTGACCATGTTCATCCCTTTATGACCACCATGTACTCATCCTCTGATGGCTACTTCCAGCAGGATAATGCACCATGTCACAAATCATTTCAAATTGGTTTCTTGAACATGACATTGAGTTCACTGTACTAAAATGGCCCCCACAGTCACCAGATCTCAACCCAATAGAGCATCTTTGGGATGTGGTGGAACGGGAGCTTCGTGTCCTGGATGTGCATCCCACAAATCTCCATCAACTGCAAGATGCTATCCTATCAATATGGGCCAACATTTCTAAACAATGCTTTCAGCACCTTGTTGTTCAGTTCTGAAGGCGAAAGGGGGTCAAACACAGTATAAGTATGATGTTCCTAATAATCCTTTAGGTGAGTTTATATACAGTATATATAAAATTGTTGAAGTTTACACTACTGTTTTCATTAACAATGTAATTCATTGAATTTGATAAGTAAGGGATAATGTTTAGGCAGCAGGTTGTTATTGCAGAAATAAACCCTGACAGTCTTGTTTGTATCACACTTAAGGGGCTTATTTGCTGACTGTACATTATCCCAATTATTACACAGCTATTTACCTCATAAGTAAGGTAAGATACATTAAATATTGATTTTAAATATTTTATTTGCTCATTGTTAACTAATGCAGACCTTCCATGAGGAAAATCAGTGTTGATTTGTCACAAATACACTATTTGTTCAATTATTGGTAAATATAATTTCATATGTAAGAGTTATTGACGATGGGGCATTGAATTATTTGAAAGTAATAAAACACCCAGGGTGGTAATGCACAACACGAAGTGTTACCCCACGGGAGTGCATTATTTTCGAAATTGAATTATTGCTTTTATACCACAGTTACCACAAACATTGATCTGGTGGTTATTTTAAGACCTTTGCCAGCACAGGTGTGCGTTTACGCATTAACCATTTCTCAACAAATCAGAAAAAAGCATTTCACAGCCCGTGGTATAAAAAAATAACCAACTTATTCTCGAGTCATTATAAGCAAGCATGGGACGTTGTAGTCAGTTTGCAATATTTATTATTAATCATATTAAATGTTTTTAACATCGCAAACAATTACAGGTACAGAAGTAGAAGTACATTGTTGCCATGAAAGCCAATATGCCGCACACTGCATAAGAAATAATACTGTAAAAAAAATTGCTGTAATTATGCAGCTGGTTGCCAGTAACTTACTGTAGAAGATAAAGACTGAAAATGTTTCATGTTCATTTAACTTTGAACAAACTGTTGCCAGTAAATAACATGAATGTAAAATCTACAGTAAGTTACTGGCAACTAGTTGCTAGTAATACCTAGTAATACTGTCATTTCTACAGATTTTTTTTTACAGTGAACAGAAAATGAGTAAAAGTTTGTTATGATCTTTAAAATCCATTTCTTTTAAATGTGCCACAGTTATGTGCTGATGTTAAAAGCCAGAAAAGGGTCGATGGTGTTTTGCTTTCCCAATAAATGACATAAGGTAATGTGAATGAATCTGACCAAACAATTTAGAGCTGGATTGAGGATGCAGTACCCAAATCAGCCCAAATCTCCCAAGGCTATCTGAAAGTTCTGTCAGATTCATCAGCTTTCAACACACGCTCATAGTCATCAATCTCTAGGGACTGTTATCCTTTAAAGGTTGACGATTGGCTCTTTTTACTGGAAAGCGGGACTTCATTTGCTAGAGCGACCATATTGACCGCTGCATTCTCCCCCATTCATAGCAATAGCAGTGACACATCTCCAGTTATATTAAATATCTTTGCTTTTATTCAGCTGCCTGCCAGGTTTTGTGGGAGATTTCTGTGAAGTTGAGATAAATGAGTGTTGCTCTGAGCCGTGCTTTCATGGAGCCATCTGCCAAGACCTCATCAATGGCTACCAATGTCACTGTCAACCAGGTGAGGCTTTTGTGTTCTAGAAAAACTGATATATCTTCAGATCATTCCTTAGCATTTCCTACTTGTGCTATTGTATAGATCTTTGAGGTTAGGCATAAGTTTTAAAGACAAGGTCATAGAAATGCTGTAAATATCAGATAAGTTCAGTAATGTAATGTACAGGGTTGGAAAAAGTATGCAAATGATTAAGATGTTGAATGTGTGCCCTTTTTCAGTCTCCTATTTCAACTAAATATGCGTTGTATACAAAAACAAGCTATTCATCGATTTCCTTAAAGTGTAATCATTGTTTTGCACAAAACACTGCTGTTTAAGAATTGCTTGGGATGGGAATAGCCTATATTGGCTGTTTAAGGAAAGGAATCCTTTGCATTTGATCCAACCTAATGTTCTGTCAACACAAAAAGGAAAATATTAAGGTGTTTTTTTCTAAAGCGAACCAAGGTTGGGATTGCCCATTTTGCTTCTCTTCTTAATAGGGTTATGTCTGAAAAACATAAGAGATACAAGCTGATGAAAGGTCTCCACTTCATGTATCTTAATTCCACCATGTGAATCCTCTTACGTCCCTCTCGGGAGTAATTTGCTCCTTGAGGATAGTGAAACAGACAAAGCTCTTAGAATATTAAAATATATTCTGCTGTTCTTCCACGTGTGTGTGCGTGTGTGTGTGGGGGAGGGTGTGCGTGCATATGTGTGCATGCATGTGTGTGTCTGCGCTTGTGTGTATGTGATTATGATTTCCAGAGCAGGGAAATAGAGGAAGAATGGAGATGATGGAGGAAAGAGAAGCTGTATGAGAGTTGGGGGCAGGGGGGTTGCATTGGGGTGGGCTCATTGTGGCACTCAGGTTGTTTGTTCCTGGCAGGTTGGACAGGCTTTCACTGTGAAGATGACATTAATGAGTGCTTGCTGCAACCATGCAACCAGGGAATGTGCATCCAGAATGAGCCTGGCCACGGTTACACCTGCTTCTGTCGGCCTGGATTTGTGGTGAGTCTTGCTAAGTACCCACAGCCACCTCACCCCCCCCCCCTCCTCATGCTCTTCATCTTTCCCTGAGGTGATCTGAGGAAGATACAATCCTGTTTGTCGTTTCCTGTCAAGTGTTTGCCATCCCATTGTTGCCATTCCAGCGTTGTTATGGCCTTTAAATATCCCAGACATCTTTAGCATTGAAAAGCCTTGCGATTTCTTGGTAAGCAGAACACAGTCGAGAAGCACAGATGTCACTTATTGTATGAGTATGTACTCTGTTTATGTTTTTTTTTTTTTGTGTGTGTGTGTGTGTGTGTGTGTGTGTGTGTGTGTGTGTGTGTGTGTGTGTGTGTGTGTGGTTTGCCCAAAAGCAGTGCTAGAGAGCAAAGCAATGACTTCATGAAGATATGTGACCAAACTTGTAGTTGCATTTTTTTTATTTGCCAATGACAAAAGATAAGATTATTCATTATCGAAGTGCACCATGGCAAGTTGCAATAAATGGTGCTGTAAGCATTTTTTTCCCATTGCCTGACAAAAACATTAAAATACACACATAAAATGCAGGGTTATTGCCAACCCAGCACCCAACAATGGGTTAAAACAACGCAGCAAACTATAGGTTAAATTACAACCCAATGGGTTGGGTTTGTCACTTATTGACCCAACGCTGGGTTTGACTTTTTGTGTTCAGGTTTTCCAACACTGGATTGGCTGACACATCTTTGAGGGGGCGGAGTTTACAACACATTTAACGTCATCTGTATCTCCAGGCAAATACTGTCGTTCATGTACATCGCTGTTTCAATCATTGACCATTTCTAGCCAAGTCCTGCCCATTTGTGGGTCCACTGACATCCCCAAACACATTTATATAGACACTTGTAGTCCATAAAATCTTAAAACGCATATTTTGATTATTTTCACGTGAGTCAACTCCACAATTTATTAAAATTTAAGGGGATGCTTTGTGACCCATGTAATCTTAAATCTGTTGCTATTTGCGCGCATAGATGCTGTTCTAGCTCAAGGCTTTGTTATTAATTGCTCCCGCTGCTGGGCTTAATCTCATTTACACCCTTATTTAGCAGGATTTGAGTTTTGCACCATGTTTGAATCCTAATGCCCTCGGCGTAGTTGTGTACACTGCGTTCATTGCAGCATATTGCATCAAACTTTCTACTCCCCCACTTTAATGCAACAAACTCTCTCAATTATTTCAAAACAACTCTCTGCCACTTATTACTCTAATGACAATATCATTGCATATGGCATCAAACAGTTTTATAACCTTGCAGGCATTTTAAAAACACAGGAATGATTTCGATTCTCATAGTCAGAGAAGTTGTTTTATTCTTTCCTTTTAGAAATCGGTATATATTTCGAGATATTATATAGTGATGAAATAGTTCATTTATTATGAAATGAATGCGATGAACTGCATGGCCTAATATGGCACCTTTAAGTTAAAGGAGTCAATCGCTATTTTAGCATCTTTAAATATATATTTTTTTAGGTATATACTGTATATAGTAGTTGCCAAAAGTGATGTCCAGGTACAATATTTGCTTTTATCCCCCTCTCAGGTTAGATTATACCATCGATGTAGTAGGGGTCTAAATCGGACAGTTCATTGCGATGCGATACAATATGAATTTTCTCCACCAACGATACGATACTTGCCGATGCCACAAACACTTCCTCGATGCCATTACGATTAGATTCAAATCAATTAATTTATTGTTATACCACAGGGCTGCTGAATGCTTTATTCTGACTCGTTGAGAAATGTTCCATGGGTGATTATTTTTCAATAACCGCAAACCTAACCTTTAAAATGTCTTAAAAATAGGCACCAGAGCAATGTTTTTGGTAACTGTGGTATAAGCAGAATAATTGACTTCGGTCCTTTGAATTATTTGATAATAATCCACACCCTCGCTGTAACGGCACTTCGCTTTGCGTCAGGTCCCATAACCACTAAAAATACACTTTTTTTAAATAAAGAAAAATTTATGATAAGGGGCAAAATGTCACATAAAATCAAGCTATGATGGCAAAAAGTATTTTAGTATTTTGTGCCAAAATGTGCAATAGTGACAATCAGTGAGGTAGATGTGGGAAAAAATAAATAAATAAATGAATGGTGCACTGTGTAACTTTTAGGAGGATCTCTTGACAGAAATGCAATATAATCTACATTACTATATTATTAGTGGTGTATAAAGACCTTACATAATGAACTGTATTGTTTTTACTACCTTAGTATGAGCCGTTTTTATCTACATACACTGAGGGTCCCCTTACATGGAAGTCGCCATTTTGTGCTGCCGTGTTTCTACAGTAGCGCTAAACAGACAAACTGCTCTACAGGCCGTGTTTCGTCACTACTGTATTTTGTCTTAGACAACGACATGTTTGTCCTTTTATGTCTACCATAGCTTCTCTATGCATTTCGGTGAATGGTGGACTGAGCTGTTTGTTGCAATTCACACTCCTAGATGCCGCTAAAACCTACACACTGCACCTTTAATATAAAAAATAAGAAATAGGATCAAGGCATAAGTATGTGGAGAAATTAAGGTACCTCCTATCAATATTTTATGTGTGGAATCGATGCATCGTATTGTTAGAAGTATAATCGATGTATCGATCCATATAAAGGTATTGTTACACCCCTACAGTACAAAGTACTGTGTAAGCTGTATGGTACAAAATAGACAAAACATCAAACTTTCAGGGTATTTATTATTCAAAATATTTCACAAAAAGGCAGACCAAATTGTATTAGGGAGTCCGGGTTTATTCAAATACACAAAAAGCATCGTAAAACTAAAAGATTTATATAAATAAAAATGTGTATTTATATTGCATTACACTAAAAAAATGCTGAGTTGAAAATAAACCCAGTGTTGGATAAAAAAGGGACAAGCCCAGCAACTGGGTTTAAATTAACCCTGAAAATGTTTATATTTCACCCAACAATGGGTTAAAACAACCCAGCATGAGTTAAATTACAACCCAGTGGGCTGGGCTCATCCCTTTATATGAATAACTCGGCATTTTTTAGAGTGTATATTATATACAAACTGACCGCTGACCTGCTTTTTATAGTGACCTTGGTATATTTTTTCTTTAGGGGAAGAACTGTGAATATAATTACAATGACTGCTTAATCCAGTCCTGCCCTGATGCGTTTTCCTGTGTGGACGGCATCAACAATGTGACTTGTGTGCCTATGGATATTGACACGCCCCCTGCCCCTCCCATGCCTGTGGATATTGACACGCCCCCTGCCCCTCCCACCTCTGTTGGGTCGTGGAGACCCATCCATCACGACTCACGGCCCACTTTAGCTCCTGTGGAGAACTTGCAAAGCACTGAGCAGCCAACAGGTTGGTAGAAAAACAATACATACCGTAGATGTGCTTTTGTATAACACATAAATATCATTTGCATCTAAAACTCTTTATAATTTTGTGCTCCTTTAATTTCACATTGAGCTTCTGTAAACTGAAGCAGGTATTCTTTGCATTCACACTCTTGCCCTGACATATCTTGTAGTTGCCTTTATTGTTATTGTCAAATGTATTGGGTAAATGAAAGACATCATGAATCAGAGATTGAAATCACTCCTCTTGTGTGGTTTGTTTTGATTAATCGACTTCATTATCCGCTTGTCTTTGTATGCATTTGAGACTACTATTGACATCGCTTAAGAGACCCGTTATTAATATTATTTAGGGACTTATCAATCTTTCAGTCAGAAATATCATTTAGAAACGTCTATTATGTCACAATCACAATAAATTACTCGCTCCACGTCTCGAAGGTAAGCGTCCTTGAAACGTATTTGTTTTGTTAATATCCCCCAACCAACCTACGTTTTGCTTCGCCCTGTTCCAAAATGAGCTGGAAACCCCTAAAGTTTGGAAAGATAAACATTCGCCATCTGTGTTGTGTCTGATAATAAGAGTTTTGTTTCACTAATGTCCTCAGCAATAGTTTGAACAACCTCAATTAGTTTTCACTGAAGAATTGGGCTAATTAAGAACTTAAACTGCACTGTGCTTTGTGATGTTTATTGAGTATGAAACAAAACACCCATCGGTAACAATAAATACAATTTAGAGAACTGAAATGTCAATGTGGAACTTGAGAACTGAATTTCAACATCGCTTAGAAATTTCAAGCCGTCTACCAACATACCCTAACAATAGACTAATAAAATGGATTCTGGAGGCTCTTTGGGTAATTTAGCAAATCAACGCCTAAGCAACTTATTTTAGAAGTTTAAACCACGAATTTGACTTTTTTCCCTAAAGCATGACTTTTGCTTTTGTCTGAATTGATTTTAAATGAGCTACTCTGGCCTGTGGCCCTTTTCGAAACCTTTTTGTATAAATGCTGCGTTTTGCAACGTTAAAAAGCGATAGAAATACCGTCGCCGATGTGTTTCTGTTGTACGGTTGATCTTTTGAAAGCTGTACTGTACTGCTAAGATTGCGGCTATTCAGAGCAAACCAAAAAATAATCAATGGGCCACTTACAGGGTCGGTATGAAGGTAAATGGGTTTCTGGCATATGCTGTGGGAATGATTTTGACATTTGAGTTGGATATGGTGGCCCAGGGGGCACAAAACAATGGAATTAAAACTCTGCAGTATGAGAAATGCAGTAAACAGATCTCTGGAGGCGAGCGATCAGACTGGATGTGGGGATATGACTGTATGAATGTTTGCTATAAAGAGATCGTATAGACTAATTTCTACTGCCACCTCTGAGAGAGGAAAAGTGTTCATAAGCCGGTGCCCTCTGGGAGCGGCAGAGTTAATTTTCCAAACGTGCGCTTTACGGAAATCAATGAATTTACAATGTGATGGCAAATGCTACTGTACAGACAGCTTTAAAGCGTTGCATGGGAGTTTTCCTCATACACCTGAGAGGTTTGGTAGCTGAGTCATCGCTCTGTGATTGGCAAGACATGGTGGAATTGAGGCCATTTTATGCAAGATAAAACTTAAGGAAGGCACTGTAGTCCCAAAAACTGTTGGATAAATGAACCATCAGACAGCAAGCTCAGGAATCTGTCTAGGATTTTGTGCACACCCACTTTGCTGATGAACAGCAGATCGGGGCTGATTTTCACTGACCTGTAATTCCAACCTAAAACAATGCAGCTAAATTGTGAATAACATGATTGAACATTTGTATTAATAAGGCTTGACAATAACATGACCACTGTGGAAGAATTATATGATGGCTAATGAATTCCACTTGCTGCGTGGTCACTTAAACATTTGTTTGTTAAACGTAGTGCCTTGCAAACCTAACCAAACATACACTGAGAAAAATTGTTGCTGCTTTACATTTTTAAGTTTAATCAAATTGGGAGGTTGTTTTAGTTACTGCAAATGCACACAGGTTGGCAAGCGCCTCAGATGAAAATACATCATTTTACAAATTAAAACAGTACAAAGAACCACAGAAATCATGGACTGATGAGCTAGTTTTATGATAAGAGTGAAATGTGTACATAATATGTGTTTTGTTATTGGGCTGCTGGCTAATCGCGCCCATATAACTGTAAAATGATAAAGGTCAAAGCGATATATTTTCTTTAACAGAATTTACTTTTCAAGAACTACAGAGAACGGCAGGTTTGGACTACAATTCTCTGGACTACATTCCACTTCCTGGAAAAATGACTAAACTCTTCCCACAGGGTTACGCAAGGCATGAACATGTTAAAAACTTTTCTTCTGTAAGTTTTTTAAGCACATTGACAAGAATCAACTGAAGCAGGATTCATTTCTAATTAAATAACATTTGTTGAGGTTTTACCTCTAACAACACAACCAACTATCACGTACTGTAAATAGCTTGTTATCAAGTCAATCACATGTTATTAAGTCAATCTTTATGTCTTGAAAAAAACATAACAGAGAAAATACATGGGACAAACTCTTATGATCTATACAAACTGGAGATGTACAGTAGCCTATACTTAGTTGTTGTCATAAAATATTGTATTGTTGCACTATATTGGTGTTTTAAAGAAACATAAACATGCTTACAATGAGAAATTAGTCATTAGCCAACAGGCTAATATCCAACATAAAAAAATCACATCTAAAGTTCCTTCTTATTTCAACAATCCTTGATTTCTGAGGTTCTTTGTGCTGTGGAAATGTGTAAAAT
Source organism: Misgurnus anguillicaudatus (assembly GCF_027580225.2). NCBI lineage: Eukaryota > Metazoa > Chordata > Actinopteri > Cypriniformes > Cobitidae > Misgurnus > Misgurnus anguillicaudatus. The sequence goes on from NC_073347.2 coordinate 37,160,307, forward strand.
GATGTTTTTTTCTGTGTTTTGATGGCTGAATGAGCATCATCCTGATATTAAAAATAGATTTAAAGCACACGCTCTGGATGTCCATCCCTCAAAGTCTCGGTTTGAAATCAACATGGCAGCAGACTGAATAACTTTTTTATTCTGTTTTACACTCGCCTAAAGGATTATTAGGAACACCATACTAAAACTGTGTTTGACGCCCTTTCGCCTTAAGAACCTTCAGCCTTAATTCTATGTGGCATATGATAGCATCTTGCAGTTGATGGAGATTTGTGGGATGCACATCCAGGGCAAGAAGCTCCCGTTCCACCACATTCCAAAGATGCTCTATTGGGTTGAGATCTGGTGACTGTGGGGGCCATTTTAGTACAGTGAACTCATTGTCATGTTCAAGAAACCAATTTGAAATGATTGGAGCTTTGTGACATGGTGCATTATCCTGCTGGAAGTAGCCATCAGAGGATGAGTACATGGTGGTCATAAAGGGATGGACATGGTCAGAAACAATGCTCAGGTAGGCTGTGGCATTTAAACGATGCCCAATTGGCACTAAGGGGCGTAAAGTGTGCCAAGAAAACAGGTTAAATACCACTGGTTTTATTTTAACTTTTTATTAAAATTATTTTTGCAGTACAAATAATAATTTTGTCAGGGTAATTAAAAAAAACTTTATTGTTCAGTTCCTTTAACCTTTGGGTTTATACATAAATGATGTCCTTTTCTTTGTACATATCTAATATTTTCTTGAGGCATAACAAGGTCTTAGTAAATGAGTTTGAAGTTATTCAGGTACCTCAAAATATTGCGAGCAGAAACAACGAGAGCAAAACATTTGACTGTAACTAATGAGCAGACACACAGTCCTCAGTGTTTGAGATGATTGTTGTGTTGTCTTTTAATGTTTCATATCTCCACACGCAGACATGTTGTGAAACATTAATAACTTGGAATACAATGCCTCTACACAATGTTTTATTTTATTGTTGTCTATTACAGAAATACCAATGAAGATGTAGCAATATGTCTATCTAGGCCACTATCTAAAATCTTCTTCTGTAACTTTAAATAGATTAGCCAGAAAGTTGCATACAATCTCTTCTCTGTCGTTCTGCCGTCCACCCTGGGTGTAGACTACATTTCAGAAAGAAAGAACAGAAAGGAGTTCTTCTTTGATATCTTTTGTTTTAAAGGCAGTCTGTGAATGGCAGTAGGGTCACACTGGTTTTCACAGATCTCTTAACATTCAGCACTTGGACAAATGGTTGATGCAACACTTGGGTAATGTGAAGAAACTCTGATACGACTTGGAGTAATTCTGTCGTATTTTGAAGAGAAAGAAAGTAAAAAGCAGGGCTCCAGGGTGATCTCTAGCCGTGTTACACAGTGTCTGGTAAAGGTCGTTCAACTTGATTATCAAAAATAAAACTTTTACTTTACCTAATTTCCAAAACTTTCCTGGTGAATTTAATCTACTGTAAATCCTAAGGGTCGTTCCAACTCTTCTAAGTCTATATAGTAACTACTACTGATGAATAACACAGACAGATCATAAATCTGAAGACAATAGGGGGAATATAATCATTATTTATTTGCATAACTAGTATTGAATTATTCATCATGGTTTCAATCTGCTCAATCTGTATCTCATTATCATGAGTTATGAGGCTTGTAAATCTCACACTTACGTAATGTCTGTTGAATTTTTCTCTCTTTCTGCAGCCATGTTTAGACTTTTCATATGTGTTTGTATATGTTACAAAATAAAGCAATAAGCCCCAAGAAGCAGTGGGTTACCAGTGCATTTTATAACAGCTAAGGGGCGTTGTTAGGCACGACGCTTAGCTGTTATAAAATGCACTGTAACTCCACTGCTTTGCGGGGTTTATTGCGTTTATAAAACGGTTACTTCATATGCATAGCAGGGTTTCACAAAATGAAACACAAATAAGTTGTAATTATATTAGTACAAATATTATTCTTCCGTGAAACAAAGTAGTTCCTCAGAATCAAGTGTGGCTACAACAGAGCGCAGTTCACAAACAACACAGACGCAGCAAAGACACAATGAAAATATGATTAAAGACTGTGGTGTTTATTTTTAAAAATAAACATTCATCTAATTTATACATTAACATTTATATTGTGCAACTGTTGAAGTGATGATCAAGTATGCTTAGAAGCATGCTTAACTCTTTCCCCGTCAGCGTTTTTTTTTAAAGTTGCCACCCAGTTTTAGTTGAATACCTTACAGAAAATGATCTTCTTTAAATAAACATAAAATATCAAATAAGAGAACAGACCATCCGCTTTCAAAAAAAAAAAAAAAAAACGTTTCATCCAACCTTCATTTGTTCTCTTATCAGTTATCACCTCTCAAATTTTCAGCTAAAAGCGGAGATAATTCCATTTTTGTCAAGAACTTTTGTAAGAGATCAGATTCAGAGCCATCAAAACATACACGTCACGCTAAATCCACCACAACGCTGTTGTGTCGAGTAAATGCATCAGTGTTTAAGTTGGGTAAGATTGCCATCTAGTGGATAATAGCGGAAATATCAATAAGACAAAAACAACTCAGAGAACATTTTCTCTTTATTGACGAAATATGACTCAACAATATTTATTGAGATTTATCTGGATATCGCCATAATTGTGCAAATGTAGAAAAATGTAAAAATGATTAAAGAGTGTGGTGTTTATTTTCATAAATCAGTACGCAGCAACAGTGGCGCAGTGATACTTGTGATGCGGTCTGAACCGTGGGTTTACCGGGGTATTTTATCACGGCTTAGAACGCGTTTCAACCAATCAGAATGAAGGACAAAGAGCACAAAGGCTACACATATGCATCTTTTTCTGTATATGGGATATTTCTCAAACAAAGGGCTCAGTCCTTGGTTGAAATTCTGAGGATCCTTGACATTGGAACAGTTCTCCGACGGATGTCAATGACGTAACATCCTCAAAATTCTGGCTTCCGAGGATCCTTCCTTGACATTGAGAAACACTCAAGAAATAACTAAAATAGAAACCGGAAAAAAATCGGAAAAAAAATAGTTTAAGGTGTAATTAGATTTTTAGGTTTGGCTCATGTCCTATTCATTTATATGGAGGGGGTGGGGTTTATGACCTATACTGCTGCCAGCCACCAGGGGGCCATCAAAATGTTTTCAGGACATGTGGCTTTACTTTTCAAGACATGTGTTGCACCCCTGCTTTTGAACAGTAATTTTTACTTTTATAAACAATAATTACATTATTTTTGCCTTAGAAAGCAGGATTGATTCTTAAAGTTGTGAGTAAAAGTTATTATGAAGTGTTGAAGGAGCTGATTATGTTGGAAAAATTACAGGTACACTTTCAGAAAAAAAGGAACAACACCTGTCAGTGAGGTGATAACTTTAAAAAAAATACACATTTATACTTAAAGGGTTGTACATATATCAGTACTTTAAAGAAGACATATCATGAAAATCTGACTTTTTCAATGTTTACGTGCTATAATTTGTTCTTCTATCAACCTAGAAAATGTGTAAAAGATCAACCCAATAAACCAATCAACCCGATCAACCTTAGTTTTGGTAAATCTCTGCATGCATGTGAAAATAGCTAATTGAAATGTGGCTCCCCTTGTGATGTCAAAATGGGATCTTCTTATAATAATACTGTCCCTTATTCTGCACTCTACAACCACGGCACTGCCATTTAGTGCAGAGAGAGAGAGAGAGAGAAAATAAATGATCTGTGAGGTATTTTTGAACTAAAACTTCACTATGCAGATTTATTTGACATCTTAAAAATGTCTTATGAAATGTCCCCTTTAAAGGTATATATGTCCCTAATTGGTACCCTTCTAAAGGGTACTGTCACATTGACAGCTTTTGTACCTTTTCCTCTTGTAGCATTATAAAGTAAAAATGTAATGATTTAGAAAGTTTTTTCGAACTTATTTTTCTAAAAGTATTACCTTTATCAAAGATAAACTTACAGATTAAACTCATCGATTAAACAACAGTATGGGAATATGTTGAATTTACTATAAGGAAAAATCCCTCATTTGTTTTCCCTTCACACAGAGATCTATATTTATACACCCCATAATAGTACTCATCAGCAGGCCTGGCAGATATCCAGCAGAGTCAGCATTTCACAAACATTAACAATAACTAGACTGCAGACTTGTTTTATCCAATAAGAGTTTGATGTTAGAGATTTCCTGTAGTGAGGCTTCACGCCTCCTGTTGATAATAACCGCAGAATGAGCTCACGGTCACATGTCCCGACTGACCGCTTTAAAAAACATTTAAATATTAAAGAACCAAAGAGAGAATACGTCAGCCATACAGTAGCTTTAACATGCTATTACAGATTTCAAAAGGGTTTGTTGGAGTTAAGTGATAATGAGCCACGTGTTTGCCTCCCGGCATGAAAGCTTTATATCAATCCAAACAAGCATTTTCAAATCAGTGAATGTCTCAGAGGAGTCGTTTTCTATTATCAGAAATGTTAAACCTGCCTAGATCTCCAGGGCAAGGAAGAAGGTAGACGCTCTGTAGTTGTCCCGAATCATTAAAAATGAAATGGCAGGCCTGTCTCCCTTCACACAGACTCGGAAAAATTCATCCTATTATGTAGTGCAGGAGTTTAGCGGAGACGAGGGGATTTTTCTATGAGCTCCTTAATCGCCGGAGTGCCCCGCAGTCCCTCAACAGCACATCAGAAGGTGTCTGCATTAAAATGATTTAAAGCCAAGTAAATATTGATAAAGGTTTCATCTGCCGTAGGTCCATTAATCTTGACGGCAATCGTGAAATGCATGCTCTGTTTTTCAGCCTGGCGTAGGTCAATCGCAGGGAAAAATACCAGAGGCGAGTTCACATTACGGAGTATGTTTTACTCCGAAACACCCCGAGGCGAGACCTTTCATGGGAACGGTTTGAGATTGAAGGGCATTAACTCCAGACCAACGCTAATGCTCGGGCTAAATTGCTCAAGTCAGAAGCGGTCTTTTAGGTTTGTCCGCATCAGTACCCTAAATGATCTCAAAGAGGGTAGAAGTACTTCCGAAAATGTCCCGTAATTGCCGACTGATACGGATGACAGAGAGTGGGGATATCATGGCTTAAAATGAGGCATGTAATAAGCTGGTATAATTTTTCTCATCGAGACACTTTCTCCCTTTCCTATCCAGAGGAGTTTATATGGCTTGTATTTCTTGGCTTAGCTTGTAACACTGTGAGCATCACGTGGGTTACTTTATTTTATTTGTGCTAAGACTTATGATACAAGGCTGAGGTAGCTGACAGAAAGAGGTTTGGGGGGTAAACTGTGCCCCTTTTTAATTAAGCTGTTCAGAAAAAGTGACAGAAAAATACTACAATTTATCCCAGCAAGCAATAACCATCAATTCACCGTCTAACCAGTTAACTATAGACCCCAAATATTCTGGCTATTAGTAAACCACTTCTAGCCAAAATAGACCTTTGGCTACATGTCATTTTTGCCTACATTTTTTGTAAGATCCGATATTCTGTCATGTAAGCAAAGTCAACATTACAAGGTTTTGTTTATTTATTTGTATGCTATGGTCAGACATATATATATTTTTTTACTGACATTCCAAATTTTGCCTGGTTTTAGCCTAGATATCTGAATTTAAAAGCGTTTAGACAACTATTAGACATCTTTTAACAAATATTGTTTTAGAAAGTCTAAAATTAACTGATTTTATATGAAGCACATATTATATGTTGCTTGAAGTAAGACTTCTAAAGAGGCAAGATGCATCACATCAAGATATAAATGATGTGAATGTTTAGTTATGTTTTTAACAAAAAAAGAGAAACTAATAAAGCAGTTTACAATTTCAAATCTTTATTTTGCTGCACATTAATTTACACTGGCTTTGTCGTTTTGATAAAATGTCATTCAATAGCCTCTTTCACACAGTAATTCTGGTAAATTACCATGAATTTACCAGAATGAATTTACCAGTAAATACAAAAATGTGCTGTTCACACACGCAGTGGCGTTCCGTTATTTTACCAGTAAGACATCATTCACACATCAGTATCAAAATACCGGTAAATTCGTTGAGAAAGCGGAAGTACCTGTAGCACGCGGCGAGCTCAGTGTTGTATTTGTAAACAATCCACGTCGTTCATAATCACGGTCCGTATTTTGTTGTTTTCACGTCTGTGGTAAACAGTCGCGAAGTTGCTCATGACCAAACAACATTGTATGAGACGACGTCAAACCGAAAATGCTTTTTAACAACAGTACTGTGTGCACTTTAAGGGCTGGTTATACTCGCGCTTTGGTCCGCAACGCAAGCCTCCACGGATCGCGCGCGCGTCTCACGAAACGGACGAGGCGTTTATAGTTAACGGGCTCGCCGTTGCACTATTTTTTTAACCACCAGGCGGGGACGCGAGCAATAAAGTCAAAAACAAACACAAAGAATAGGATAGAAGAAGTCGTCCGCTGGAACAACCCTACTGCTTTTAACATTAGAGTTTGATATATATAAATATGAGAACATGAATAAAACAACTATCTTTTAAATATGTCTTTATTAAACATTATCATTTCATTAACGTTTTTACTAAACACACAGTACAGACATCTTAAGGTTTATATTTTATTCCTCATCCAATGGTTCATTCAATACAAATATAAGCCAATTCTGAATCATGTAAAATAATTCGTGTCTTAAACTGCAAAGTTACCATACTTTACTTCCAGAGTGTCAGATAAATATATACATTGTTCTGCTTGGATCCATCAAAGAAAAACGTCACAGGCCAGCCCGCTCGGACACAATCGCCTCGAGTTCGGTCATTTTCGGATGCGGAGCCGCGAGGAAAGTTACAAAAAATGCCGTGCACAGCGCCACGCGAAATGGGGTCTCGCGCACCCAACGCGCGCGACCGCCCACTCCGCGTTGACGTCATTTTTGCTGCGCGCACCAACGCGCTCTTGCGGACGCGGCGACCATAAACTAGGCTTCAGGCTTCACAGAGGGCGTGCTAAGGACGTCGGCAATTTGGCGATAAGCTGTTTTAAACAACTTTGGTGAAGAAATGTGGACGTAAACTTCAGGTGTGCTCAACTTTCAAGCAGCATGTGTGTGGAAACGTCCGTAAACAGTGCGGGGGTAAACGCGTCATCTGTATTAAAACGCTATGATTGGCCCGAAGCTGTCAGCACGGTCTGACGTCGTCCATTCTAAATGCCGGTAATCCTATAATTTTTGTTCACACACAGCGCTTACCGGTAAATTACTGGTAATCTTACAACCTGTCTTACTGGTAAATTGGGAGCACTGATTTACCGGAAAGGTTCTGTTCACACATGACATGTTAACTGCAATTTACCAGTAAATTACCAGTAAAGACTGTATGTGTGAAAGGGACTAATGTTTACCTCTGGATAAAAAAGCAGAAACGTATGAATAAAATAACTCATTTTTTGTGCTTTACTTAAATGAATCAAAGCTGACAATATGATCAATAGTAAGTAACACACCTCTGTCCTGTTAGATAACATGTTGCCTTAGTGTTTGAGTAACCACAGCCTTTGAAATGTTCAATATATAATGCTTTTAAATGTTCATTAGGGATGTGAGATCTGTAAACATGATACATGGACTACAGCAGGGAGTTTAGGTGAACATCATTGGATTTCATTGACAACAGAAAGCAGCCGTGTTGAAATAGACTTCCTTTGGAGAATTACCCCTCACTTTTACCCAGATAAATATTAAGTAAATCTGTCTTTATAAATGCATGTCATGACATGTATTGGGTCACTATTGAAGCTTTCAATTTATTACTATTCCAGAAGTAGAAGCAGTTACTATACTAGAGACAATATAAAGCATTTTAAATAAAGACATGGAGAATACAAGCACCTGTTTAAGAGCGTTCTGATCATTCTGACATTCACATTAAAGCAATATTATCTGGATAAACTCTTCAACATATGCCACGGAAATTCGTGGGATCAGGTTGCATATTAAGATTGTTTTGAAACAAGAACGAAGATTACTTTAATACCATCTAGGACCAACACAGCAGAGAAAACTAAATGAAGTTTATTATTTTAAAGATACATATACATTTTCAGAGTCACATGTACAAAAGCTGTCACCGGAGCAGTACCCAGCTCTCAAAAGTACATCTTATTACTTTACGGGTTAGTACCTCAAAGGTACACATCTGTACTTAAATAGTTCATATTAGAACCTTACCAATAAAGAACCTTACATAAAGGTACCGTCCCAGTGACAGCTTTTGTACCTTTTTCCGACAGTGTAGTTTGTATTTTAAAGCTTCTAAAGCACTTCATCTTTTGTAAGCTTATAATGTGCTAAACCGCTAGAACACTATAGACCTATAGGTCAGAAATAAAGGTACAAAAGTTAAAATGTCCTAATATATACCTTTTATGTACCAATGTGTATCTTCAAAGTACCAATAAGTACCTTAGAGGTATAATATGCACCTTTTACGTATAAAGGGTAAAGTTTTCGTAAGGGTACCACCCCAGTGTACCTTTATTACTGAAAGTGTACACTACGGTATGTGCAGACAGATGCCCTCTCTGTGGATCTTGCATGCAACCTCAAAATCATTGAAGCATATTTTTATCTGTTAAGTTATTTTATAGACAAAATATGAGCAGTTCTTCACTTCACTGAGATTTTCACAGTTTTAATCACGTGCTTCATTCTGGATGAAATTAATTATTAATACAAATCCAGACGCAATAGAACAGCTCTGGTGCCATAGTTGTGCACAGTCGTGGACACGTTGCTGCTGGTGCTGCATTTTGTTATCTGATCAAATTTAAAACGCTATTACATGCTCAAAAAACTTTTAAAACGTAGCAGCTACTGCAATGTTGAGTTTAGCATACTTGTGTGCAAAGATGATTTATTCAAAGTCCATTTCTTAATGTTTATATCTAGATTCACCCCTAGAGGAATCACATTCATGTGCTCTGACTCTGAGGTCAAATATCTGATGCAAAAGTGTGTTCCTTCATCATTCAATCATTTTACATAAATATGTTTTTATAGGCAAAAAAAGTCACATGTTTTCAATGCATTTAAATTAGTTTCTTTGTATTCCCTGTGTTTGCAGTGTTAATCATTACAGCCAATCACAGTGTTGAGTGATGAGCGCAACAATGTAACATTTAAATGAGTTGTTGATGCTTCTTATCTTTTGTCTGTGTAGTCCATGAGAATATGAAAAAGGTTTTACTGTATTCTATTAATGGACATTAATAATTATAATTACAGTATGAAGTGTGCACACTGTGCCCCCTTAAAAAATGGTGCAAGACGCTCCTGTGAGAAGAAAATGAGCTCATGGAGCTTTGGAGATATTAGGAGAACCCTTCTATTAGTTTCATAATGTGTCACTCATGTTTCTGTAGTTTTTGTAAAGTTAATTTAACAAAGATGTAATAACAAAAGTGAAGTAAGTGTCACTTATTTCTTTGAACAAAAAGTTTAAATGTAACGAGAAAAGTTTCTCCTCTATCTAAGAATGAATTCATTTTACATTTTTCCCTACCGAGTGTACTCTGAATAAAGGTTGCTCGCTACTCTTTTTTACTTTTTTAGTACTGTTCAGAATATTAAGAGTTGACTGGCATGACAACAGAACTTCTGTGATGTTTATCTTTATTAAAATTCACTCGACATTTTCTTCTTCCCAGGATGTATTAAAAATATGATTGAATTGTATTAAAAATATGTTGGTTTTGTTTACTAAATCTTTTCAGATATGTAAATTTAGTTTGGTTTTTGAAAATTTTAGTATGTAGCGCCACGCATCCACACAGTTGCTCTGCGTATAACTGTCTGTATCTCCCCCTGCAGATATTATCTTTGGGCGATATTTTGGGAATTCCTTTCTGGAGTTTGAGGGCATTGAACTTGGTGCCATGTTTAGTCTCACAGTAAGATTTCAGACTGAAGTTAGAGATGGAGCGCTGCTTTATTTGGATCAGGGCACCGATCCCAGAGGTGACTTTTTCATCAAACTCTACATTTCCCTCGGAACGCTGCAGGTGAAACTTCCTATGCACGCACGCACGCTTCTGTTTTTCAAAGTTATTTCAACCATTAGCCTTAAAATCAAATGGTTCACTGAATTAGGTGGAAAGTAATTATATGGAAAGACCTGATATATTACTCTCCTCCTCCCTCCAGTATGATTTTTCCTGTAACCGAAGGGAGAGAGTTGAAAGAATCAATACAACACAGCAGGTTGCTGATGGAAATGAATACGTGGCATTTTTCAGGTAAGAGGTTTTGTTCTCCATCTTTAAACAGTTTAAAACAGAGTTGAGGTTAAAAATCAATCAGATTTAAACTAATGATGAAAAAATCTCATTAACAGGAAACAATAAAGCTGAAACTCGCTTTTTAGGAAAAGGTTTTTATAGCTTACATTATCCATCAATTAGAATGTAAACTAGATTTTTAAATTAAAATATATTATATATTACATAAAAATGTAACGCCGGAGGAGCATTTGTTGCTGTGATTTGGAATATTCACAACATGTTACTAGTATCTTATTTTGAACAATATTACTGAATATAAAAATGTAGTACGAAGTAATATTAACTTCTCCATTGTTGAGTTGAGTACAAGTATGATGTTTGGTCAATGTAGTGTTTGTCCCGCCCCTCCTCTATTGTGATTGGATGGACAGTGATGAGCTCTGTGTTTTTCCCAAAGTTACAGAGTAAAAAATTTATAAAGACAGCAGCACAAAATAACTCGTGACATGTCATTATGATACATAGTTCATCAAAATGTCTAATTAGTTTGTCTAAAAGAATACAGAACGTTTTAATGTTTTAGACACCATTTACACGTGTTGAGGAGCAGGTGTACAATTCTTTCATACCAACCTGCATTTTGAAAATACAAACATTTGAATGATCATGTATCAGAAAATTAACGCTGGAACAACTTTATGAACAATTTACACAAAAAAATCATTCTGCTCGTGTTTCATGAATGAGACCCATTGACCGAATGCTCACGGCACGTATTATACGCATTGCACGATCAGGCTCCTGAGAATATAAAGTTCATGTTCATTTCTTACCAGCCAAAATGTCATTTGTGCTCCTCTCAAAATGTTGGACATCGTGTTTTTTCTGCTGCGGCTCCGGCACTTTGAAATATGCTGAATTTATTTATAGCTTTTGGTGTTTGTCTAGGTCAGAGAAGTGTGAGGAATTGGATGTATGTTTTCCTGATGTTATTATTTGCTGTTATATCATGTTTCCATGTGTTTGATTTAAGTAATATCGCTCGAGTAGGAGTGTGATTTAGCTCTATATCATCACGGCTGTGATTAGGCCAGAGGCACGAGGCCGGAGGCAATCACAGCCGTGATGATATAGAGCTATATCACACGACTCCGAGAGCGATATTGCTTTTATACAACAGTTCGACGGCACACGTTTGAAAAACGAAAACTAGAAAACAACAACGGAGTTATTTTAAAAGCCTCTTTGTTTGAGAACTACTTCTTCCGCCACGGATTTGAGGGCGGCCAGAATGACAGGTAAAACTTTCGGCTGCTTTGAAGAATATAACAACTCAATGGACGGAAAAGCCGTTACTTTATATTACCGTTTCTTGGTCACAAAGTGTAGTTTTAAGATTAGTTCAGTCGAGAATGTATCTGTATTATATTTAAATCTGCAGTCGATTAGTAAAGATAGCGCCTGTTTGAACGTTTGCTTAGTGAGATTCGGTACGAATGAGAACCAAAGCATGAGCGGACATCAGTGTTCACTCGCCCCGCTGACCACCGCCCTCTCTGGGCTACATCTCTGACAGAGATACCCTGGCTCTCATGTTGGCCTGATGGTCAAAAATGAGATCAAATCAGCAGTATTTGGTGTCATGAAGAAACTATTACTTGTTTTTTTATTCATATTTAGTGTCTTTTGTGTTGTTATTGTTTTGGCGCGAGGTAAAAGTTAATAAAACTATACTTATATAACGTTACTATTGCTTTCCCATTTACTCTTAACGTGATACAAGCACTCGATTATTATTAAACTTTGTTCTGGTCAATACTATATAAAACTGTTTTTATAAGTGTCAGAGAGATGTTTTTGCATGCTGCTTATAAATATACCAGTGGCAATATCTCATAACATGTTTTAATAGTCACGGTAAAATAAATGATCAATGTTCACATTTAAAAGCTGCGGTGCTTACCTGCAGTTCCACTGTGTTTTCGCGTTCTGATTAGAGATATAGCTCCAGAAAAAATATTGTTTACATTCCTCTTTCCAAGTGTTAATCGTCCACACGATGTGACAAGACATTACTCCCATTTACTTTAACGTAACATCCAAGAGCGCTGATCTTTGACGGAATTTTGGGATTCACAGACTGATTTACGAGCTAGACAAATGAGACGCAAGGAGAATGTTTAAAAACAGCGCAGTTTGTGTGTGTCTGTGTGTGCGTGCAGTTTTTCCATTCAGAGATGAGCCTGTTTAGGACCTTCATTCACTAGGTGGTGGAATGATACAAAAGGTGAAGCGGTTACTGTGCCGTTATCAGTAGAATATCGCATAGCTCTTAGCCAATCAGATTCGAGAACCAGAAAGACCTGTTGTATAATATTATTTATTAAATATGGGCAGCACTTTGGTGCTTTTTAATGGTTTTGAAAGTGCTTTATAAATAAATAAAAACTGAGTTAACATACAGTAAACATACAGTTAGAGCCTGATAAAGTGTTTCAAAGACTTGGATAATAGTGATCTCTGCATTTACAAATGTTGCATTTGTAATGCATTATTACAGTATGAGGAGCCACACCACTATACATTTTGTGGGTATTCCTAAATCCATGAATATATTTGCTTGCTCATTTCAACCATAATAAAGGAGACTTACAAGATTTCATCATTATATATTTGTTGATTCTGTATTTTTATATTCAAAGTTGAAAGATTGTTGAATATATTTTGTGTGTTTGGAGACTGAATTCTCACAGTTTAATTCATAAGATTAGTTTTATTCGTATGATTCAGCATGAAGTGAAATGCATGGTCACACAGTCATTGAAGGATTCGATCAGATTATGAATGCTTTACAGAAACTGCAGCGTCTTCACATCCAAATATAAACAGTCCTCTCTGCATCAGACAGTTTCTATTTGTTTTTTATAGAGATTTTGAAAAGATTTCATAAAGGTGCACCAGCTTCACAAATCATGAAAAGCTACAAAAATGAAAAGCAGGATTAAGGAAGGGGCGTTGTGATAAAAATTGTAAAGGCGCAAAAATCTTTTGATATTTAAGTTTAATTTACTCTAAAAAATACAGTAACACCCTAATCCAGAAAAGCATCTTAAATTTACATCTAAGCATATAAATCAAAACACAAGGATTATGTTTATAATATTTTGCTCAGTTTTGTTTAATCATAGGATTTTAAGACATTTCTAAGTAAGGAGTGTTTTTGTGAGTGTCCCGCTGTGAAACTGTCTCCTCTATGGCTTAATGGGAAGCAGTGGCAAGATTCTGAATGAACCGGCTGCTCCCGAGGCTCAGTCGTGTGTCCTCCTGAGGACAGCAAAAAAAAAATCCTCAGCTTATGAGTTAAAGTCTTAACAAATCAGTCAAGATTGTCTTCTCTGAATCCCAGGAAAAGCAGAAGTATCATTTTAGGGCCGGGAGGGAGGGAATACAGCCATTATGAGCTGGGCATCTGTAGGCCAATCCTCCAGCTGCACATAGTTAGCCCAGAATTCACACTGAGGTAATTATCTTTCCTCCCCTGTTGTTTGGAAGGGCAGAATAAGCTCTGGAAAAGTCCCAAGACTTGGGAACATCTCCCTGGAACAGTCTGTCCGAGAAAAAAAACATCAAATGACTTTAAAAGGAGGGAGGCGAAGAATTGATGAGCTGCAGGTGAAAGATGCCCTTGAGCTTAACAAACCGTTTGTTTTGCTGGTGCCTTGATTTACACTGAAGTTGTGATACAGCTGTCTGAACAATAGCCTGCCTTTTTTAATGTGTAATAAAACTGTTTATAGTAGTCACACATTTAACAATAAAAGCGGATGTGTTTTCTGAAACCTCACACGGGAATTCTGGAGTATTTTATGAAGTGGTGATGTGGTATGAATGAATCCTATGAATTGAATGGGAATTGTATAGAAGCGTCTCATTATTAGAACAGAAATGATCCTGTAGCTCTCGTAGTTGGTAGAGGATTGAGTCGAGCAGTGCAAAGGTCATGGGTTCGATTCCCACACTGAGTTTGAGTTCATGTAGACGTTAAAAATGTGTTTCTTTTATTGGGGAAAGCTCATAAACGGCTTAAGCAGGGTGTGATTTATAAATAATCGGGGGGGGGTTCAAATATTTTTATTTATGAAAATAAATGATGAACCACCGGCTCATATTGATTATTTAGTGTATTAAGCTATTTCTTGTAACTAATAAAATATGTTCAGAAATGTAACCAGACGTACTCTCTAATTTCCCCATAACCCCCGGGGTTTAAGCATAAACTGATCGGCATAGGTAGTGTTTTGCTCATTACCCTGATTCATATTGCATGTAAATGCCTTAACTGTCTTTTTCACAGTTTTGTTCATGTGCGCATGTCTCCGCGTGTAAAATATATACATCACAAACAGAAGCATGATATATTGCATAAAAGTCTGCGCTGGACTCATGCAGTTGCCAAAGAAACTGCTAAATTAAATGTTTATCGATTTACATGTAAACGCATGGTTTAAAAGTTATCCCCTTATTCTGTGCATGTAAATGTTTTACTGAGTACGTTGACATGCACAGTCTTAAGATGCTTAATAAACTGATAATGTGTGAGGTCATGTTAACGCGTAAAACCTTTTTCTTTTATCTGGGAAAGCCCATAAATGGTGTGAACATAAACATAAAATGAGCATTTTTTGCTCATTATCCGATTTTGCGTTCATGTAAACACTTTAGAGTCGTAATGAAAAACTGTAATTTGTTTTGAAATAATGTGGCATTTTTTTACAAAAGACTTATCTCTGAGCTTTATAATTTTTTTGAAAATTCATGTGCTGTCACACACAGAAGTATAAGCGGACATAAAGCAGTTGGCAGAGAAACTGTGAAAATAAAAGCTGATGCTACATTTACAGGTTCTGCAGACATGAGAAGAGATACAAAAGTATAAGAGAGATTAACCGTCATCTTTTTGACTATATGTACTATAGGCGGTGACGTCGTTGCTTGCAAGAAACAAAATCTCCAGATCCCACGTAAACACAGTTTTCTGCATAGCCACTTTATTGATTTATATGTAAATGCATGAAAACAGGTTTTTATAATAAGCAGATTTTTGATAGTTATCTGCTTTTACTGTACATGTAAATGCTTTCACTGATCCAAACGTACATCTTGAATGCAATGTAAGTCACTTTAGGTAAATACATCTGCCAAATGCATACAAAAGTAAAGTTGTGAATGCATTTGAGATTGTGGTTTTCAAATGTTTCCCTCAGTTGAGTTTTTATTTTGCATGCATCAGGTTTTTGCTATCCTGATATAAAGAGAAGTTACATCAGACACATTTGGATATGAAGTAATGATGTCTGAAAAGATAGAAAATCATTTAGGCCTGCATTACACACGCAGACACCATTAGTTTAGGTGTTTTTAAGAAATGTTTTACTGGCTAATGAATTCATAGTGTACCCTTTTCCCTCTGAACGCTTTCCCGTATCTCACGTATCCATGGAAACAACACAGTCATTAGGAGTCATTCAGCATAACCTGTTTTTGGTCTGAATATTAAATAAGCGGAAAATAATAACAGATAAAACGAGCATTAGGGGTGCTTGGCTTTTAAAGTAATTGTGTTCTCCTCAAGGCAAAGAAAATGTATCTTATTAGCATAAACTGAATTGCTTTAAAATCCGTCTGCGGTATTAATACTAAACATCAATTAAGCATTTTTACGAGCATTAGGCGAATAGATACAACAAATAAACTAGACATGTTGGTTTATTCAGAGAATATTTGATGTATATCAGACTGATGATCTTTGGCATCCACAGACAACATCTTGCTCCATGTGAGGCTGAAGTTACTTTGATTGGATTTGGGACCGTAAGAAGTAACCGGAACAATTACACATCATCTTTGGTTTTACCAGTGAGGACCAACAATATCTTCATCGGAGGTCTTCCTCTGCGTTATTCACCTTATAAGGTGAGAGAAGCTCATATGTGTGCATTTTTCCAGAGACACATACCTACTGTATAGTGCCATTTTATCTTGGAAAGAGAAGTTAAAAATCATAGAAATGTCTGTAACGATTGTAAATTATTTTATGTTGCTTTGTATTGCTATTGAAGAGTCACCGTATTCATGAATCTAAGAACCCTTAGTTTTCTCAAATGACTGCAAAGGTACTTCACATAAACACCATTATCTCATTTAGTACAGTCGGATTTATGAATATGCGAATTAGCATAGACATATATGTGCATAGATTCCATGCTCTGCACTTCCACTTCTTTTTTGTGCTGATGTTAACGGGCTGGAGCATTCACACTGCACGTAATGAGAAACTCAGCAGTCGTGTTGAATGATGCACATGGTTTGCCTTTAAGCATTTTAAAAACACTACATAGACATATAAACAACAATAAAACCAGATAGTCACAAAAGGGAGGTTTACAGAAAGCTGTCATAGTCCTCATATTGACATTGACAAAGCTCAGAGAAACACCAGCAGGCAGACTTTTTTATTTCACCTCCAGGCAAATAGAAGCAGGTGACAGGACCTTCAGACACTAATAGAAGAAAAAAAAGAGAGATGTTGAGATGAATTTGTTTAGACAACAAAAATGTGATCAATGTGCTTTTTTCGCTTCTCACTGAAGTTTTTTAATGTATTGCAGTAGCGGTCAAAGACGTTTCTTGCTTAAAATGTAAAGCTGTAATAGCCGCTTCTGTCTGTAAACTTTATCACAAAAAAACATTACTGATATAAAATTTTTTTACTGGCAACCGTTTGTTCGAAGTTAAATGAACATGAAACATTTTCAGTCTTTATCTTCTACAGTAAGTTACTGGCAATCAGCTGCATAATTACAGCAATTTTTTAGATATAGTAGATTTAAATCCACGTCATCCAACACTCTTTATGTTCTGCGTGTTTCTTGATACGAGTGAAAACCGCATCAGAATGAGAGAAGGATTGGCACACAGTGTACTGAAGTAAAAGTACAAATTTACCATTACAAATATCCTCAAGTAAAAATACCCACTTTTAAATGTACTCTTAAGGGTACAAATTGTCCAAAAACTTACTCAAGTAAATGTAACAAAGTAAATGCTCTCCTATCCACCTTTCAATTAAAGATAAAAATCTAGTTTACCCTCTCTTCCAAAAAATGTACTGCACTCTAAAAATGTCTGGGTTATTTTTGACCTATAATGAGTAAATATTGGACAGAACACATGCTGGGTTAAAAATTGACCCAAACAACAACCCATCATTGAGAAATTTTTAACCCAGCACGTGTTCTGTCCAATATTTACCCATTATGGGTCAAAAATAACCCAGACATTTTTAGAGTGTGTAATTATTTACTAACCCTTATGTGGTTCAAAAAAGGTTTTGAAGATTCACTGGCATACAATGAAAGGTTATAGTGACCTGATGCTCTCCAAAAAGTCAGTCATAAAATCACTTTTCTAAATCTAGACACGAAAGACACAATCAACATCAGAGTTTCCTCTCCTCAACTTCTGTATGACTCCAGAATGATTTTTTCCAAAATGTCTATAGTTTTATGTTGCATGAAACAAATAAACTTAGTTTGACGGTGTGTAAATAATGACAGAGTTTTCATTTTGTGTAGAACCGTACCTTTAAATGCAACCTCTTTGTTGTACGGGTCTTTCCTCTCCCAGAAGTGTTTCTCTGTAGCCGTACTTCATTTCACCCTCAGGCCTGAGATGATTTTTTTTTTCAGTTTTCCTCTGAAGTAACTGCTTGAGACTTTGTTGTTTTCTCCTCCCTCAGGAAGCCGAGCCTTTCCACAACTACACCGGCTGCATTGAAATAATGGAAATTAATAAGCTCGGAGGATTCGGTGCAGCTCGTGCCGTTGCTGGGAACAATGTTGACAACTGCGGGTAATTGAACCTGATTTTCTGTCAGGATTTAATACAATTCAGGGCTTCGATATTACGCCCACGTTTCCTGTTTTCTTCAATGTTTTTTTGTTTGTTTTATTTTTTCCTCTTCTCTCCCGGCTCAAGGATGTAGTGGTAGACAACCTACATCTGTCAGCTGCGTCTCACAGCACCTACTGTATCCGCTCAACTTGTGTTTATATTCATGTTGTGTATAAAATGCTCATTGAAGTTGGGCTTCGCACATTGTGCATTGGACGATGCAATCATTCATGCTGATTTGGGTATTTTAGATATTATTTTACAGAAAGTCAAGACCTGTTTTAAAATGCAATAGGAATTCACATCCATTGTGCATGAGATGGGTGAAATAGTTGATTATTTTATATTCTCATTATTTATTCTCTATATAAATCACTATGAAATAGAGATGAGGTTTCCAGTTGAGCGGGGACATTTTAGGGAGTTTTAAAGCTCACGCAACACAAGCTGTTTCTGCATTTCTGATGTTAATCTGGAGTACCTATAGAGTAGTATGACATCCTTTATATCTCCGAAGAGTCTTTAGTTTAATCAGATTTATAAAAGAAAGATTAACTTTACCGAATATTTCAGATAACGTATGAAAAAATGAAGAAGGAGGAGTTACTACCGCGGGTGGATGTCATGCAACACTTTATGCAACACTGTTTAACTTATGATTCGTGTCATTTATATAATATGCACGCACCTATTTCCAACATATTACAGAAGTCTTACTTACCGCATGCAACTCATGACTCGGTTGGGAAAATCCAGCGCATCAAACACACACGCAAAACTCCGCTGCTACCCGGATAATTAACTATATCCATTGTTTCATAAGGCTGGATTTCTTCTCCTTACATCCAAAAACAGACTTCTTCCTTGAGTTTTGAAATTAAACAAAGCTGTGTCGCGTGATATGATGTTTGCAAGTTCTAGCGTCTCCCGCTGATTGACAGGTGGGCGGAGTTTTCCGGGGAAAGTGCCCATAAAAAGAAGTGATACGTATAGAAAGCCCTGAAACGTCAGCTGGACCTGTAATCGAAAAAAACTTTCCGAAACTTGTATGAACCCTGGCGAAGTGCATTCGGCACAGAAATACTCTTTAACACACACAACTGCTTTTTTGACACTTTGTCTACGTTTAGCACGAGGAAACAACTCTATAACTGTGTTAATAAGTCAGAATTCATGAAATACCATTGAACCCCCCCCCCTTTAAAGAAAAATCAGGCCATTATTTTATATAGATGAGCTGATATATTGATCACCAATTGGAAAGTGGGTAAGACTTTATAATAAGGGTCCATGAATCATGATAAACTATACTTTAATTTATTCTTACTTAAAGGAACAGTATGTAAGAAATTTATATAAATGAATCATAAAATGGCCCTGATATGTCACTAGACATTAAGAAATCATTTTCATTTCAAAAACTTATATCACTGACAGCAGTGGTCTGGTCAGGATATTGTCATTTAAAAAGTGGAGTTGCAGCCCTCAACTGATGTTTATGTTGTCATGTTGTGTATTGACCACCAGTTGTGTGATTGCAGTACCAGTTTTGACCACAATCCTACATATTGTTCCTTTAAATATGAAGTAATGCTGAGTTAATGCACTAAGTACTAAGTTAAACTAACAAAGAGTTAATATGTCTCATGACTCAACACATTAACTAACAACAAAAATGTAATGTTGTACTTAATGATGACTCTTCATTAGTCTATGATTAGTACATGCTTTAACTCAGCATTAGTTTATGTTTAAGTAAGAGTACATTTACGTCTTATACTCTACTTCATTATGATTCATGTACCCTTATTATAAAGTGTTACCGGAAAGTGATTCAACGGCGTAATTGTGTGATGTTTATACTAGATTATATTTTACATTTATACATTTAGCAGTGCATTCAATCTACAGATTTTTATATCAGTATGTGTGCTATCCTTGGAGATCGAACCCCATGAACCACAGGAACAGATTTTAATGTGATTTGTTTTGATAAATGATGCTGTTATGATGTGTTCCTGTACAGTAGTTCACTGGGATTAGCGGCACAAAAGATTGTGAGTTTGACCCCAGGGCACACATACTGATCAAATGTTTATCTTTTAATACCTTGTAAGTTGTTTTGGATGAAAGCGTCTGTCTACATAAAGGAAATGTAATGACGTGCATTACTAAATCATGTTTTATAGAAAGAGAAACTATGTGAACAATACTTTTTCTGTATCTCAGACGTGATATGATTTTCAAGTTGTGCAATCTTTATTTTTTTCCAATCTTTGCTGACATACAGTCAGTTCATGCATATAAATGACTATAAGTATTACATTAGAGTAGTTCACTTTATAAAGTCTTTTTTTCCTCACATGTTATTTAGATGGCATCACGACTTACCAGCAAACCCCACAGATTATCATCATCTGCTCAAGACGAATGGAAACACATCTGGTAGACGGATCAGACGTCCCTCATCCACCCAGCCTTCGCCCGTTTGCCAGCAGGTGCCATGTCTCAACGGCGGATCGTGCCGGCCGGTCTCCCTACCCAGCGGGGCTTCATCTTTTTTCTGCGATTGCCCTCTTCACTTCACAGGTCGTCTGTGTGAGAAAGGTGACTGCTGGTTTTCTTTTGTTCGAGGCGTAAAATATATTTCTTGGACCCTATAGGCGTTAGGTATGGTTTTCAGGTTTGCAATAAGACTTTAGAAAATGATGGTCCACTCACTTACCCCCAAAAGTGAGAAAGTGCAACTTATATAAAACACAGAAGCACAGCCTGTATAGTTTAAAACCTTCCTCTCTCGTCGGACCAGAGATCACTTGAAATTATTCATGGTGTGATTAAAGTAAGGTCCATACAATTTAAGCAAGTCAGAGACCCTTTTATCTGTTCACCTGCGAGTCCCACTACAAATGAGTGCTTGACCCTGTCACCGGTGTTCTTCAGATTCATTTTACATCCTCTGCTTCATGCCAGGATATTAAATTCTGGTGAAGAGAA
The DNA here is from genome assembly GCF_027580225.2 of Misgurnus anguillicaudatus. Classification (NCBI taxonomy): domain Eukaryota; kingdom Metazoa; phylum Chordata; class Actinopteri; order Cypriniformes; family Cobitidae; genus Misgurnus; species Misgurnus anguillicaudatus. Next base: position 37,181,559 of record NC_073347.2, read on the forward strand.
AGTCTTTTACACTGTGAACCCAACTGATATTGACTGACACCCAACATGCTGAGCTGCCATAGCAGAATATTTCACACGTTAACAATTTACTTAACTCTAAACTGACAACAGCTGCTCCTTTTAGCACTACTACTTTGAATACAGATTTTGGTAACACTTTCTATGAAGCCCATGCTTATTATGAATTATAGCCTCTTTATAATTGTTTATTGGTAATTATTACTAATTTATTAATATATTTATACAGACACAACTATTTGAGTCAATTCAATTTTATTTATATAGTGCTTTACACAATTGTTAATTGTTTCAAAGCAGCTTTACATGAACAGATGTAGGGGAAAAAATCGATAGATAATATAAGAAGCAGAATACAGTGATTTATAATAAATCATACAAGCGAGCGTAGTAATAATGTAACGTATACAGGAAAGTGCTAAATTAAGTCAATGTTGGGACCATGTGGGAAAATTCCTAGGAGGAGAAAAACCCTTTAGACAGTTACTTATATATTTATATATATAAAACGGGATATGAAACTGGTAGGCGGATTAAACTGGTTCAGCCAGTGGTCGTTGGTCGCGCATCGGCTGGGCATCACTTTGAATGGCAGCCAGTAGATCAGTGGAGTAATGACCTTAACAGCATCATGGGTCTGTTTGTCTCATTATCCTCGGGGTCGAGGACGAGACAGGGAGACAAAAACAGAATCCTATTAGCGTAGGGCCTGTTCGCATGTAATGCAAGTGTCATACAGTATGTAAGGGATAATGTCTACATTATCCCGCTTATTACACGGCTACTTGCCACATAAGAAAAAAAACTGGACATGAATATGAATTTTAAACATTTTATTGGCATATTTGTTTTAAATTAACATTTTTATCCTTCCGCGAAACTTTGCACAGATGCATAAAATGCTGGTAATACCTTATTAAGATCCGCTGCTTCATACTTGTCTGTTTCCATTTTTTCTCTTTTAGACAGTCTTTGAGAAGTTTTAATCCCCATTCTGTATTTTATTTTATGTGTTGGCTTCGTAGCTGTCATGCTCTATTTTGTCAAGTTCAGTCTCAGTAAGCTGTCTGTGTCTTGTCGTGGTTGTCGAGTGTTTGTCACAAGATGGCGCCAAACAGACAGTAATCTTTATTGATCTTTATTGGCGCGGAGCGATTTTACTCGTGCAAGTAGTCCGGCTATGCGTTATTAATTTGGAGCGGTTATTATTTGAAAAGAACGAACCTGCAAATGTCTCAACTGACCAATCAGAATCAAGCATTCCAGAGAGCCGTGTAATAATGTGGTTTAAAATCCAGACAGGCTAACTATTGCGGCATTAGTATATTACCCAGATGAGTTGTGTGAATCCTTTGTTCTGGATAAACTAACTATTGCTGGATAGGTACTTGACATAGGTACTTGTAGGTTTACTTAACATTTTATGTGAATGCTTTGTTAAAGAAGAATGTCTTAAGTTTAGACTTAAAGTGACCTATCCCCCATTATAAGAACAATTATAGTTAGTTTTTTTATTATAACTTATAAGTGATGCCTTTGCTTTTTCAATGTGCATGCTCATCATCCATTAAACACTGATTTATAAGTATTAATTACTCAATCGTATACATGAGTGTAATTTAAAGATGCAGCCGGCATTGATATAATGTCATTATATTATAGTTACGTACAACTTATTAGTAAAGCAGATTTAGTTCTTCATCAATTAACTTAATTGTTGAAATGTTGCCATGTTGTAGTATTGTGAGTTATAATACAGTTATTAACATCTATAAATGCATTTTGATGGCTTTAAGTAAAGAGAAAGCATACAATACAGTTTTTTTATGCAAATGTTAATAAATCTTGAAGATGTTATTCGTTAAAAAATAATGTTGCTGTGTTTTACTAGTATTTAAATTACAATTGTTTCTATTAAGATAATTTCTGTATTTTTATTTTCATTACTTTAATATTGCCATTATTGTTCTGTAGTTAAATTTGCAAATAAACCAATTAAAATGGATGATGAATAACTTCCTCATGATTTCCTAACATGTATCCTATGACATCAATAATGCATTTATAGAGGTTAATAGGTGCATTACAACTCAAAACATGGCTAATAACAACAATATAAAACAATTCATTTATTTGACAAATAATTAAATCTGCATTATTAATAAGTTGTAACTACAGTGTCAAAAATAAAGGTACAAAGCTGTCACTGGGGCAGAACCCTTTTTAAAAAGGTCCTAATTTGTACTATGTGGGTACAAATATGTATCTTTTGAAGTGCTAATATGCACTCTTTGGGTACAAAGGTGTACCTTTTTAAAAGGGTGCTGTCCCAGTGACAATTTTATGTCTGAGATTGTATTATATATTGGCATTATTACAATGCAGGCTGCGTCTTTAAATAACACTGATGGATGTATATGACTGAGTAATTAATACTTATAAATCAGTGTATAATGAATGATGAGCATGTGCATTGAAAAAGCAAATGCATCACTTAAAAGTAATAATAAAAATATTATAAATGTAATTGTATTTGTTCTTATAATGGGATATAGGTGTTGTTTTGACTTTATAAATATATTTATAGATTGATAATAATTACCAAAAAACCATTATAAAGGAGCTATAATTCATTATAAGCGTGGGCTTCATAGAAAGTGTTTCCCAGATGTTTAAGCGCTTTCATAAGTCCAGCATTCATTGCTTTGTTTGTACTAATTGGCTTAGTATTGTATTTTACTCCAGCACCTGCTGACTCTCCATATTTTGTGCAATGTCAATAAGTCAATGCTGAGGTAAAGAGCTCATTTGCTGAGCTACAAGTTCATCTGTCTCCATCGATGTAACATTCAGATGCTCTGGCAGTTAAATGCCGGCTTGAAATTAATTACAAATTATTTATTTTGCCTTTCTGGGATGTATTTTTGTTCAGTGCTGATGAGCACTGACCGATGGGATTGTGAACAGATCAGTTTAATTCCTGTTGGAGAAAAAGACAGACTTGTAACCTTTATTGAAGCTGTCAGTATTTCCCCAATCTTTTACTACCAATGTGAGTGTATCGTACTGCATTAAAATCAGCATAAAGTCATTTCAGAGAATTGTTTCTAAACACATTATAAATGTTAGAAATTTATTGCTAAAAGTGGAGTTACACAGTTAAACATTTTTTCCTCATTTCAGTGTTCAAGATTATTTGGGCGGAGCTAAAACGGTGTCTCGATGAGGCACTGGAGCCACCGAGCATGGCCCCGCCCATAACACAACCATGAGCATCCATTTACGGTGTAGCTGTATTTAAAAGTTAAGAGAGATGGCAGCTTTTCTGATTGGATGGTTAATAACACAAACTGAGAACACATTTTAAATTGGACTTTAAGGGTCAGTTTCCCGGACCGGGCTTATCCTGGTCCCAGACTAAAATGCATGATTGAGCTGCTTTAATTTGACCTTGTACTGACATATTTTAACATCTATCAGTGTCCTTGTTTTGTATCAAGACACACACCAGTATTGTTTTTGTAAGGTTTTGTATGTCCTAAAATAACTAATGTACTAATATTTGTGCTTGTTAATATTACTGCTATTTGCGCCATTATTTAACACAGAAAAAAACATCTCTTAAATCAATCGCTTGAAATGGCTGCAATTGTTGCTGATAAGAGTAGGCATCACAGAGAGCACACAAGGCAGAGGATTTTTCCACACATAACAGTTTTTTGGAATGCCAGAGGAAAATATTATTAAAAAATATTGTTTGCCAAGCCATGTTATTTTTTATGGAGGAAATAAAACAGGAGTCACTAGGAGAAGTCACACAATAGCAGGTGTTTCAAAACTTTTTGTAAACCTTTATCGTTGTTTTCTGTGTACTTTGGCTTCGTTAGCTGGGATTTCACACCCTGCATTTTCAGCTGTGATGTCTGTAGTGCTAAATTCAAGAGCATCAGGCATTAGCAGATCCTTACAAAAATTAACCATGATTTTACTACAGTTGGTTACTAAAAAAACATGCTTACTGAAATGAGCTCTCGCGCTAATTTGCCCCCTTTAGTAAATCTGGCCTTATGTCATTAATTATTTCCTTTCTGCTACAAAAATGATTCAACTTTTAGAAGTACTCTTGTTTTTAGATGGCTTCAAAGCTACAGTAACAGACATGAAATTCAGTCTAAACTTGGTCTTTAATGCAGTTGGAAGGCATTTTTTTATTCATTCCTCTTGAATGGCTTTGTTGTGGAATGCAAGTGCCTTTTAGCTGTTACTTAACAACACTCAACACTGTTTTTACTTCCCTTTCCCCTTCTTTTTTTTCTCATCTCTGCCATTATTTTGTTTCAAAGGCTTTTACCGGAGAGCTTTTAGTCTTCAAGCGGGATGTTTTTGCTTTGTATTTGTACGTTTAGGGCAGGTCAGCCCAATATGGCAATCAGATGTTGGATCAAAGTGAGGAAGAATAATAAAAACAAAGGACTAAAAACGCCATCGACAGACATTTAACTCAATACATTTGATGCATTATTATGAGAAATTAAAAGTGTTGATAACATTGCAATGAGTTGGGAAGCCTACATGATACTAGTAAGGACAGAAAAACTAAAAGTGTGACAAGTGTAGAATAAATACAATTATTAGAAATATACAACAAAATAAAGTGTGGATTTTACCCAATCTTTCATGATAATTGTGTAATGTGAAGTGCATAATAGAAAATAAACGACATAATATTCTTAAAGTTTAAAGACAGCAAACCTTGATTTTATTGGTCAAAGCTCTTAGTTTGTCTGACTTTCTGTCCCAGATAGCAGTCAGTTCTGGGCCGATTCTGGCTTTTTTCCGCCAGTGTCGGCTGAAAGCCGGACAGATTTTTAGTGTATGCGCCAGAACTGGCCCAGATGAGGAAATAGTATACCAGTAATAAACACTATTTATAGCTGTTGGCCCGAGTGTAAGCATACTCAGCTGAAGTCCGGGTCTACTAAAGTAGCGTCTCAGTGTAATCGGGCCAAATCTGGCATTGTGTAGTCGGACCGACTACGTTGCATTGTGCCTGGACCGATTATGGTTTGATATGATACTGCCAAGATGTGTATGATGTCAGAAATTCAGTATGTGGCCCGATACCAGTGGAACTGACACATGCCGGTTGTAACGCTGTTTGGCGGCAATTTAAAAATGTTTATGCTTCAGACGGACAGTATACAGTACACGGCCCGATTCCGTGATGCGGCAATCAGCCCTCTAGCTGTTGAACGGCAACATCACGACTGCTGTTATGATTTGAATCAAGCAGAGCACAAAGCTGAGCTCCCGTTCGACACAGACACCATCATCAATAACTGGTAAGTCACTGATTTAGTTTTTATATGTTAAAAATGCATGATAACAATGAAAAGGAATTGTTTGCTACATATTCAAAACCGTGAATTTTCCTGCATGTTTAGCCAGCTATCACGTTAGCTTAAATATTGTTGTTAGTAAGCTGAATCCATTTAGAAAGATGTAAATAACCAGTCGTCGTTCACGTGCAGGTTAACAGGTTTTTAATAATCAAGCAGAGAATTCAGACACACGTTCGTATCTTCATAAAAAGGAGCAGTACACATAACCTTATAGTAGTTAAGAAGTTAAAGAGCACCCTGCTGAAAAATCCAGCATCAAACCAGCATGGGAATTATGATGGTCTTTGCTGGTGGTCACCAGCATAACAGCACCAAAACACAACATATGCTGTGGCTTGCTGGTATGAGCATGGGATGCTGGTGCTAATGCTGGTTTGGTGATGGTCCTGGTTTGAGGCTGTTTAGCTGGTGTTCACTAGCAAACCAGCACCAAAACACAACATATGCTGGTCTTGCTGGTATGCTGTTTTTTTTTTCAGAAGGGCACATTTTTCAGATTCACGAATTTACACACCCTTTGATGTGTAAGTGTTAAAGACATGTGAACGATGTGCAAATGTACAAAACCCTATACTGTAAAAAATTTGCTGTAATTATGCAGCTGGTTGCCAGTAACTTACTGTATAAGTTAAAGACTGAAAATGTTTCATGTTAATTTAACTTTGAACAAACTGTTGCCAGTAAATAACATAAATGTAAAATCTACAGTAAGTTACTGGCAGCTAGTTGCCAGTAATACCCAGTAATACTGTAATTTCTACAGAAATTTTTTTCTTCTTCAACTTAAATCTCTTTTCTTGGACTACAACAAACACACAACAGTTTACTTTTATGGATTGCACACAACTTTTCTTAAATTAGCACACAAAAAATAGCATGCATCACCTCTTTGATATAAGCAATCAACTATTGTATGACCTGTGTCCTGTATGAAACTATGACCAACTATTCAGACTATAAATCTGTTTCAGGTTAACTGGTTGGGGCTTATTGGCGGGACAGATGTACGAGACTGCACATGGCATATATTGAAGAGGGCGACCGACAACTCCCTGGCTTAAAACCTCAACTGAATGGAAAAGACTTTATTTGCCACCCTCTAACTCAGAGAGGTAGTGATTGGTAAATATATCTGTTAATTATTTGTTAATAAAAATAAGACATTTCTTTTTAATATGCTCATTAAATGTTAAAGATTTCACAATGACAATATGGATTACTTATTTTAAATATGCAGTTCGGAGAAGGTCCCTTACAGTTGTGGAGGGGACAATGAAGAGGTGGCTCAATCGAGAGTGTGGGTGCAAGAGACAACTTTAGCAAAAGAAAAGCAGTTAGTGTTAGCGCCTGTGTTTGAGTCTGCAAAGGAGAATGTTTTGTGCTGTAAAAAGAGTGGTGGTGTTTTGGTTAAATGTGTTTAACTTGTTTTAATTACTTGGCTTGTGTGTGAGAGGTGTGTGTGCGTGTGGGTTGGTATATGTGGTTTATGGGGAATAGTGTATAATGACATGTTTAATATGCTATAAACATGCTTTACAGGGACACAATACTAAGTGGTACTTTTTCAGATTAAAGACTTCCAACAGATTTTTGTTATGGTTGGGCTTAGGGACTGGGGTAAGTTAAGGCAATAGAATACAGTTTGTACAGAATAAAATGCATTGTGTCTATGGAATTGTCCCGGTAAACCACATATGCCAATGTGTGTGTGTGGTGTGTGTGTGAGAGAGATTTTTTTTCTTTAAATGTTAATTAATTTGTTTTACATGTTGTCTCGCTGTAATTGCTTAAGGGGATAGTTCACCCCAAAGTTGCAATTTTATCATAAATCACTTCCCCTCTGTCGTTCTAAACCAACAAGTGCTTAGATTGTCTTTAGAACACGTTTTTAGATATTTTTGATGAAAACTGGGAGGCTTCTGTCCGTCCCATTGATTTCAGTAAGTTTTACAATCCATTTAACACAAAAGAATGAAAGACATTGCCAAAAAGTTCAGTGTTCCATCAGTATGTCAATGAAAATTTTTGTCAACAGTTTGTTCTTTTCCTTGGTCGGTCAAAGCCTGTTAACGACCAGACTCCGGCGCATCCTGCTGACGTCACCTGCTGCTGACGTCACCTGCTGACGTAGTTCCCAGCGTACAGACAGAATAGGCTGCCAAGTAATTTGTACATTTATTTGGGCTGTTTAAGTATTGTTACAATGTTTGCATTATGCTTTAAAAAAAAGCGTAGAAAAACAAAAACAAAAACATTGGTAACCACATCAGCAAGTGACGAGAGCTGCAGGTGATGTCAGCAGCATCACTGTAGTCTGGTCTTGAATACACTTTCAACAACTACTGAGGAGAACAAATTGTTGAAATCGTTCGTTTTATTTTCTTTGTGCACAAAGTGTTCTTGTCACTTCATAATATTATTATTAAACTACTAATGGAAAATGGACCTTTTTGGCGATGTCTTTCATTCTTTTCTGGGAAACGGATTGTGAGACTAACTTAAGTCAATGGGACAGACAAAAGCCTCCCAGTTTTCATAAAAAAATTCTTAAAATGTATTCTGAAGACAATCAGAGCACTTGGTGGTTTAGAACGACACAGGGGTAAATGATTTATGAGAAAATTATAATTTTAAGGGTGAACTATCCCTTTAAAAATGTTTATAAAGTGGGTTATGTGCTTGTAAAATGTGTTGTGTAAGAGATATATGTCTGTTTGTATTTGTTGGGTTTTTGTAAAGTGTACGGAATTTGTTAAGAATTAATATGTTCAAAATTACGGTTAATTGTTGGTACATGTTAAAACATGTTCATATTTATGTATTTGTTAACTGTTAATTCACATTAATGTGATGTGTGTATTTTTTAATAAAAGGCTCTTAATCTTCTTAAATGGGTGTATTTTTCTTGAAAAATAAAAAATATACAATATTTACCAGTTTCTGGGCCACATCTGGCCCAGGGACCATGCAGATGTTGTCAGCCACATAAAACAAAGGGTCTGGGCCAGACCTGGGCCAAATAAGCAATTTAAGTCACTTTACAGTGTGCTAGCCAGACCTGGGCCAAATAAGCAATTTAAGTCACTTTACAGTGTGCTAGCCAGACCTGGGCCAAATAAGCAATTTAAGTCACTTTACAGTGTGCTAGCCAGACCTGGGCCAAATAAACAATTTAGGTCACTTTACAGTGTGCTGACCAAATCTGGGCCAAGTCAGTATGTAAGATCTATTTTACTGGGTGTGGGCCACAACTGGCCCAGATTTAATAGTTTGATCCAATTTTTAGTGTGTGGGCCAGTTTTGGGCCGGGGACCCAGCCAGTACTGGGCCAGAACTCAAGCAAATGTGTGGCCCAGTGGTGGGCCAGCCAGATTTTGCTATCTGGGGTAGCATGTAACACAAAAGCAAACTCAACTTAAGCTTCAAATCAAAGCAGAGATGGAATAAGGAGACAGAATGCTCCTAACAGTGTTGAGAAATTTAAAATGATATGATATCTGAAATGCAAAGTTGTAGGTTATCAAGACCATGTCACCTTTAATTAAGTCCTTTTGAAATGACATCAGCAGATATGCCAAAACAAAAGAGTCACATAGCCTGAGGGTGAAAGGGTGAGGAAGATGAGAGGAATAATAGGGTCACATCACAATAAATCTCTTCTGGGTCACAATTAAAACAAGAGGATCACTAGCCTCATATAGCCATGTCTTAAAGCAATAATAGTGGCAGCATGAATAAAAGCCAGCTATCCCATAAACTAGATCTGTGTCTAAATGCAGCCATATTCACTTTATAGTACACTATATAGTGTTTGTCATTTTGTAGTGTCCGAAATTCTGACTGGAGGATACTGACACTACACAGATTTATGTTTATATACATGTTTCTTGTTGACAGTTATCTTCTACTTAAAAAAAATAAAATATTAAATAAATGCAAAAGTCAGTAACTTTTATTTTTTATATATATATATATATATATATATATATATATATATATATATATATATATATATATATATATATATATATATATATATATATAAAATATAAAAATAATAGTAAATAAACATGCAGTTATTTTGACTTCTTGATTATCAGCTATACAATGAATATGAAAGTTAGACCTATTTAAATGACTTTTGTTTATTTTTTGCACTTATTAGTAATACGAGTGAACAGCATTAGGATATAAATACAACATACATGATTTCAAATGTTCTGATTCAGAATCTGATTTAAACTGAAAATAAAGTTTTAAAATTTTGTTGTTTTCTAACTAAAGAATGCTTATAATGTTAAAAAAATCTGAAATCTGATTTAACACTTAAATAATAAATATGATCCTGTCTGTGAAATCCAGGCTAAAGTCTCATAATCTAATCAGATCAACGTTTATTTGACATTGTTTTTAATCTTTTACATGGCCTTACATAGACAATATTATAGATATCAAGATTATATTTTCACATAATGTTTTTTATATTATGTAGGAAGACTTTATGTAGAAAACAGTAAATCACAACTAAATGATTTAGCTGGGTTTACACCTGTAGGCTCACAAATTTGTGACTGTGACCATGTTAAGTCTACAGTTTTATTGATATTCAATTGTTATTAGAAAGTTGTCAGATGATGTTGGGAAAACATGAATCATTGAGTTTTTACACACTTGAGTCAAATTAATGTTGTCATTAAAGTAAACATAAAAGATGCTGAAATTAAATGAATGATAACATTTTCTCAGTTGCACTTTTGAATTCTGCTGTATGTGCAATAAATTCCTCAGGTAGATGAAGTGGATGATATAAAATTGTACAAACACAAACCATGTTAAAAATAAAGCTGAATATAAGTTAGATTAAAGCTTGTGAAAATAAATAAATAGCTTGCTGGAGGTGAATATCATAACATTCTCTCATAAACTCTTTTAATTGCAGAGGTTGGAAAACGAATTTTAAGGACATTTGTACTTTGTGTGCGTGTAAAATTAATGCTCCTTGACATTACGAGACTCTTATAAGTTACAGTAAAACCGTTCTTGCAGTTCTCGTTGGTAATCCATGCAATGTGAGAAAACTTGTTTTCATCACAAAAGTTCAAAAGGCAAAACGTTAATGTAGTTAAATGAATCTAATCTCAGGATGTGTGAAGTCTCTGTTGTCAAGGAGTCAAGACGTTAACAAGTTTTTACCTCACACATTTGCTCAAAGGTGCCTCCTGGTCTCCATTGAACATCTTTCTTTCTTTCTTTCTTTCTTTCTTTCTTTCTTTCTTTCTTTCTTTCTTTCTTTCTTTCTTTCTTTCTTTCTTTCTTTCTTTCTTTCTTTCTTTCTTTCTTTCTTTACATCATCATATTTTGCTCTTTGTTATTAATTGGATTAATTGATAAAAATGTGGTTTACTTTTTTTATTGATAGTGACTTCCAGTGCATTCAGTTTATACTTTTTATTCATTGACATTTTATTGCATCACATTTGTGTTGCTAATGCAATGCTCTGTACTATGTCAGAAAAAATTGTCAAAAAATGGTTCCAGTTGTCACTGGGGTGTTATCTTCTCAAAAACTACATCTTTGCACCAAATTACTACTGTACCTCAGATGTACATATTGGTACTAATGAGTTCATATTAGTACCCAGTGGCGGTGCACGATGCGAAGCTCATCACAACATATATGTAACCCGTCATGTGTGTGTCTCGTCATTTCAAAATATGTGTTTGGTGCGTCATGTGAACTTATGTGCATCACGTGTGATGTCTGCTGCAGACACTTCAAAGCGGTTTATGATAAAAGAGACACTCACTTTTGCCAGATACTCACTTAATCTCACGTGTAATTAGAGTTTAGAGTTAAGTTAGTGTCTTGTGATTATTTTGTGAACGTGAGTGTCTCTTTTATTATAAACTCTTTTGACGCATCTGCAGCAGGCACTTATTTTGACATTACGCATGATGCACATGGTTTACATGACACAACAAACACATCATTTGAAATTATGACCAACACACATGACACTCCAAACACATATATAAAATTAGCGCCCCTTGGAAGAGAAGTAACCGGCCACCAATGTTAATACATTCAAGGTACATAGTAGTACCAGATGTATACATACCTGTCCCTAAATGGCAGTCCCAATGCTTTGTAATGTATGTTTTCGAAACAAAACCACTGATGAAATACAAATACTTGAAAGTGACTTTTTGTACACATTAGGAGCTTTTTAAAGGGTTCTGCCTCAATGACAGTTATAGGGACCCTTTTTTTCCCAACAGTGCATAATTGATAAGACTTAAACAATACAATATAATAGAGTAATAACAATTGAATTTCAGTTATTGTATGTAGATATTTCACACCATCTGCTGTACTGTACACACCACATTATAGTGGAAATATGGGGAGCAGAAATATAATGTACACACATATGCGAGTAAAATTTAAATAGTAAAAAAAGTGTGATGTCAGCAGACTTCCTAATGACAAACTTGTCATCAAGATGAAATGACTTTATTTGCCTCTCAGCATTTTTCTCAGCCTGGTCAGATTGCGTCCTCCTTTGGGAGCCACAGATGTCTCAAGAGTAATACTACAGACAGGGTTTGGTGTCAGGGCATTAGTATATATACAGCATACAGAATGGCTTCCTTTAAAAAACACTGCTCAGCTTGCGCTTTGACTTATTTTGGGGCAAAATATTTGAGATTAAAGGAAGAAAGAACTCTGCACATATGGTGTACGCTGTATTTCCAACGTTTACGTCTGTCTGTCATTTAGTCATCTGCTTTTAGTCATGTTATCCTTAATGATCAGATCTCGTGCGAAGACCCATCTCACCCACCTTATCAACAGTTTGCCCGTTTGTTAGTACTGTGTATTGTACATGTATTGAAAAACTGAAGAGATTGAGAGGTGAACGGTGACCCCTCTCAGTATCTCGCTCAGCACTTCTGCACCCTTACAACCTTTTTCTCAGCACCTCCACCATTTGTTCTCAAAGTGCTCATTTGCAGATAATTAAGTAATCCACTGAAATGTTATTTGTCCCTCTGGGCACTATGCAAAGCAAGGGGGGTTTGTTATATTCAGGGCTGACTCATTCCTAGTTCCCCGTGGGAAATATCACATAATCAAGCAGACACTGTATTAAATAATTCCTCCCAGCTTTCTCGCTGCAAATAAAGTTGTGTGGATTTGATGTTTTTCAACATGACAGACGCTGTTGTTTATGTCTAAGTATAAGTATTCGTATCGCTTGGTTTTATGAAATAAACTAAAAAAAGAAATCATTTGTAAATGCATGAGGGCTGAAAATTTAAATATCACAATGATCTGCAATAACTGAATTTTGATACTTTCAGATAGCACAGACTGGCGAAAACAGTTTTATAAAGATTTCTGTATTTTATTTGGATTTAACACACTTAAAGCATTATTATATTGCAGTATTTCATCATTCTCCTATTATCATGCAGCCCTAACATGCATAAAAGAACATATCATTTTCGTTATTGATAGCTAATAGCTACGTTTACACGTGAAATGACTATATATATGCATGCAGTATTTATTATATAAAACTGAATTTTGAAAGCAAAGTGAACTATGTGAACTAAACCGAAGTGACTACTTGTCTGTATTGTAATACGATGAGCTTTCTGAAACAGAGAGAATAAGCTGTGTAATCCAAATCCAGTCGCTGTCCTTTACCTGCTCCCATCAGTTTTGTGTTTGCACTGACAGAAAAGCATTTAAAGGTTGTTGGTTAATAAAAACTGGGACTCATTTCATAAATACACTGAAAACATTTCTGTAGAAATTACAGTATTACTGTTAGCTGTTAGCCAGTATCATTCTGTAGATTTAAATTGATGTTATTTACTGACAACAATTTGTTTAAAGTTGAATGAAAATTAAGTCTTTATATTTACAGAATAAAACTAAAATAACAGCATCATGCAAAGCATTCTGGGAACCAAAATCTGAAGGGAAAAAAAATGATTTCTGTTTCCCAGAATGCTTTGCATGAGGCTGTTATTTTATAGTTTTATTCAGTAAAGATAAAGACTTTTAACTTGAAACAAACTGTTGCTAGTAAATAACATCAATTTAAACCTACAGTAAGTTACTGGGATCCGGCTGCATGACTACAGCAACATTTTTTTAAACATGTTACAGTGTAATATTGTGTCAATTGTTTCTGCTTTTTAGTCTCTGGTATCTACTTTATTCACATATTCATTATTCTCAGCTCTTCTCTTTGTTTATTCCTTTTATTCCTTTATACAAACAGATTTGATCCATTCCTCAAAAGACAAAAGTCATGTTTTGTTTTGTTTTTTTGCAACCAATGAAATAGTTGTGTGAATATTAATTTGGGAATCACTGTAAAAGTAGCTTTCATTCCCACACGCTGACTATGTGACCTTATCGATAGTGTCTGCTGAGTATTGTCACCTCTTTTAGCCTTGCGTTTGCTTTTCTTTTACCCTCATCTATCCATCACAACTATCTGTGCTTATCTCACGCTTCATCTCCCTCGTAAAACTCCCCCTTAAACAGCAGACCTGAGAGCGAGCACTATTTTCTGCTGAGTTTGAGGAATTGAAAAAGCATTGAAAGACTCCTTCAGTGTGACTGCAGTCTGATCAGTGTGGAGCGCTGGGACCTGCTTGATTTGCTTGGCTGCGTTTTGAGCCTTAGACTCGGCGATGGCAACCCTTCTGAGCGCCCGAGGAGGTGGAGTCCAATGCCTGCTTACTTGCTGACAGAGATTTTTCAATGAGAATTATAATAACTCTGGGGATTCAAGAGAGGAGAGTCAGAGTCAAAGCCACTCGGTTTGTCGATTTTGGTTTTCGGGTGCAGGAAGTCGAAGGATAATATTCATTGGAGTAACGGGGGTGTCGCTAGACCCTTTTACTGGGGTACGTGCCCCAGTGTAAATCTGCTGTGCCCCAGTATAAATATCAAGTTTACTTTAATTGTTAGTGTATTCATTTACATTGATAATCGTGGCAAAAAAAACTGAATCTGTAACATTCCATTGCAACATAGTAGTAACCCAATTCACAAAAAACTAACACAAAAACTGACTAAGAAGTCCATGTCTGCATATGTGTTGCCAAGTTCGTGACTTTCAAAGGCTACTTTTAACCCTGTAAGTCCCAAATATAGAAAAGAAATGTGAAAAAATGTTTCACCTTTCATATGTTGTTGTAGGAGTCCTCTAATGAAGAAATAAATGTTTTTTCACATTTTTGACATGTTTCCTCATGTTGACAACTGATTATTGTGCGAAGCAGGGAAAGAGAATGAAAAAGTATGATGAGTTTGAGGGAGATAAGAGTTGATAAACAAACTAGTCAGGGCCGGGTTTCCCAAAAGCATCGTAAGGCTAAGTAGATCGTAAAAACGATCGTACGAATCATCTTAGAATTACGGGCTGTTTCCCAAAAGCTTCGTAGCTTAAGTAGCACTTGAAAATCATCGTAGATCTACTCTGGAGTAATCGTTCATTAATAAGTGCATCATAAGACAACAGAGTTTACAAGGTCACCTACAGGACAACCAACAAATTGCACTCCTGCAATGACGATAATGTAATGTTTTAAATGTTTATTTATTTTGTGGGTTCTTCTTTGTTTATTTTATATTAAATATATAATATAATATATTTAAAATTCAAATGAGAAATCAAATTTAAATGACTAAACATAAATTTATAAAAAAAAAGGAAAACGTATTTTGTACAAGTTGGTAAAAGTTTTTTGTATTTTGGTAAAAGTTGGTATAGCAAATTGATAAATGGTTCATACCGATTGCTGCTATAATTCATCTAAACATTGTTTTGAAGGGAAATGGCATCTAATTAAAGAAACCAAATATATATTTACGGTACAATGCAATAATCCATAATAATAAATAAACATAGATAATAAACAACAAATAATAATAATAATCTAAACTATAATAGAAACGCAGAAGGCATTTCGCAGTGGGACGAGTCCTAACTAAATACGGAAAAGAATATTTAATAAATTATTAAATCATTTAAAAAGTCATTGAACAATAATGAAAATATATTATTAAAAATATTAGTGCACATCGGCTGAAGATCATTAGCCTAAACAAGCTTCTGCTACAAATTCAAGTCATTCCATAGGTGACATTTCAGCACTTGACAAACGGATAGCGACTCGTAAGTAGCACTTAAAACCCAGCTGCAAGCGATCGTTTCACGTGCATCTTTGGGAAACGCACGTAAATGAACAACGAATGTTCGTTAAGTAGCTCGTAAAAAGTGCTCTTAAGTGCTAAGTTCAATCGTTATCGGGAAACCCAGCCCAGGTCAGTTTTAAATA
The DNA here is from genome assembly GCF_027580225.2 of Misgurnus anguillicaudatus. Classification (NCBI taxonomy): domain Eukaryota; kingdom Metazoa; phylum Chordata; class Actinopteri; order Cypriniformes; family Cobitidae; genus Misgurnus; species Misgurnus anguillicaudatus. The sequence goes on from NC_073347.2 coordinate 37,197,347, forward strand.
GAAGATGAAAAACCCTATTGTTCAAATTCAGTCCTGCAAAGACATATGATTATTAAAAAAAAAAAAATCATAATACCCCACCCCTAACCCCGCCTCTAAACCCAACCTCACTGGAGCAAAAGCAGATCATACTTAACTCTTTCCCCACCAATAACAAAATTTTCCGTCATTTATGAGACAACATAAACGTATTAAACAGTACAGCATCTACGGATCCAAAAGCAGTGAATACTCTGTGTATGTCTGGATCATCGTTCTGAATCTGATTAGAGCAAAATTATTTTACAAAAATGTAATTATGTCAGCTTTTTGTTCAAAATGTGGTATTTTTAAAGAAACCTATCCAAAAAAATAAACATTTTAAAGTAGACGCTGCTCTTTCATTGATATATTTTATGGTTATATATTTAAAGAATAAAATCCCCCCCAAAAAAATGTGCTGGCTGGCAACTTTTTTAAAATGCTTGCAGGAAAATTTAAAGACACAATTTTGGTTGTACAAATCCATATGAAAGCCAACTTATAGAATATATTCAAATTGTCATGAGATTGTGTTGAAAGTACGGTTCAAACATGCATTTTATTCATACATTTTATGAATGTTTGCATGGACACTGAAATCAGTATGGTTGTATTTACATTGAAACATACAGTAAACTATTTTACATATGTACATGAACACATTTTCTTGATATATAAACATTGTAGTTTTACAAATGTTTATTTGTGTTTATATTTAACATTAAAACAATGTCATATGGATACAGATTCACAAGGTCAGGAGGATAATCAAAGACTCATTTTTTCACATAATATTTGGAAGAATTGTATGTTTCTCACTATCATTATTTTCATGATAAATGGTTAGCAGTCAAGACTTTGCCTAACCAGCGTCTGTAACAAACATGAAGAGACCCCAACACTTTATCATCCTGATCATAATGGATTATTATCTGAGACTTTGCATCTGCAACAGTAAGCAAACCAGAGAATGCAGAGGAATAATCTTATATAGCAGATTATGGCAAGGGTCAAAACATGATTAAAACAGCTAGTTAAGATTTTTAAGATTGCTTGTAAGGTGTGTTTAGGGATTAAAGGCAGGGTCCATGATCTCTAAAAGGCAATGTTGATATTTGAAATCACCTAAACAAACACGCACCTACCCCTATAGAATTTAGACCTTCTTTTGATAGACCCACCCCAGACATACGCAACCTATGCAATGATGTAATTTACTAGACATGCACCTTACTGCTGATTGGCTACAAGTGTGCTTTGGTACTCGGCCCGACTCCAAAGCGGTTTTCACAAACCGTGCACCCCGCCTTTAAATTTAATATATTATACATACTTTATACCTATACTTTATACATTTTATAATATTGCAAACTTTTATATTTTGGCCAGGAACAATATATGTTGTAACACATGTAATACATTTGAAATGTATTTGTTGCCCCTAAAATACATTTTGAAATGAAATGTATTTCATTAAAACTAAATATATTTATAAATATATAATTAAGCTTTACTTTCTACACAATGGATTTGGCATAAATTAAAACACATTTTTGGGCAGATAAATTTATTTTTGCCTGCAACACCACACCTCTATCTGAATTCACCTTGTGTGTGGTACGTACATCAACAACTTGATGCTTGTTTGCCATTGAATTCTCATCACATATCCATTGACAGTTTTCCACTGCATACATTGCTTTCTGTGTAAAAGCTAACAGATCATTACCGCAGCAGAGAGGTCCTGACCGTAGCCGGCAACATCCACCTTCCACTTCCCCCAAAGTCACTGTCGCCTGTCAGCCTGTGGGAGATAAGACATCGCTCCGGTACAGGTCCTGACAGGATCCTCCTGTAGGCTACTTATCAGAGTATAGCAGACATTACTGCTCTTGACTCTGTGCTCAGCTGCAGGTCTTACCTGACAATACAGTCAACATTTAAATCAGAGCGCTTTAAGTCAAATAAACAATACGCTGCCTTTTTGAGTAATTGAAGGTCACCAAATAATAATAAATGGGATGTTAACAATAAATGCTTTTGACATTTCCCTGCAGTGAGACCTTTTATTCTTGAATCCTTATTTTTATGGCCTTATATTCATTCAAAGACTACATGGAATATTGACCATCAAATGTTGATCAAGAAACAACACTCACAAAAATTAAGAATTTAAAAATGGTCTTTGTCTGGCTGTATGCTGGGGTGCGCAGGGGAATTGCAGGGGGTTTGTGAGTTAAAACAAAATAATCAGCTAGATAATAAAGTTTGTGTAGACCCTGCTGAAAAAACAGCATACCAGTAAGACCAGCATATGTTGTGTTTTGGTGCTGGTACAGTATGCTGCTAACCACCAGCTAAACCAGCACCAAGCAGGGCAAAGCCTGTCCTAAATGTTTAAAACAGTTTGACAGAAGTTCGACAGGTTTAACTTGGACTTTGTTTGGTAGTTTAACTGTTAACATATTTCATATATAGTAGCACGGGGCCCAGACAAACTTTTTTCACTAGGAGCACAATGGCCCCCAACTGAAAATTTTAGGGGCGCAACCAGAAAATTTAGGGGCATACACTGTAAATCAACATGCTAACCAAATATTCACATTTCTACTAATTTCCACTGTATTACTAATAAATACTTTAATGATAGATGCAGGAAGTACAATGTGCTGTTTCAAATTCAGTGTCACATCACAAAAAAAGGTCAAATTTATTGGTCGCACATGTAGCCATCAAATTTTGGTGGCAGTCTGGAGCCCTTAAGTATGATTTAGCATGAAGCTAACATAATGTAGGATAAAGCTAGCTAGCGTTCATTAACATCCCTTACAAAAAATTTTATACAGTTAAAACCAAAAAAAAACATTGTTTCTGTAGTAAAACCATTGTTTAGCTAATAATAATAAAAAACACCAAAAATATGGTAACTACACTTTTACAACAACAAAAAAAGTGTTCATTTGCATAAGGGATGAAGCTAATATGAAGCTAGCATGATTTAACATGAAGCTAACTTGGAGCTAGCATAATTTAGCATGAACCTAAATTGTTACTTACCATGAGTTTTAGATTTGATTGTACCCTCGTGTAATAATGGTAATTTTTGTTCTGTTTTTCAGATACATCAGTGTTTTTTCCTCAGTTTGATGGAAGCTCTTTCTTAGAGTTAGCATCTCTATGGTCTCTGTCTCAGTCAGACCCTCACTTTGTGAGTCAATTCTCTGAGGACAGCAGGACTGTGTATTTGACAATGAAGAGCAAGACACCTCATGGAACAATTCTCTACTGTGAGTATACAGAACCCACTGGAGAACATTGCTCTTAAAGGAACAGTACACTCATTTGATTCTTTAAAACACTAAAAGAGAGATCATTATGCGGGTTCTGTTAGATATATATTAGTATTTGAGCACTTCTAGTGTTATTTATTACCAATATGTTGAACCATCTGTTCATATTTTCCTAAACCCCTGATGAGTCCAGACATCCGAGAAACATCAGTCTATACTCAAGTTTTCTGTTTTAGAAACATGCATGTGTTATGGATGTAACAAAAGAAGGACACAAGTTTTTGAAGGACAGTATACTAGATTAAAATGCAGGAACCAGAAGCAATAAAACCCAACAAATGGAGAATGGATGGTTCTTCAAAGAACAAATAATATTTATTTTAATTGAATTTTTATATATCCATGCAAGGAATAAACAATGTTGTGGTCTTTTAGTGCAAATTGCACTAAGGGGGCGTGCACACCAACGCTTTTACGCCCACGGCCGGCGCATGTTTTCAATTCATTTCAATGGAAACTCAGCGTTTTTCAAATAAGCCAGCAGCTAGCGTTTTTTTTCCGTGCTGAAAACCGGCGCAGAGAGTTGAGAAATGTTCAACTTTGGAAGAAAAGCTCCGCTCGTCAATGTCAGTTCTCACGCGGCCGTCCAATCACAGTGTAGGTGGGGCGGGACAAGTATCACAGCAACCAACCGTCTCACAGCTGACGTATCAGCGCTACTAAAGCGCTTAGCTGAGGAAAGCTGGCACTCAGCTGAAAAACAGCTGGCATTCGGCGTCCCCAAGGCGTTTTCAGCCGCGTTTAAAAGTTTTGGTGTGTCCAGCCCTTTACTGTAGGAAATCAGTGTTGGGGGTAACGCATTACAAGTAACTTGAGTTACGTAATAATATTACTTTTCTGAAGAAACGAGTAAAGTAACGCATTACTTTTTAAATGTACACATTAATATTTAAGTTACTTTTTCAAAAAAGTAACTCAAGTTACTTTTTTAGTTTAATTAATTTGATTAAAAAAATATGTACTGAATTAAACTAAACGTATGCACTCTCTGTGCCTGTGTGGAAACAGTTTGAGTCAGAAACTGAGATGGCAGGCCAGAGCTAAACATTTTTGTGATAAAATATGCAATTTCTGAATGCAGAACTTTTCAGTCATAAAAACACCTGCAAGGCCTGAAAGAGATCAAGCTTTAGCCAAGAAAAAGTAATGCAAAAGTAACTAAAAGTTACGTAAGCATTACTTTCCATGAAAAGTAACTAAGTAATGCAATTAGTTACTTTTTTTGGGAGTAACTTAATATTGTAATGCATTACTTTTAGAAGTAACTTTCCCCAACACTGTAGGAAATAATAATAAAAAAACGTAACTTTTCATGATAATGTTGACATTTGCATGGAATTGCCCATTTGCCAGTAATTTTACATCAATATGTTTTGTTATAGTTGATCTACTTTTCTAGATCTTAAGATCAGACAAACATTATTCTAAATGCAGAAGTTTTATTTTAAGCACAGACATTTCCCAGATCAAATTTGCCATGGAAACCTTGTGAGGTTTTAAAGAATTCTAGCTGAGCCGCACACCAGCTTCATTAACTGTGCTTTTTCCAAACCAGTGAGATGTTCTTTATAAATGATGCGTTTCTATGGTGACCTGAGCATGTTGTAAATTCAAAGATTAAAGTGAACAGCATTTGTTCAAAAAAATTGACCCTGTATGTGAAATTCATGCAAAAGTGTCATCTTAATAATTAGGAGCCATCAAAATAATGTAGGCAATGTTTGTTAAATGCTGTAAATGTTCTTTACATTATGTAGGTTGATTTAATGTAGAAAACAGTAAATCACAAAAATGTCTTCAGCTGGGTTCTCACAAACTGGGTCAGAAATGATGTCATTTAGGTTAGAGTTAAATAATTAATCTTGACATCACATTCATGATATATTCACGGTTCACACCTGATCTATCTATTGAAAAGCCATCACCTCCAGGCGATGTTTGACCCTCCATCAGTGTGTATTATTGAATAATCAGCTTCCATTTGAAACCTGCAGACACTAAATATTGCCTAAAATATGAGGCTGTATAACCGTAAGGCTCAGTGGTCAATTAAAAATGCCCGACCTGCTTCCTCTTTATCCAATAATGAAGTGGTCTCTCAGGTCATGTTAATGACATAGCAAATGTCTCCTGATGAAATCAATCACATCAGATGAGGAGATGCGCTGGAGACTGAATTTAAAGTTATGAAAGCTCATCCCATTAGCTAATTGGCAAATGCTGCTGAATGATGCTTTTCATTTAATATCTTCTGAACAAATATGTTCTTCTGTGGGGGGCAAAATCCAAATCAAGGAATATTTGGCGATTTTACCTGTAAGGAGGATTAAGGAATAGAAATTAGAGACTTTAGCCTGAATTCAGCCTGTAAATTGGATCTTTGAATAACATATTAATTTTATTATTCAACATGAACATTTTGCTTTGGCTTCTCGTTAACATCATAACATTATGCATGTAATGCCACCTGGAAGAAGGTTGAATGGAATTAAAGGTGCAGTGTGTAATTTTTAGAAGGATCTCTTGACAGAAATGCAAAATAATATACAAAACTATATTATCAGGGGTGTATGAAGACCTTTTTATAATGAACCCTTATGTTTTTATTACCTTAGAATGAGACATTTTTATCTACATACAAAGGGTACCCTTACATGCAAGTCGCCATTTTGTGCCGCCATGTTTCTACAAACTTTATTTACGAAGCTGTCTCCGAAGATGACATGTTTGTCCGGTGGTGGCTACCGTAGCTTCTCTATGCGTTTTAAAAGCGAGAGGTGAGCAGTTAACTGAACCAATGGTTGCTATTCGCAATCTCACCACTAGATGCAACTAAAATTTACACACTGCACCTTTAAACAGATAAAAATATGTCATCATTTACTCCTCCTTAAGTTATTCTAAATGTGTATAAATGTTTTTGTTGTTGTTGAACATAAAGTAAGAGGTTTGTAATTAAAGGCGGGGTACATGATCTCTGAAAGCCAATGTTGATATTTGAAATCACCTAAACAAACACGCCCCTACCCCAATAGAATCTGGACCTTCTGTTGATAGACCCACCCAACACATACGCAACCCAGTGTTGGTTAGTAGACCAACTGTTTTTCAAAAATCATGCACCCCCCCTTTAAGCAGCAAACAGGATCACAAGTGACTTCCATAGTAGAAAAGAAAAATACTATGGAAATCAATAGTGCTCAAAGATGGTTTGGCAACAAACATTGCTCAAAATATTTTCATTTGTGGTCAGCAAAACACAGAAATGTATACAGATTTGAAATAAAATGAGAGGGACGTAATTTTGGGGTGAACTTTCCCTTTAAGTATGGGTGAACCCAACACTTTGTTTGTTTGTTTTTCTGAGAATCCAAAGGAAAATGTCCTCACTGGTGGATAATAAAGTTCACTATTTTTTAACGAATTTAAAACATTTCATACAAGTAGAGCAAGTAATACTTTTCGACAAAATCACATCTCATGGTGCATGCACTGGACTTGACCCGCATGACCCGTTTAATGTAAGTAAAGTGAAGAAATTCTAAGCTTACAAAGAACATTCAGATCATTGCCAGAAGTCATTTGACACCAACGAGGACATATTTATGAATAAAGACATTGATTTTGATTAATTAAACACTTAAAACCCTACTTACTGTCCCTTTAAAATACCCAAGCCAGGAGAGATTTTATAAAAGTCACACGTTTCAATAATGCAGATATCTGCTGAGCTTTCTGTGTAGTTGTTCAGGCACAGCAGCACAGATTTCCTCATAATTCACCACAGATATAAAACGTTGTCATCATTTGCTTAGAAGGGTGTGAACTACTTTTCTGTTTTAGAGGTCCAGCCATGAAGTGTCACATAGTTCAAAGTTTTCAAGCTCGGTTTAATTTAATAAAATGGTCCATAGCAGCAGCTGCAGTCCTGGCATGTAAATAACCTGACGGTGAGATGAATCATGACTAAAGCTCGAGAGACTGGAGAGACTGTCATATATGAATGAGATCACTCTTCATGTCAGGTTTACTTTCGCTCTGTCACATTAGTTGTGCATATGCAGCTCACCTGATGGTGTTTATCTCATCTCTCTGCTTGTCAGAACGCTCATGAAATCCTTTTCTAGATTAGCTATGTTAAAAAAACATTTGGATTCACTCTCTCATCCGACTTATGACAGATTCATCAATTTTAGAGAAGAAAATCTGACTGATTTAATTACAATTCTCTCCCATTCTGACTGGAATATGATTAGTAACTTCTTTATTATTCTGCAGCTAGTGAACTTTTGATCAATGCCAATTTTATTCAGGCAATTTGAGGTCTTACAGTTGGGTCCAAAGGTGTGTGTTTCATAACTCAACACTTCCTTGTTATTTCAAAAACAGCTTTTATTTACACTAAGGTAAGAATTGTGTGTGACTATAACATCATAGTAATGTTAAAGACCGCCTCTGCTGGAGAATATACACTAGGGCTGTGACGATGCATCATGTTTTCCTATTAAAAATATATGTCTGAAATCGTTTCTGAATTGCAAGGCTATGATTCTGTGTTTCATGCACAGCTTGTGCATATACTACGGCTCTTTGATCAGTCGGAAGTCCTTATCAATCTAAAAAGTTTAAGTCGCTGTAATGTGCATTGAAAAAAACAACACTCGTCAAACACAATCATTCATAATATTCATTATTATCATGAAAATAACTGAAACTATTTGAGTAACAGCGATATAAATATGCTTATAGACATTTCCTGGAATAGTATGCACGTGACGTCACCTTCGGTGAAAGTGACTGCGGTTACGCCCGCTGAGTGGCAAAAGACAGAGCGGCAGCATTTGAGTACAGCGTGACATCTGCGAAAACACAGTGAAAACGCGTTGAAAGGGGAAAAAGCTGTTGTGTGATAGACTCTACTAACAGATTAACAAGAATTCAGAGCTATCGTTTTACAGACTGCCAAAAAACACAGAAAGGAGAAGTAAATTGATCCTTCATGCCAACGTCCACAGACCACAGGTGGGTTGGTAAGTTGCTAGGGTCACTATCAAGCAGAGGTTTTACTTTCTACTTAAAAGTATTTGTATTTTGTCTGTGTTTTTCTTTGGAAAACATACACTCCAAAGCATATTTAAATTTCATAAATACATGTTTTTAACTAAATTTAATTTAAGCTGATAATAGTCCGTTTTACTGGCATTTTCGCAGCAGCCACTATGAAAACCAGACATTTTGTTGAACGTTTGCCACTCAACTGGGCGAGCTCTCGCGTGGTCACGTGGAAAAGTGACATCAATGCATACCCTCTATAGCTGTTTCTCAATATGCATTCTTCAGCGATCTTGCATCCTTGTGTTCTCGCTCTACGTCATCATTAACCGTCAAAGTTCAATTCCAATTCTCAAAAACACAAGTACAGAGGACGCATGAAAATACCCAGATGTGTTTTTGATATCGAGAATGCATCGAGTGCAGACTTGCCCGCTGAGATCTGAAGGAGGTCAGGTGACCAACAGGAAGATTGCACACATCTCAATTCTCACAAGTGCGTTCTATGTTCTCGCAAACTTCTGAGTTCGTTCTTCCAAGGTCGCCTGGCAAGACCGATCTCCACGAGGATGCAAGTCTGTTCTTTGCATTCTTGGAATAGAGAAACAGCCTATAGCTTTTGAAATGCTACTGCTTCTGCGGCACAAATAGAGTTTCTGCATGAGAGCGCCCTCTGGCTTTCGGGTGTGGCGCCATTTCACTGTAATTCATTAATATTCATTAATGGAGAAAATGCGCATTTGCACGACTAATCATCCCAGCCCTAATAACCACACCTTTTTAAATAATTGCAATGTGCGATTCCACACATGCACAGATGTGAGCGTTGAAACTTTTTACATACTGTATATCACCTTGTTTACTAATTATGTTTTTTTAGCTAAAAATTAATCTGTCTAATGCTTTTAGTGGACCACAGAAAATAAGCCAGTTCATGACCCCTTTAATTGCTGCTAATTTCTTTGCAAATATCATTAAAAAGTTGCACTAAACTTTTAACATGATTGTCACTGGTGGTTTCAGACATTTGGACACCGTGTGTCTGTTAAACTCAAAGATAACGGAAAAAAAAACAATCCACTTTTCTTATTTCCTACCACGAAATGAACCTCCCGAGCCCCAGTGTTTTTCTGCATATCGCTCAGATCAGGTGTACGTCAGCTCTCATCCAGTGTACAGATGAGTCTGTGCCTTTAATCTGGAGATGTACTAGCCTCCAACCCAACACAAGCTCTCATGGGTCTGAGCTGCAGCGACAAACAGAAAAACTCTAGAGATCAAAGAAAGTTAATCAGAAGACAAGACATAAAGCAGAATGCAGGAGATCGCTCAAAATTATACCTGCATCTCATCCGCCCCAAAACAAACCTTCCCTTCAGCGCCGCCTCAGATTCCTGGCGGTCTTCACTCATCTGGGGTGGAGAGAGAGAGAGAGAGAGAGAACAGAAACAGGTGACAGGTTCTGACAAAAGGGCGTATGCTCCGTTAGACCCAGCACAGGGCTACAGGGACATTAAGTAATTTGTCTTTTCCTTACAGCCACCGATTCCCTGAAACAGGATGGAGGAGAAGTGATGTCTGTAGATGATGCAGTGCATCTGCAGTCGTTAGAGTCGTTGCCAAATATGTCACACAGCAACACACAGACTGAACTGAGGACAGTATAGATGAGGAGTGAGGATTTAAGCTTGGATGGGATTTGATTAAGTACTGTAGCTGGCATCTCTGTAAACTCTGATGTGTTATTCCTATCCAGTCTCACGAGGTTTCATGATATAGTCAAGTCATTTTTTGATTCTTTTTTCGTGATATTATCACAAATTTCTGCGTTTTTTCGTGATCGTATTACGAATTCCTGTTTTCGTGTGATTATCACGTATTGGTTACTCAGCTGCTTTTTTTCTATTTTTAAACCATTGTCGCTTCGGTTTAGTGTTAGATTTTGGGCTTGCATTAGAATGTCACTTTATTTTATTTTTTTTATATGTCGCCTGGCGTTAGGGTTAGAGTTGGGTTTGGGTAGGGATGTCATTTTATGTAAATCTAACCTTAAACCGAAGCGACAATGGTAAGAAAATAGGACAAAACAGTTGAGTAACCAATTCGTGATAATCACATGAAAACAGGTATTCGTTATACGATCACAAAAAAAAACGCGAAAATTCATGATAACATCATGAAAAAAGAATCCAAAAATTACGTGACTATATAACGAAATTTCGTGAGACTGGGCTGGTTAAGTTAAAAGATGTAGGTAGATTTACTTACATATGCCTGATTTCTCACTACATATTGTGGAGAAATGCTAGTGTATAAAGAAAAAAAAAAAAAAAAAATATATATATATATATATATATATATATATATATATATATATAGTCAGATAAGCATAACAGTATGACATTATGCTGCTTTGCACCTTAAAGTCGCAATGAAAATAAAATGGAAAAACTCTCATTTGTTTTAGGAATATTGTGGTATTTTTTTTTTTACAAATGATTTATCTGTGAGCTTCATTATTTTTTTTTTTTTTATTCATTTGCCCTCTTAAACTTTAAGCAAAAATGCAAATCCCTAGCTGTCACTGGGGCGGTACCCTTTCAAAAAGTACATCTCTGCACATAAGGAGTTCATATTACTAGGTTCATATATGTGCCAAATGTATCTGTCCCTAAATGGTAAATACTGTATTAGGACCTTTTTGACCTTTTTTTTTTTTTTTTTTTGGAGAGTATACAGCATGCACCTCACAGTAAGGGGCAGGACATTTCCAATACACGCTCTGAGTGATAACAGATTGGGCCAATCACAACAGACTGGGCCAGCTTGACCAATCAGAGCATTTGAGATGGAGGGGGTTCATAGAGTCCACAGCATTTGAGACAGACAGGGAAGAGAGGTGCATTAATAATGTAAAAAATGTGAAACATTATGTGTGAAAACCTATCGCAGGATACCACAAGACATCAAAAAAAAAAAAAAAAAAAACAGAAAAATATGTGCTCTTTAAGCTGTCTATTAAACCATTTGTGCTCTCCATATATAATAGGCTTATTAAAAATTCAAAAGTCAATCGGATCCAATCCTGAGGTGCAAGATGGACACTCGAGAACTATTTCCACTTGTGTTAGTATGAAAAATAAAGAAATGGCCGAGGGGTGCAAGACATTTTAGCACAACTGCAACTGCCATATTAAAGAAGAAAGTATTTAATAGAAGTGTGTGATAAATGTTGTAAAAATACAAATGATTACTGAACAGATCTGATCACTCCTGCTCAATGGGTGGTAAATGTTTATATCTAAAGCATGAGAATTTATTGTGAATCAATAATAGTCATTGCTTTATTTATTGCTGTAAGCTTATTTCGGTTGCACATATAAGTTGACTTGTAACTAGTTAACTCTAATGAAACAGTTACAGGTCTCAGCAGGTACGCTTTGGAGAAATTACTTTTAGGAAACTGATTTGTAGTCATTATTTTAGTATATTCAGCCAAACAGTGTTTAGAGTATCCACTGTTTATACTTTTTTTGTTAAACCCTAAGGACCCAGTCCCGGGGACAACATTTCGTATTTTGACTCAAATAAAATATTCTTTTAATCTTTAATGGTCCATCATGGACCCCAGTAACACATATGAGATACTGTTTGAAAGCTTAGACTCTCTACTTTCTCCAGATATGCATCACTTTGAGAAATCTTTTACTGTAAGAAAGTTATTTACACTTAATTTACACTATCACCCCCCCCATAATTTTGTATATGATTTAATATTCACATATTTCATATTTTTCAAGTATGACAAACATGGGCAAGTCTTATATCAACTGAAAGCTCTCATTCTCAGGAATAAGGCTACAGCATTATTTTTGTTCTATTATTAACACATATCCAACAATAGTTGAATGAATAATGATGTAAAAAATGGTCTTTTGTAAACATATGGGAAAATTGAGTGTGGACTGCCTCAGATAGCACATATAGCCACAAATAATACACCATTTTTTCTCTTAGGTCCTACTCTAAAAAATGAGTCCATTCACAGCATTTTCTTAGGTTGTGTGCATGAATAATCCCTTGTTATTTATTATATGTCCAAAACAAAAAATTAATATTTATATGAAAAATGTATTTTCGGACACTTCAGTAAAATGAAAATAACTTTTGAATGCGACATGCTAAAGAGATCATTCTTTTTTTGGGTGTTTACTGTCTGCTGCTGGTAACAACCAGAACTGTCTGCAGTCTGCTAGAGCACACAGAACCAGAGTTATACACTATCAAAGGCAGTATTTACAACATAAAAATAGAAAATTTGGTGTTTCATCATATGGAAAACAACATAAATAACACTATTTGTCACAAACAGCAGCTTTTTATGTAACTTCAAAGGGTTTTCTTTAAAATGATATAAAGAAATTGCATTTATTCCACTGTATGTGGTTATGGAGCACTTTAAATGTTTTTAGGCAGAAATTGTATACAAAAAGGGTATTATTCCTCCCATCAGTTGGAGTAAAATAACTTTTGCATACATTATGATAGAGAAAAAAAATCTTTTTTCCTCTGTAAGCTGGCAATTGCTGGAATCAAACAAAACTGTCTGCAGGGAGCTGAGGCACTCAGGGCCAGCGTTATACACTTTTAAATAAAAACTTTAGAAAAAAACCATCAAAAAGCGCCTATTTATTTTTGTGTTTATTAGAGGACTGACATCACATACAACCATGTTTAGCACTTTCAACAGTGTTTTATGTAATTTCAAAGGGTTTCCTGTAAAACGATACCAAACATTTGTATGTAAACCTCTGCATGTGGGTATGGGAAGCTTTTGAAATTGGGTAGGCCAAATCCAGGCGAAAATCCCCAAAATAGCTTGAGGGTGGAAGAAGTTAACAATACATGTATTTGACATTGGAATAGTTTGTAATGTCTTTGGAATGGCATAATATAGATTAAAGGTTATAACAATGTAAAGTAATAGTGATCTACACATTAGATGCTTATTTTTTTCCAATGAGAAAAGTTTAAGATACTGGCAGTGCTGTTGATTGTAACAGAAGGAATGAAGGTCATTTATATGCTTTATATGGAGATCCTTTGAATTAAAATCTGATATGCACACCACTGAAATCCACTGAAAGAAAGTGATGTTTTATTACATATTAGTAGGCTATTTAATAAGCTCAGACGAAACCTAAAATTTCAGTGACTTTATCAACGAGCAGAGATTTAATGTTACTGAGGTTTTTGGGCACACATGAAACAGGTCATCTGGAAATCTCATTATGATAAACTCATACTGAGTGAAATCTTCCTCATCTCTTTCTATTGCCTGTCTGCCCTTTCAGCTGGAGAGCAGAATTTTGGAGATCATTTCCTCCATGTGTTCCTGCAGAATGGACGACCCGTGGCCAGATTGGGCTGCGGTGGTACTCATGTTTTGAGTTCAATGGCTCATCAGAGTATAAGGAACGACAGCTTGATATCGATTACAGTGAGGTGAGAATATCATTTCACTTTTTTATCTTATGATTATCAAATTAAACCTTTAGCAGTTTAAGAGTGCATTGTAATGTGTTATAACCTGTAGTTATAGAATATAAATATATATACCAATAGTCTTGTCGTTTATAAATGATAGCATAAGTTCTTTCATCTGTGTGTTTATGAAGGATTATTTGCATGGACTCATGCACTGTTACACGTGGACGTCATGACATTTAAAGCTGCAGTTGAATATGGCTTGATTTTAATGAATCTGTTTTCATTTTTATAATCACATAGCAGAAATAACAGATACTGCTGCTTATTAGTCATCGGTCCTTTTTTACATAAATAAAGCCAATTATCATTCTCCTAACTTCAAAGTTTGAAACGACCACTATGTCATTTTATAATTATTGTAATGAAATCAACATAAAGCACACAGGAGGAAAAAGATTATGTACTGGTAACACTTATTTTTGATAGATAGCTGTGCTTGTATATTACCAAAAAAGTTTGCACAAAAATGCTTTTGTTTTTGTATTATCATGTTTGTTATTTAGATATTATTATACTTGCAGTCTCATAGCCAAGTATGACAAACAGACTTTAAAGACAAAACAATGTAGGGATGCGCCTGATCCGATTCTTGGACCTGACTTTTTGCTGGATCATGTATGGGATGATACTCAGAATTCTGGTATGGAAATCAGATCGGTAAAGTGGTATCAGTGCATCCCTGAATAAACCTAAAAACCTAATAAATACATTTAGGATTACTTTGTTGTATTTGTAAACATGCACTAACAAATATATCGCTTGGACAACAGTTTGCATCATTTTTTTTTTTTTTTTTTTTTTTTAGTTAAGACAACTTACAACAAACTGTATTGAGTTGGATGTACTTAGAAAACAATGTTAAAACTAGAAGTTATTAAGTTGAATACTCATTCATAAAAATTAAGTTTAAGTTTGATTCAAACATGGACGTTGGTTTACAAAACTACTAAAAACACTATACCTTTTTAAATGAACAACACCTGTCAGGTTGCAAAAGACAACCAGTCTTAACATTTTTATCAAAATGCCTTCTGGTTGAAACAGCATGTAAGACAATGCTTGATGAGTCAGTATCACTCAACTTGAGCGAATGCTTCACTCTTCAACACAATGATAACCTCTTAAAAATCAACAATATAATAGAAACTATTTTGAATACCAAAAGTACAAAACATTAAAAGTCTTCCTGTGATTCATTTTGATTAGAAATGCATTAAATAACATCATATTTCTACATTTACTCTCACTATCAAGGCCCATGCAAAGCATGCTGGGATCCTGAAACCTGAACTTGACTTATCAAGCTAATTAAACTGAATTACAACTTAAATACCCTTTAAAAAAATTCCGTAGAAATTATTTTTACAGAGTAATGTTTTAAAGTTTTTTAAGTTAAAGTTACAAACAATATATGGTTGATGTAATTATCATCATAGCTATGTCAGGACAACTCAATAAAAAAGTTTCATTAAATCAATAAATAAGAATTTTTAACTTGCACCAATGCATTTAATTAAGTAGTGGCAACATATCCCCTGAGTAAGTGTAAAGTTAATGCATTAGCTAAAATAAACTAACAATGAACAAAACATCTACAGCAATTATTCATTTTACTTTGTTCATTTCAAACCAAAAATTGGTAACATTAATGCACCATGAACTAACATGAACATTTATATTGACATGAACTAACATGCACAAATATTAATAAATTCTGAAAAACCTCGCTCATTGTTATTCTTGTTTACTAATGCATTTAGTAATGTTAACAAATACAGCTTTATTATGAAGTGTAACCCTTTATTCTTCCATTCATAAGACAAATAGATTTTAGGTTCGAGTATAAAGCATGTGTGTATGAAGCCTTATAGCTTCTTGGCTGTAAAGGCTGTTATCCTGAGGGAAACATACAGTGAACCTCGACCGTTAGACTGCAGTTTTCCTCTGTATATGTGATGAACAGCTTTTCTCCCATAGGGGATCTGTTTGGATGCCAAGTGTTTGTAACTTAACAATCCGACAGCCTGTATCAGTTGTCTCTGGATATTCATTCTGTCTTGTTTGACTCAGTGGTCTTGTCCCTAAGGACTTGGAGAAGACTCCTCTCCTTCTGTCACGTTTCACCATTTGAGGAAATACTCCCGTTGATGAGATTGGGATATTGTCAGATGTGACATGTTCATCTATGCTTTGTTCTAACGTTTCATTCAATGAGTTGTCATGTGAAATTAATGTAAGAATAATGTCCAATAATATTTTGAATGATGTTGTGAGATACTTTAGGAATGCATATCTTCCTTTAGAAGACACTGGTAAAGGTAAAGAATTAAAAATCTAATTTGTAACTCTGTTCAGATTGTTTGATAAATCAAGAATATCAGGTTTCCACATTGTATATGTTATTGGGATGTATCAGTTTTTATGCATTTGACATTTTTTGGTTTAAAATCATCTTGACTACACTGTAAAGCTTATCAGTACTAGTAATAAAACCTCTTGAAAAGCAGCAAAGCATAAAAAGCAGACAGCAGATGCATGTGGGGAAAAACATGAAAGCATTAATGAAGTACAGCAGTGAGATATAACACCACCACTGCCCTGAAATAGCCACCAACTACTAAAATACTTTCAAATCAACACTTAATTGTCATGAAAATAACATTAAGTTAACATATTTGTCATGATGTGCCAGCAGGTGAAGACTAATGAGATTATTTTTAAAGAGGAAGCAGACAAATGTAAGATGTGAGTGCAACTGAGCAAAATGCGATATATATAATACAGGTTAAGTCATTAAAAGCTGATTAATACTTCTGCTTTACAGTCATCATTTTTGTCAGATTGACACCTAGCAGTGGATACAATATAAATATAAGATTGTCAGTCTGTCCCTCACTGACCCCATAATACAACCGTATAAAAATGGCACTAATCCCATCTTGTTGGAATAAACCTGACATTGCCAATATCAATAATTTTGTCTCATGATTTTGGGGTTCCTCTCTGGGTTTGTGAATATCTGATGAGATCAGGCGCTGTGTGCTACTGAATCAAGGTCAGCCAAGAGCATGTGTGTCTGTGTGAGTAAGATGTGCATGATTTTGGGGGCCATACATTGACAAATGAATGCAGGGGCCATCTTTGTTATTAACTGCTTTATGTGTTCTAGCTGCCTCTATTAAAGAGGTCATATGGTGCAATTTCATATTTTTCTTTGTCTTTAGAGTGTTAAAAGCTGTAAGTGGATATAGGTGATCCATACATTTGCAAAGTCTCAAACCCGACGAGATATTCTTTCTAAATGTCCACGCCTTCATCTACACCATCCTAAAACACCTCATTTAAACACACCCCCACTAATCTATGTCACTGTGTGGGAAGATTTGTATAACATAGAGCAACAGAAATGTACGGTAATTTACAGTGTATGAAAAAAAGTGTTTTTGAACCTTAAACTGGGTAAATAATACACATTAAACACACAGAATAATATTTTTAGCAATGTCATATGACCCTTTTAGCTACAGTACTGGTACAGAAAATAATATTAAAAAAATATTTATAATAATTATAATATATAATTATATTAATATTAAAGGCTTTCTCTTCAGTATTATAGTGCTTCTGTTTACAATGAGAAATGCAGTAAGACAATGGCCGTCAAAACTGGTGCATGCAAGGTGATAATGAGGGTATACAAAGTTTATGTACGCAAGCTAAAAACACATTCAAACTGAGTTTATGTATTTCTTACTGACAAAATATAATGTGTGCATTCTCCTTTAATGTTTAAAAAGTAAAATTCTAGCATCAATGTAAAAGAAATGGTGCAAAATAGCTGACATTTGCATTGCATTTGCACATAGGGTAGACGTATAAGTGACTTATAATACATTACAAGGTAGATGTTTTTATCAGTTTCCTGCGTTTGAACCCATGACCTTTTGCGCTACTAATGCAATGCTCTATCACTGAGCTATATAGGAGAAAATATTTTTTTCTATATTCTCTGCTGCACCACAGTTGAGATTTCTGGAGCGAGAGAATCTTACAGAGACGTTTCCACTGTAGCAAAAGAAATCCATCCAGAGAGAGGAGGTAGACAGAGGGATGTTTAATGGTTGGAGGGGTACGTCAATTGAAATAGTTTGGGCAACACTGCAGGTCTCTGAGGGTCATCCTGTATTTCATGCATGCAAACAAGAACACATCATAGCTGACATACTGCACGACATAATCAAGTAATACTGTACTTCACAATATGTTATTTGTTAACATTAGTAAATCATTAATTAGCTAACATAATCTAACAACAAGTAATATAGTTTTATTTATTAAACTTTGTTAATGTTAGTTCATGCTAGTTCATATGCATTATGTTTTGATTTACAAAATGTATTAGTAAAGGCTGAAATTAGCATGAACTGAGATTAATAAATGCTGTTGAAATACTCGTCATTGTTAGTTCATGTTAGCTAAAGCATTAACTAATGTTAATAAAAACAGCCTTAATGCACCATACTGTATGCTTATATAGTATATTGGTGCCTGTGTTTTGCGTGTGCTTTAATGTTTTGTTTTCCAGCGTGAATATAAGGCACTTGTGCAGATTATAGCATTTATACCCGTGTTTTAGAGCCTATTTCCACAGGATTTACTTGATCATAGTGTTTATTTTGTTCTTTTATGGTATTGTTGTTTCTTGTCCTTTAACATTTCCTGGTTCACGTCACACGGATCTGTTCTGTGGGACGCTGTGCTAGTGTGACAAGCAAATTTCCCCTTAGGGTTCAATACATTTCTATCTCATCTGATTTTACTCGTCATCGCACGTAAATTTATATCAAGTGACAAGTAGATGGGCCGGCGTACTTTTGCCGCATCGCTCCAAGAAATGAAGGAAGAACAACTTTAGTCCGAACTTTTTTGCAAACTGCTGAACTAGATTGCAGACATCAAAGAGAACGTCTCTAAGTTTTAAAGAAGACTGAAACTTATACCTCATACTCTCTACCATTTCAGGGAATAATATGCTGTTGTGAATGTTTGATGTACTCAATTCATTTGAAGAACAATCTTTTATTCATACGTTGATCTTATTAATTCATAGTTTGTGAACACAGTTTGACTGTGCTGTCTCTGACTGGTCTGGGCTTTTTTCTGTGCGTTTGCCTGTTAGATTGTGGCTGTGTCTCAATCGCCTCATGAAGTCGTGAATCAGTATATCGTGTACACAGGTTCGGGCACTGGTAAGGACCTTCACTTGTTTTCCTGTGACGTCTCTAAGCACGTTGTGATAACCGGCAAAACCAATATCTCTCTGACTTCTTAGTTTATTATAAAAACACTTTCATTATTCTCTTACATATCTGTGCATTAAATTGGAAGAATATTACTTTTAAATATTGTGTAGATTGTGGTCCCTTCATGTATAGCAATGTCTTTTTATTTTAAAACTAAAACAAGTGTTTGTCTTTTCAAAAGTTCTGTCACGTTTCATGAAGTTTTTTGAGTTTGCTCCTGTAGTGAGGCCAGAAATGTTAATATGAGTGGACCTCGATGCCTTGGCTACTCATAAATTACATAAATTTACAATATAGGTCTTAAATGGATTAACTACAATTTTTTGGTGTTAAATGACCTCTGCCAGTGACCTGACTTTTCTTTGTAAGCCCCGAATTTCTTCTCTTTACTTACATTGAACAGGTAAGTCCAAGGAGGCTTCCATCTCGTTCCGCCATATTGATAAAATATAATAGCAGAGAGGGACAAAAAGCACTAGCCTAACAACGTATTTCCACAACGCGTTTTCATTCAGAACACGTGAACCAGCTGAAATGGACAAGGAGATCACTGATTACATACTGACTACCGTGGTTGCAACACGCATTTGGAAAGGGGAGGCGCTAGAGAGCACTATTCGTTTGAATGCAAAATACAATTTCACCACTAGATGGGGGAAATCCTACTTATTGCCCCTTTAAAATTCAATTCAGTTTTATTTATATAGCACATTTTTACAATTGTTTAATTGCTCCAACGCAGCTTTACATGAATCAAAACAAGAGAAAACACAGAAAAATCAGAGGACAACAAAAGTAGCAAGTGGTTAAGATTAAACTGTACTAGGGAGCGAAGTATAAATGTATAAGGAGTATAAAATGTCCGACTCCCTGATGGATGCCCTGACTACTGAATGAGAGAGCTGTGGTTTTATGTTTTTAGATGTAGATATAACTGCAGTAAACATGGCTGTTGGCTTTTATATTTTGCATGCTGTTAGCAGTTGACATGCTCTGAACACATGTAAGTAAGGTTACTCCTTTAATGTGGTATAATCATGTATATGTACTGGCAGCGTCTTTTCAGAGTGGCATTAATCTGTTTTTCAAGCAGATGGGTCAAACTAGGTTAAAGGCTTGAGGGTGATGGCATACTGTTTAGCCTGCAAGTTACCCAATATCTGTTATCACTGTCTGTATCGTGTCTGTATGTATCTGCATATATTGTCGTTGTGCTTTGTGTGTGTGGGCATGTGCGTTCGTCTGAGTCATTTCCATTCACACGAAGGCAAAGGTCAACAAGCGTGGGACACTGCATCGCTTTCCATTCTTTATTACACATGAACTTTCTGCTCTCCAGCAGATATTATTATTTAAATGTATGCCATTTATTTCTGGGGAACTACTGCTGTTTTTCTCCGAAGGAATTGGCCGCATTCGTAATGTGACAGCTCTGTGGATCAATGCATCTGATCTGCAGATATTTTTGCCTCGGTCCCATTTCAGTCGCAGCAGCTGCCGAGAGCACACTTTGCTTCTTTGTGTTCCATCTGATGTTTTTAGAGTTTGGTGCATATTTTTTATAGTGCCGTTACATTAAAGACCCAATGAAATGCCATGGTACAGTTTTCTTTTCCGTGTTGATGTATTTTCTGTTGAAGGTTTGGGCCGTTCCTCTGAAAAGTAGCACAGCCATATTGTTACTTACTAGTCTCTTAGCAGAGGATATTCTCATTCAAGGGACCGTACTGTATGATTGAACTAAAGTCTGTATAGTGCAAGATCATCAATATATATGGTCCCATAGGAGAACGACTGAATGCATATAAAGGTTATTGATACCAACATTAAGTATAATCAGAATAGATGTTTTGTAGCTTATAGTACATTTTTTTTAGATTCAAAGTCATCAGTATTCTACACTTTCAAGAATAAAAGCTGTCACCGGGGCAGTAACCTATACAAAGGTCCTAATATATACCATTAGGAACAGACATACTTGTCAACAATTGAAGTACGGCTAAGCCACGCCCCCAAACGAGATGAGCCAATCACAGTGCGCTAGCTAACCCAATACACTCGGACATTCTCTGATTTCATGTCCATTGAAATGCATTGCAGTGAGTCAGCTTTCATTCGTTTTTATATGTTTTTCTTTAAGTTTAAAATGGGTACATGCAACTCTGAGACTAGGTATCCCGAGATGCTGGCCGACGTTGTGTATTTTTTCCCTTTCCCAAGCCACATCTCAACCGAAATAAGAATAAGTGTTTGATCTGGATGAAGTTATGCGGTAAACCACAACACCAACTAAACGTGGATAAATTAAACAAATATGTCTACATCTGTTTTATGCTAAGTCAACAACGTATTTGAACGTTATCTTTAACATCTCTAATGTAACGTTAGCCTAACATAAAAAACTTTAACGTTAGCTTCTAGCTGCATTGTACATCATGTCACTTAGCTTCATTAACGTATCTGTAAATAACCGAGAAAATAAATGATATTTGTAATAGCATGTTGTGCTGAATGATTCATGTAAATACTGTATCACCAAACTAACGGATAGGTACTCTTGGAAAAGATGGTTAAAAGGCTTGTCCTGAAAATGCAACTTAGACCTGTACATATTTAATTTGATCATGATGTCAACGAGATGCGATTACATGGTGAAATGTAAATTTTTGATTGGAACTGAAGCTTTTCATCAACCTTCTCAATAATAAAATTATTAATATAACCCTCCAATGCATAGTTAATTCCATTTTGGTGACTTCGAGATATATAGTCTTTCTGTCTCCAAAAATCATCAATTGCCTCCTGCGAAATGTCTCCTCCTGTGACAGCTGCCATAGCATGGCGTGGCTTAGCCATAGGTCAATTGGATTCCAAAATCCAGGAGACTTCTGAAGGTGGGGGGGTCAAAGAGAGACGGTCTGCATTCATTTTAAGAGCACTAAAATTATATCATACTTATACTATTTGCAGCTATATTTAATTTTTGTGCCGTAGCACCACCTGAGCGTTGCCATTTTTAATAGTGATGCTTATTTCAACTTCCCCCGTCTACCTGCTCAGATATCAACAGCGTAACCGCGCAATCTGTCTGTTGTGTAAGATGCGTTTCATACAAGATCTGACAACTGGACAACCTTGAAATAATGTATTGATGTGATTATTCTTATATCTAGGTGGGGACGTACAAATTACAGGAGTTGCATGAGAAATAACAAAACGGCAGGGGGTGAGAGATAGGTGTGAAATGCGGGAGACTCCCGGAAAAAGCGAGTGTTGACAGGTATGGGTACAGATATGTATACATTTGATAGCAATATGTACCTTTGATAAACTAATATGTACCTCTGAGGTAATAATATGAACTTTTTAGGTACAGAGGTGTCCTTTTTGAAAGGGGAAAGCCCCAGTACATATTTAGACCTTTGTTTGAAAGTCTAGAATATAGGTTACTTTAAGTCTAAAAGATATGTACTAAAAGCCACAAAACTTCTATTCTGATTAGACTCAGACCTAGGTAAAAAAAACTATGTTAAAAGCAGAGAGAGAGAGATAGAAAGAAAGAGAGAGAGAGAGTGAGAGGGAGAGGGAGAGGGAGGAAGGGAGAGAGAGCGAGCACTTTATTTTGCCCTATCAACTCTTCCAAATTCAATAGGAAATACATCAGCATAATAAAGAAAACTGCAGTCGTCATACGATTTCATGGGGTCATTAATCAAAGAAAATAGTCAGACTACTCCAGAAATACCTCATCTGGAGGAGCGTCTCAAAGCCGTAGGGTGCACACCTAATTTGGTCTGGAAGATCAGCTGGGTACATGGCTAAGAACACAGGCTGCCTGAAATAACTCAACCCATTCAAGTCAGCTTGTTATTTAAAAAACGTCTTGACACTTAAATGCAAAAAAAGTCAGCGTAGCTTCTTGAGCGAGTCTGAGGATCTGTCTGTCTCTGAAGGAAGGTGATCAAGCGAATCAGCCTTCGACGCGTTTGACACGTTGATGCAGCTTTATTAAAAGTGTGCATGTGGGATCAGAGCTCTTCACTTTCATAGGTCGCTGTGATGACACAGTCCGTTTGAACTATTGACATTTTTCGGAGGTTGATAAAAATGATCAATAAATGGGGTTTGGTGAGACATCGGTAGATCTGTCTGTAATTGCTAAGAAGGTTTGTTTATCTATACAGCATGCAGTTGGTATTTGTGCAGTGTGCTGAGATTGTTGTCCATCTGATTTCTGCTTGTTGTTATTGCTGTTCCTGTTGGATTTGCAATGGGGTATGAAGTGAAAGTCCTCTATAATTTCTGGCTTTGTTTTCACATCCAGCAATAAAGAACCAGCTGTGAGTCTGTGTGTGTATGTGTGTGTGTGTGCGCGCACGTGTGTGCGTGTGTATTCTGCAGAGCTACAGCTTCATGATGTTTTACTGCCATCTGTTGCCAGCACTTTATAAATGTTTTGCAGTTTCGGCCAATAGTGCTCCTCCAAGACTCTGCATCTCCCAGCATTCAGCATATTATGGTGTGAACTGCAGTTGGGTTCTTAGATTCTACAGGTGTTGAACAGGAAAATGTGTGTGTGTTTGTTTCAGTCAAATTTGAAGCTATTAAAAGAGGAAGCATCTCATTTTAAAGTGAGACTGTTTAGTATATAGTCATGTATATGCAATGTTGAACGTAAGGAATAATTGACGACGGGCCATTGAATTATAAGAAAATAATGCACACCAAGGTGGTAATCCGGCACGACGCGAAGTGGAGTGCCGTTACACCGCAGGTGTGCATTATTTTCAAATAATTCAAAGGACCGGAGTCAATTATTCCTCTTATACCACGGTTACCACAAACATTGCTCTGGTGCCTATTTTTAAGACATTTGAAAAGTTAGGTGTGCGGTTTACAGAAAAATAATCAACACCCATAGAACATTTCTCAGCCAATCAGAATGCAGCATTCAACAGACCCGTGGTATAAAGTAAGATAACTGAAAGCCACTATGAAATGAATATTGTGTGCATCACTATTGTTATTGCTTTTTGTTGTTCTCTGGTGTCGTCCTGCACATTTGTGATATAGATATGAATAATACCTCGTTAAGGACAGATATGCTGTTACTTTAAGCGATCTGACTTAATGCATAGACATGTACTGATGGAAGGTCTCAAACCATATCTAGGGGCAGATTTACTAAACGGGGCAACTTAGCGTGAGAGCGCAATTCCAATTAAATCACAGATGGCAGTGGTAATATCTGCAGCTTATTTTCTAAAAATGCCCAAATTAAATAACACAGGCGCTACAGCTGATTTTCATAATGATGAACACAATCTACTAAGAGCAGCACAAATTAGTTCAAGGTCGCAAAAAAGCAGAGCTGATGGTCGTTGTGTGCGGGTGACCTACTGACACCTGATGCACTTGAGTTCAGCACCACTGTGTGAAATCCCAGCTAATGAAGTCATGGTACACTGAAAAGAACTGGAGGATAAAAAATAAAGGTTTACAAGAAGTTTGGAAATGTCTGGTATTGTGTGACTTTGCCTTTTTTATTTCCTCTAGCAAATAAAAAATAACATGGCTTGGCAAACATTTTGAATAATATGTTCCTCTGGCATTTCAAAAAAAATTGTGTGTAGAAAAAATCCTCTGCCTACCACACGCTCTTTGATCTCTGTGATGCCTCATCTTATCAGCAACAATTGCAGCCATTTCAACCGCAAAATGGTTTAAGACATGCTTTTGTTTCATGTTAAATAATGACGCAATACCAGTAATATCACACGCACAAACATTAGTAAATCACGTTGCCTGAATCATTTAAATAATCTCCTTTCATATATTTTGCATCTGAAGGAGAACTCCTAGAAATGCATAAGCAATAAAGTCACGGACACATATAACTAAACCACACCTTTTTAGCGCTAATAACATGGACTAAATATATTTTTAGCTTGGATAGCCCTAACCCTACTTATATATCGTTTTGGCATATTAAGCTATAGGACAAGAGAAAGTGTTTTACCTGTGACACCACAGATTCTTACATTTACTACATTAACACTCAATCCGCTATCACTGAAGGACGTAATGATGAAAAGTCCCCATAAATGCAAACAGCTGTCCAATGCTCCTAAAGTGATTATCATGGCATAATTAAAATAATTAGTACCTGATAACATCACACTGCTCGGTCTAATATCAGGATATAACAGGAGTCTGCAGGAACAATTGAATCAGCTCGTGCCCTTATGCTCGTCGTAGCGGTGATGCCGGGCTGTCAGTCATGTCAATACCCAATAGTGGCATTAATTTGTCAATCTGTATGCAGAGCGACTCTCATAACTTCCCCAGTGTTGTAATTAGTGCTACCTGAAGCCGTAGGGTTGTGATTACCATCAGGGAGGGAGGAGTCCTGCAACGCTGCATCACATTGACACGAGGGCAATCGCCTTGATTGCTCACATCTGGTCATTAAAGGAAAGGGAATATTTTCTCCTGGACCCAACATGGACTGAAATCAAAAGCTGATGATGGAGTAAGCAAGACTGTAGTTGTGCTTGAAAGAGCTGATTGAATGATAAGGAAAAGTTCTGCCTAGACGCGTAACCACGACAACGCACGTCTGTCCGATGAAACCATCTATAGAGGGTATGCATCAATGTTTAACAATCTAAGCACATTGTCTAAAGCGCATGACGCACAGTCTAAAAGGGCGTGTCCGAATCCACTTTTGCAAATTTAACGACAGGGAAAAAGGTTTGTGCGCCTAGAGCACAGTCTAAAAGTGTTGTTCCTATTCTCATAATGAGTAATGGGTGCATTTTGGGCGTAACGTGCAATAAACCAATGAGAGTCTCGGCTCTCATCCCCTGAAAAAGCCAGTTGCACTCACGTCATACCAAATCCCTATTTAAGTGGTCAAGATTTTAAACTGAAAAACTAAGCGGAGGAAGAAGACCCAATGTTAAAAATTGCATTGTTTTATTTGTATTTAAATGGTTGTTTTTGTATTAAAACCTTTGGTTCTCTTTAAAAGTTGTTTTCTTTTAGTCGTGAAAGTAAAATTTGCAGACTTTTAATTGCTGTAAATGTATAGATAGACGGGGATTATTTTAAGCCAAGACTAGGCCTTAGTTTAATTTGGAAATATAGCTAGTTTTAACAAACATACCATACTTAAAAGATTACTTGGGTGCATTTTAAGGCAAAACGCAGGGTACTGATGTATTTTAAGATATGTCAGTGCCAGTTGTTTTCAGTTTGGACAGCTCTTATACATTTTTTAGTATAGGACTAGTCTAATCCCTGTCCGGGAAACCACCCCTAATTGTCACATTTAAAAACTTTTGTGTGCTGTCCGTGCTTTTTAAAAGCAAATGTGTGTGGTCATCTCATTAATTGGCACATATTACTAATGCGTTCATTAAATAACAAAAACAATATTGTGCCATTGACTTTAGACTTTAGCAGGTTTTAGTTGGTCAATGGCGTAGTTTATTTTAGTTGCCTCAAAATAGCCACGAGCCAACAATGCACCTGAACACACCTCATTTTCAGACCAGAACGCCAATGGGTGCACAAATAGGAACAAATGCATTTGCTATTTAAACGATGTGACCCTGGATGTGATAACTGCACCGGGCTGAAACTAGCAAAAAATATACATATATAAGAGGTAAAATATGCATGAACAAACCCAACTGTTGGCTTTGTGTAAACCTATGCTGTTTTTAACCTGAAATGTTCAGTTGTTTTGAACTCAATATGTGTTCGATTTCTAGGTTAATTTAAACCAACAGATGGGTTTGTCCATATTTTACCAAACCATGGGCTGAAACAACCCATCATTTTTGGACTGTGGCTTTAAAGATAACCAAGCAAATTTTGCTAGAAAGCTGATATATTGTACATACACACAGTTAATGTATTTTCAGCTGCTTCTTCATACCAACCATATATTGAAATGTGCCTTGCTGTTTCCTTCTCAGTTTCTCAGCTACAGACAGAGCCAAAGTGTTAGCAGATTTCTCCGAGCGTGAGTCCCCTGATGGTGTCAGGATATAGATGAAGCCACAGTTGAAAGCTTCTGGTGAAGATTACTGAAACCTTCAGTAGGTTTTACTGTTGCATTAGGTGTCGAAATGTTTTTAAACTCTTGAGCAGAAAGCCGTCGTCAGAAATGATTGAGAAAAGATATCGCCCTAGCAGCAGAGTAGAAAAAGATAAAACCATAGAAGATAATAAATGAGAGAATGAATATCGGTGTATTTTCTCTTCTTGTGAAGGAATTGGAGATGCAGAAGCCCGGTACAACATTAGCCCAAAACTCGCCTTACCAATTTGTTCGTTTTCATGCTTAAATGGATTTATTGTGAATGCTGCATGATCTAATGAGATTTTCCTCCTCTCCGTGTCCTTTCTGTCTTACTCTCTCACTTTTGATCTTCTCTCATTTTCTCTTTTAGATATGCATTGCCATCCATTGACAATGAACGACTCTGTAGGATTGAAGTCGCGGTTGCTAATGCAAGTGCTAATGGTCAGCAGAAATACATGAATGAGTCTGGATCAGAGGTAAATCTGCTTCTGCACATGACTTTGACAGTCAATCCGTCATTCATCCCGTTCATTTAAAGTTATAATAATAAATGTTTTGTTTCAGGCGGGTAAAATATTATCCCATTAAGTTTTCAGAAAGCCACCTCAGTCTTTTTTTAGTGCTGGTGTAATGATATTTGTTCCTAAAATAATAGGTTTTATCGGTCTTGCTAAATGACAAATAATAGGTTTCTGTTTTAAATGGTAATTGATGAGTACCTCAGAGGAAGCAATACTCCAATAACCAGACAAACAGACTGTAAGATTCTTAATCAGAATATAATGGCCTCACAATCCTTCATTTGTTTGTACTGTTTCTTTGTGAAGTTTGTCAAACTTTTCTTTTATAACTGTTTACACCGTGTTTGAGCAACTCAAAAGGCCATGGGTTCAAAACAAGGCTGTAACCACATCTTGAACACTGGGGGAACCGAAACATTGAATTCTACAGTATATGTGTATATTAAAAAGATGAAAATTTCTAATTATTGGGGCACATTGAGGGGGTGTCCTGGTTCAAACCCAGGGAACACACATAAAAATGTATACCTTGTAATAGACTGTAATAAACTGCTTTGGACTAAAGCATCTGCCAAATGCATAAATGTAGATCTAAATTACAACTCAATGTTTTGGGGTTTTCCCTGTTGGACCCAATGCATTATTCTGTTAAATGTCTTAAAATAACCACTAGAGCAATGTCTGTGGTAACCGTGGTATTCAATTCAATTTCAATTAAATTTTATTTATATAGCGCTTTTCACAATTGGTAATTGTTTCAAAGCAGCTTTACATTAATAGAAGCAGGGAAAAACACTGAAAAATCGCCAAATAACATCAGTAGCAAAATACAGCGGCTATGAATAAACTTTAAAAGTGAGCTTGTTAATAAGGTAACGTATATGAGAGGGTGCTAAAAACCCCCTAGAAGAAAAACCTCCCGCATTTTTAGCCAGGAGGGAAAAAAGTCCTAGGAGGATATATATATATATATATATATATATATATATATATATATATATATATATATATATATATATATATATATATATATATATATATACTATATGTATAGGAGATTAAACAGGTTCCGTCGGTGGTCGTTGGTCAGGCATCAGCTGGGCATCACATATAAGAGGAATAATTTAGGAAAGAGGTCCTTTGAACTATTTGAAAATAACTTCGCTTTGCGCCATGTTACCACCTTGGGTGTGCTTTATTTTCAACTAATTCAACAGCCTGTCGTCAATTATTCCTTATGTAATATGATTCAGTAATACTTTGAGTATTGCTTTTCTTAACATATGTCTTCCAATACTTAGGTGAAGTTCGGCCCTACTTTTCTGGGTGGGGTCCCATCTTTCTCAGATCTCCCCCGTAGCAGTGTGAATGTCTCTGGCTTTATCGGTTGCATCCGTGAACTACAGATTGGCTCCAGAGAGCTGTACATCGTGGGTGAAGCCATCAGAGGCCAAAATATTCAAAACTGTGACTCATCAGTCTGTCAACACCAACCCTGCCGCAATGGAGGAACCTGTGTCAGGTATGAGGTTAAATATGCTCTGGTTGAGCTGTTTCTAATGCTACATAGAAATTCTCCAGTGCATATCTTATTAAGATAAGAAAATATTTTAACCGGATGCGAGTTATTTGATTAAGATCCAGTCTTACC
Source organism: Misgurnus anguillicaudatus (assembly GCF_027580225.2). Taxonomy (NCBI): domain Eukaryota; kingdom Metazoa; phylum Chordata; class Actinopteri; order Cypriniformes; family Cobitidae; genus Misgurnus; species Misgurnus anguillicaudatus. The sequence continues at coordinate 37,226,890 of NC_073347.2, forward strand.
AGGGGAAAGAGGTGGCACAGTGGGTAGTGCTGTCATTTCCTATTTGACTCTGTGTAAAGTTCTGTCTGTGTTTAGCGTGGGTCTCCATTTCATATTTTTGCATTCAGTAGATGCCCTTATCCAAAGTGACTCACAGTGCATCCAGGCCTTCATTTTATCAGTGTTTGCATTCCCTGGAAAATAAACCCATGACCTTATTGCTAGCCCCATGCTTTACCAGATGAGCTACAGGAAAGAATATTTCCTCCGGATATTCCCGTTTCCCCTCTGCAGGTCATATGAACTGAGTGTGAATGTGTTGATCTGTGTGTTCACACTGTGATGGACAGGTGGATTGTTCAGGGTCATATGATGCTATACTGTACCGTAGGCTGCAGCACACCCTGTAACCCCACACAGGATAAGCCATAAAGAAAATGGAGAGATAAATATATGGCTTTTACACATAAGATATTAAATAATGCTGCTCCAGTGTATCTGGCTAACTATTTGTGATCCCAACTCAAGTCGTTTTCTACATAAACTCATCCTACATAATGTAAAGAACATTCAATGAAAATATAACCTTGATAGTGTTAATATTAACTGAGTAACATCAAAAGGTACTTGTATGAGATCTCATTTTTATATTATAACATCTGATAGAATTAAATGATATCACAAGAGCAGGAAAGTGTTTTTATGATTATTAGCACAAATGTGATTTTATACAAACATTAACAAAAAGTTAACACTTACATTTTAGACACAATTTTAAGTCTATTTTAAGTCTATAAAAACCGTTCAACAAATTCATAGCAGCTCCTTTAGTATGTGTATAAGCTTAATAAAAAATGCTACCTCTAAAATGTATTACTGCTATAACTTATTGTTTAGTTTCATTTTGACTTTTTAGGGTTATGGTTATGTGGATTTTTCAGATGAATTTGAAGAGTGCTGGTCTGGCCTTGACTGGGTCTTGCCCTGCCTTGGTCTTGGTCTTGTCTTGGCCTCCATTAAATCAGGCCTTGGATTTGGTTTGGGTAGTCTTGACTGCAACATTAGATAATAATATTCTTGTACCAATAAAAACAGATCAGTCAAATTAAATCTTGATATTATGGGCATTGGAAACATTATATATGGGTGAGAGAAGACCCATACACTTTTTAAGATCAATGATATTTAACTCACTCATATTTATCGTCTTTAATTTCACGCATATATCTGTTCATCTGTCGTCAATTATAGCACCAGAAAACAAGAAATTGGCATCTACATCAGTCTTTTTTGGGGGGATGACCTACCTACCAATATATATATATATATATATATATATATATATATATATATATATATATATATATATATATATATATATATATATATATATATTTATATTTATATTTATATTTATTTGTTTATTTATTTATTTATTTATTTTTTGCTTCCGATGCCCATGCTATATATATATATCTATATATCATTGATATGCTGAGGTTGACCTGATGAGTTTCTCACCACACATTCAGTCTTTACTGAAGACTCAATCACGTTCTTTTATGAACATCTCTCGCATTTCAATATTTGGCATACATACAATTTTCTAGTAAATTTAGTGCTTTTGACGGAGCAGAGAGTTTGTAAATATTGGCAGTGATGTGCAGATGCTCACTTGAGTTTTAAATAGCAGTAATCAGGGGTCTGATTGCAGGGATGAGAGTTTCTGAATGTGTTTTGTTAAATGACAAGCAGCATTTTGTGCTGTTTACTTTTTCTGTGTTAAAAGTGTGTTTTGATTAAGGGTGGAAGTCTTTAGGCTCCTTGTGATTCCAGCAACAATACAATATCAAAACGATTCTCAATGCATCGCATTTCAATTTTTGACAAAGAGACAAGACTCTTATCCAAGTTAAGGTGGCTTGTTTTCGCATTTTATGTTAAGACATAAAAGCCTTTCTAAACAATGCCTGCTCCGATCTACCGAAATACTGTAAATAATAAAAAGAGCTATAATAACTTTGGATAAACACAATGGTCTCCGGCTTGTGTAAATTAAATAAATCAACACGTGCATCTGTTGCAGTCTGAAGTGTAAAACGTAAAAACCTAGTGCATATTTCACGTACATGTACGCTGTGGTTGGTCATAAAATTTTCAAGCACCTCTGAGATGTCCATTTTACATTTTACCATGTGCTCCGGTCAAGGCTCATGAACTCATTATATGTGAAAATGGAATTTCTGAAAAAAATATCGCAAGACTCAACTCGGTACATTAGCCCCGTCTCTGACTTTTATGTGATGAGCCATTGAGAGGGAATGGAAAAAGTCCAGTCTCTACGCTTGTGTTAATTGGATAGTTCAACCAAAAATAAAAAGTCTGTCATTGCCCTCGCCGTCATTGTGAAAGTAGATTGGGATCAGAGACAGTCTGGTCACTCTTTTCTCTCATTGTTTTAGCAAAGATCACTTACGTTCTGACTGTTTCACAAAAGATACTCGTATAGGTTGCACTTTTTGCCATAAAGGTGAATAAATGACGGAAATTAAATTTTTGTCAGAGCTGTACCTTTAAATGACTTTTTGTCCTTTATTTAATCATGTGTTCTTTTTACATTCTCTATGAAAAATAAAGGTGCATTTTTGGCTAAATGGTTCCATAACAAACCTTTAACATCAGAAGAACCTTTATGTTTTCTTTGTAGTGAAAAAGTTTCTTTAGATTACACAAAAAGTGAGGAAATGATTATTTTAAGAACCTTTGATATTTATTTGAGGAACCAAAAATACATAAAGCTTACATGATGAAATGCTCATAATGCTTATTTAGCTATAGACGCTTTCATTGGACGCTTGTGCGTGTTACGTGTCTGATCGGAACTTAACTTCCAGTCTCTGTTTGTTTAATGGTCTGAAACTGAACTTTTGCACGAATACCTCATCGAATAACAAATGTTTTGGTTTCCTAAAGACGAGGGGAGAAGACAATTTTGGATCACTACTATGTGAAGAAAGGTTTGGCAGCTGGTTTGTAGTTAACATTGTGTACATTATATAGTACACACTTTACACAGAAACGTTAGCTCAGTGTAGTTTTAAATCAGCTTTAGCTATAAAATATGAACTCGGTAATCTACTTTTTTTGTAAGTGTACGAGTTTGTGATTGATGGTCCATGTGTTTGTTAATGTCACCAATTCGCATAATTTCTTTGTATTTTTTCAAATAAATGTATTATCTATTAATTTCTTACTGTATTTATGATCAATGGGTTTCATTAGATTTTAATAATTATTTATAATATGCTACTAATGGGCCTATTTATGGTATACTTTTTTGTTATGCTAAATTCTTTATTAAAAAATACTTCTGACATACATTTAGACTGGCATCTGTCTTAGTGTTTATTTAAGGGCTGTCAGAAAGATTAATTGCAATTAAAAAAAGAGTTTGTTTGCATATAATATATTTATGTGTGAAATCATTTATCATCTATAAATACACATACATGTATACATTTAAGAAAATGTTATTTATGTATATATTTATTATTTATATATAATATAAAATATATTAAAATCTAAATAAATATTTATATACATGTAAATGTTTCTTAAATTCGTATATGCATGTGTGTGTATTTATATATACAAAATAATTACACACAGTGCATCCATACATATTATGCAAAAACTAATTTTTATTTTGTATGCGATTAATCGCAATTAATCTTTTGACAGCTCTAGTTTATTTAGATCTGAGAGCAGGCCATTTCTGTGACACCTATAGCAAAAATACACTGTAGGGCAGTTTGCTGGACAGGGTTTAGATTAATCCAGGACTAGGCCTTAAGACATTTAAGTAGTTTTTACAAACATTTCTCACAAAAAAAACATTACTGATGTGCATCTTGAGACAAAACAATGGCATTGATATATTTTTATATATTTCCGTACATATTTCATTGAGGACAACTTAAACAAGCATTTTAGTCTTAGACTAAACTTAAACCTGTCCAGAAAACGGCCCCTATATTTTTCAAATGACCAATTCAAAGGTCCAATTTACAATTATTTCTTATAATGTAGCTTTGTGTTATGAACGTAAGGGTCTGAGTAACTGTCTGGAGCTTAGACAAATGTGCAAAGGTTCTCTTTCATCTCATGCCATTCTTTTGATATTTTCTTTTTAAGTCTGAAAGGTCAGTTTTAATGTCGTGTTTAGTGTACTTAGCATCTGCATGAAGAACGATATAACAATCGAGCTTAGACGTCATTAGTCCACATTTTCTTTATGTAAGTCTGATAACCTCAACCTGTCCTGAGTCACGGTAATATCAGTTAGCTGAGATGAGCGAGTGCTGCACGCTGCCACAAAGTCTAGACGTTTTCTCCAAGCAAGAACTGACATTAGCACGCTAGATGCTTCTCTCTCCTCAAAGTCATTTCTTCAGCTCTCTCCATTTTCATCTCCAAAATGGACGGTGTACCTCGGCTCCCCTCATCCGTTTCTTTTCTGGCATGTTTAAACTTCCCAAACTCGTACCTGCTTTTTTTCTTTAAATCCCCCGTTCCAGCGTTCTGTTCTGTCAGTGATTCGTGGTTGTAATCCTGTGACTTGCAGACAGATCCTCCGTCAGGTAACAGCCAGAGAGTGCAGAGACCTGCTGTACATCAGCCGTTCGTTTGGTTCGCGTAAAGCTGCATCATTCACCTCACTGTCGAGCTGAGCACTAAACTCTTTTACCGAATCCGTCACGCCCGCCCAAGTGTATAATCGAGCGTTTGGCCGACTAAACAGGCAATCCAGCTTGTTTGGAAGGCCGTCGTCTTTCGTGAGTCGTGTCACATTTATGGATGAGATCTTTGATTTTTAAATGCGGTATTTGATCTGTGCTGTAAAAATATACATTTCATTACTTGAATTCCATGTTAACCTATTAATGCTGTGTAGGATAAATGCATTTCCTGAAAGAAATACCAAAGCTTGCAAGGCAGGCAAAGAATAGGGTTAACAGTTCGGGTATGCGTTTCAATGCAGTGCTTTGTAAGCATTTTAAAATGTCCAAAGGAATGAGTAAACCTGTTTATATTTATATACTGTCCACATTCCGTGTCCTGGGATAAATGCTGCGGTTGCACTAGGATGAAAAGTCTTGTGGATTCGACATGGATGCTGATTTCAAATGAGCTTCTGCTTGTTTTATGAAACTGGTTTTGGATGGAGGGAATAGCATTTACAGAAATCGTTCACTTTTTGTATTCTTACCTTGGCTTGCTGTGCGCTTATTTAAATAGACATGCCAAACTCTTTCCTTGTTAAATTATTCATGTGCGTTTGCCTCCAGAAGCTCGCTTTCCTCGCAGCAGAAATGGCCGGCGATGGCAGCTCATTATATCTGCTGAAAGAGGTGTGCGTCAGGAACGCATTTGACCCAATTTACTGCAGACTTATGTCACGAGACCTTCAGACCATCACACGCATTAGAAAGAAAAAGTTTTTGTCGTTTTTTCTTCAAGGTTTTTAGTTGACGGTGGTGACCTCTCATTCACCTCATTCGACTCAGATAAAGAGAAATCCTCTCTTGGCTTTGGTCTCTGACATCTTGTATAATACTCTTAAGTTCATTTAAATCAGCATCTGTAGGGAGCGACTGAATGGAAGGTGACCTTGCTAAACCATATTAATAAGAATATTTTGCTTAATCTTAGTAAGGTATGACCCGGCTTTGTCATTACATTTGTTTTCTAAATAATAATTAATAAAATAGTAATAACAATAGCTAACACTTTCCTTTAAGGTTGTATTTTTTAGCGCTGCTGCCTTAAAGTTTTTTCAACATACAATTATTTATCTTGACAAGAGATGAGTTGCTACAACTTATAAAATGAAGTTAACATATTTCAACTATATTTTATAAGTTATAACATCTCATCTCTAGTCGAGATAAATAATATTAAGTTGAAATGACAAATTTAAGGCAGCAAAGATTTTTTACAGTGCAGTGCCTGTTTTGTTAATGTCGTAGTTTATGGTGCATTCATTAATGTTAATAGATACAACGCTTGATTTTATAAATGTATTTGTAAATGCCAAAATGAACATGAAGATAAATACGTATTTATGCTGTAGAAGTATTGTTCATTGTTAGTTCATGTTAGCAAATACATTAACTAATGTTAACAAATACAGCCTTATTGTAATAACAAATAAGAAATGATATAAATAAAATATCAGATGTTGTTTTTCTCAGGAGGGCATAATAGATTTTCTTTGTCTAAAAAACAGTTCATTAACATGATTCGCTACTGGCTGTTGTTAGTCGGTGACAGGTGCAGCATTCTGTAAAGCATTTTATTACACAAAAAATTATATACTGCAAACAAAATGAGTAATCATTATCTTGATCTCTTATTCTCACGAGGTTTCATGATATAGTCACGTAATTTTTTTATTCTTTTTTCATGATATTATCACAAATTTCCGTGTTTTTTCGTGATCGTATAACAAATACCTGTTTCCGTGGGATTATCACGTATTGGTTACTCAACTGCTTTTTCCTATTTTTAAACCATTCTCGCTTCGGTTTAAGGTTAGATTTGGTGCTTGCATTAGAATGTCACTTTATATATTGGTTTATACTATTTTTTCTGATTTCTTTATTTTTATGTCGCCTGGCGTTAGGGTTAGAGTTGGGTTTGGGTAGGGATGACATTTTATGTAAATCTAACCCTAAACCAAAGCGACAATGGTAAGAAAATAGGACAAAACCAATACGTGACAATCACACAAAAACAGGAATTCGTTATACGATCACGAAAAACGCGGAAATTCGTGATAATATCATGAAAAAAGAATAAAAAAAATGTGTTAATATAATGAAATTTCGTGAGACTGGGCTGGTTTAGGTTGAGTAATTTTTCTTTAATCCCAATGAAAATGTTATTAGTTTTGAACTGAAATGCCTTATTTTCACAAATCTTACTTTAGTCATTTCATTGGTAATTAACAAATTGGACTGTCTGTCGCTGCAAAACCCTCTAAGTGCATGCCATCTTTTTTGGCAAAAACTTCCACTTTTAAAAAGAAACATTAATTTCTTTAGATAAGACATAGTAAACGTTTGCAAAATGACTAAAGATGTAACTTGCAATTGATGAAAGACAGAATTCAAAAGGTTAAAATGAATGCAGAAACTGCAGTAGAGGGCATTACACGTGAATTCAGGGCCAAGTACTCGCAGGGGAAAGGACCAAAGTTTGAATGTGATGCACAGTGCTGAGAAATGAACGAACATGAACAAATGTATGGCATTAACAAAGATTAATAAATGCTGAAACGATATTGTTCACTGTTAGTTTATGTTAGCTAATTGTCAAATATTACTTACTATGACCATATAGATGACCTCAAACCATTACACTAAAATCTGTCAATATAAACTTCTCAATATGTCATTGCAATGTCACTTGATTTTTTCCAGAATGGTAAACACATGTGTGATCATATAGCATTTTGCCATATGACTTTGACACCTGAAGTGTATCCTGATTGTTCCCTGCGTCAATCTGAGCTCGCACGGATGCTGAAGGGCAATCAGTCACAAAAACAGATGTGTTTGCATGTTCACGCGGGGCAATAATCTCACAGCCTGTCGTGGCGTTATCCCCGCTGTCCTCAAAGGCATTGACAAACCGTCCGAGCGCAAACCGATCATGTAAAAACGCCACACACCTTAGCAATTGATTTTTTTTTTGTTGGAAGGTAACAGACCATCACAGTGACTTTATATGAAACTATAAATTCATTCTTGGAGCTTCACATGTTAGATTCCCATGGGTTTGAGCGCCAAAATGCATAAATGTAAAATATGAGTTGATTTGTAAACTCCTTGCACAGGCATTCCTCATTCAACCTGTCCTCTCCGTATGTTGTGTGTGAATTGTGAGGTTTGTGTGTACATGCGTGTGTGTTACAGTGACTTGCACTGCTTCTAAATCCCACTGACACAATGTAAATATTTCATTTCTACTGCTGTGCTGCAGCTCAAAACACATTATTAATTTATAGATTTGAAACTCCTCCAATGCTTCCTGTATCTGATATTACACCTTTGAAAAACATCTTCCAGCAGCTTATGAAGTTCTTGTCTGAATATTGCTTATCATGCCGGCCCACCCTCTATCTCTCGCTTGGGGATAAAGCCTGGAATTATAAAAGCCCTGTTTGTGAAATTGCACCTCACCAGTTGGGCATTAGCTTGAACGTTTCTAATCATTCGCTTTCGGTGTGGGCAGATCAACATCAGCAGAATGTAACTGGATTCTCAAATGGCCTTCGAGCAAAGGTCTGCTCTTATTTCAATGAGTCTGTGATGTTTCATTTGCCCTGAACTGCTAAATCTCTTCATGTTTGGTGTGTGTACACAGGCATGTGCTGGGTTATATTATCAGATTACTTTCAACACGTTACTTGTTACATTTATGCCATTATATTACTAACTTTGCAAAGAAGTGTTTCATGTCACTTTTCTTTACATTTATGCATTGCCAGATGCTTTTATTCAAAGTGACTTGGTTGCATATTAAGTATGCATTTTATCAGTATGTGTGTTACACGGGAATCAAACCCATGACCTTTGGGATGCTCTACCAATTGAGCCTTATACAACTTTGCAGATGTCGTTTATGGTCAAACAGCAACATTACACACTAACAAATATGTCTAATATGTTTTCTGTAAGTCCACCTGCAATGTTTTCACTAGAGTCAATGTGCTTTAGTTTTAAAGAGGTTTGTCTCAAGGTAAAGCTGGTGATCCCTTTATGCTTTCAATTCTCATTTGTATTCTCTTCTGCTGTTTTGACGTTCTCGCCCAAACCTCCTGTTTTCTTTCTCAGTTAATGAACTCAGTGAAGTTAATGATGCAGTACAGGTACATTTCATCAGTGTCCTAATGATCTCTCTCTCTTTTCTTATTTTGATTTCCTGTGTGTAGCGACACCGAGAACTGGTTCTGCGTCTGTCCATCTCTGTATTCCGGCAAGCTGTGCCAATTCACCGCCTGCGAGCGAAACCCCTGCGCACGTGGTGCCACCTGCGTACCCCAGACTCGGCTGGAGGCGGTGTGCCTGTGCCCTTACGGGAGGCAGGGTCTCCTCTGCGATGAGGGTAGGTCTCCCGTCAAAGTTTAACACGCAGATGACGGTTTACACCTGTAACCATGGAGACGTGATGTAAGAAACATAAGAGCCGATGTGGCCGAGGGGCTTTGGTTTGATATTATTACATCTGAGGTTTGTTTTCTTCATCTCCTGTGCAAACACCTCTGTCTTTGAGGTTGGACCCACAGGTGATGTATTGAGATGTTTTCCCAGGAGTTTTGTTTAACAGACACATGATGCAAGCTGTGGAAATATCTTCCAATTAGAGAAACTAACTGCTCTCCATTCTCTACAAACTAAACAGAAGTCGAGCTCTCGGAGGCTTTCACATCTGAACGTTCTGAACGAGGAGAACAGCCAGTCGACAGATTAATAACTTGGTTTTACTCCTCACACTGACCCTTAGAGTTGTCTTCAGGTAGATGTTGTAATGATGAGTACAGCAAGGAGTTTTTGGTTTTCTTTCCTAAAAATGTAGTCACAGAACGCGTTTGTGGTGTTTTTAAATCAGACCCGCGACGACGTACCACACCGCCATATAACCTGATGTACTTCTCTCTCTAGTTTTACTGTGATGCACAGATGAGTATTCTCTCATCATTTATTCACCCTCATGTCATCTCAGATGTTTATCATCTTCAGATGAGCACAAACAAAAGATTTTCTTTAAAATGTTGTCATATTATTTTCTTACATGGGACTAAAAACATATAGTGTTCATCCTTTACTAAAGTTACTCCAGTGGGTTAAAAGGATTATTCCAATTTCATAAAAAAAATCACAATTATTTACTCACCCCCATGTCATCCAAGATGTTGATGTCTTTCTTTGTTCAGTTGAGCAGAAATTATTATTATTATTTTATTATTATTATTATTATTATTATTTTTTGAGGAAATAATGATTTTTTTCTGTTTATTGGACCCCAACAGTTTAAAATTGCATTTTTAATGCAACGTCAAAGGGCTCTAAAAAAACCAAGTTTGTTGTTTAAAATGGTCCGTAAGTGTGTGTTTCACATATGTGCCACATCACACATCTAATGCAAGACAAGCAGTTGTGGTTTAAAAGTGCATATTTTTTTATTTTGGGTGAAAATGACTTGTCGTTTTGCTAGATAAGACCTTTATCCCTCGGTTGGGAAATTTTAAAACCCTTTGAAGCTGCATTAAAACTGTAAACTGTTGAGGTCCAATAAAATCCACTGTATGGAGAAAATCATGGAATGATTTTTCTCAAAAAACTTAAAGAGGACATTTCCCAAGACTTTTTAAAGCTGTAAAATAAATCGTTGGTGTGTATGTGAAGTTTAAGCTCAAAATAATATATTTATAATTTATTAAAAGATGTTAAAATTGACACTATGTAGATGTGAGCAAAAGGTGCCGTTTTTGGATGTGTCCTTTAAAATGCACTTGAGCTGATCTCTGCACTAAATGGCAGTGTTGTGGTTGGATAATGCAGATTAAGGGGCGGGACTTCTGACATCACAAGGCAGCCAAATTTCAATTAGCTAATTTTCACATGCTTACAGAGAATAGCACTTAAACATGGAAAAAGACCCCTTTAATTTCTTCTCAACTAAAGAAAGAAAGACAAAAACATCTTGGATGACATGGAGGTGAGTAAATTATCAGGATTTTTTATGAAAGTGGAGTAATCCTTTAACATATGTGTTTTGAAATAAAACTATAGTGGTATCCAATTTCAACAGCTGTGACCTCCTAAGTGATGGATCATTGTATTTGCAGGTGCCTTTTTTGAATGGCTTTCTATAGGCAGTAAGCGTTATGTGCACTGTTTATGCATGCCAAAGGGATTGCGTTTTTTGTCGCCTGCCATGGCAAGCGTTTTTGGAGGAGCGCTGAGGGCGGAAAATTGCCGAAGTCATCCATGTCTTTCCAATGTCCAGTAATATAAGAGAAGAGGCGGGTCTTTGGTTGTGGTGATGGAAGTTTACAGTTGTTTGGATCAACCGGACTGCAGTCACTCACTCTCTCCTTTGGATCAAGGTCAGAGTAAGCGTCCTCTTTTTAAAATTTCTAATAATATTAACAGCAAAAGAGTGCTCACGCTATAATATGTGATTGACAGGACAGCTGCCTTGATGGTTGCCTAACAATATAAAATGCTGCATTTTTAAGTGATTAAAAAAATTAGTCCAGCGCGCTTTGTGTTTTCAAGCGTTTATAAGTGTTTGGTGTGATATAGTTTCCTGTCACTGTTTATAAGTTATGTTTTGTATTAATATTATTCTGTGTATATTTCTAAGGTTGGTTTAATTTAATATACTGTTGGTTAGTTTAATCTTCAACAATGCGTCATATTTCCTCAAATCAAATTAATATTATTTATTAATAAGTCTAGACGTCTGTTACCTTCAAAGACTGAGTTCTCGCCTTCTGAGTGTGCATCCTAAGATCACAGCCTTGAATTGGAACAGAGTTTATATGTTTGTGAGAGAAAATGGTTCAAATTTTGAACATATTTAGTGATCAATATATTGCGTATCCATGGCAATATATAGATCAGCACGTTGATAACATGAAATCTCATTGGTCCTTACGAGTCACATGATTACTCATATTCATGTTACGTGGAGAAACACAAGCACCAGATTTAACCGACAGATTTCCATGGATACACAACATATTTATTATTAAATAAGAAATGATTTTCTCTCACGAATGAATCGTTGAGCTAAAGAAAGACACATCTGTGGTGGCAGAATATGAGAGCATTTTCATATTTGGGTGAATTATTATTTTTAGTCATCTGAAGTGCTGTTTACACAGATAGTTCCTCCAGCGCTCTTATACTGCCTGTCTGTTGCTGTAATCTAATTGGGTGGTGTAGTTTGAGGACACTTGGCACAGCATGACGGGCAGAGCTTCAAGACGTCCCTTTAGCAGACAGCAAAGAGCCTGATGCCAAATAGAGAGAGTGTCCTAATCTCCCACTGTCACACCGAATGGGACTGACATTTGAATTTAAAGCCTGATAACAGCAGATAACATCAGTCAGTATTGATTACTAGCCAAGACCTCCATGCCTCTGGACACGCGCTCAATTTTGGATGTGCTGGACTTCTTAAAATGAATCAAGATTAATAGATACCTCCTCATTTTATTTTTAGAGAATGGTTATATAGCCTACTTTATTTATTGAATATTATTGCCTTGATAGCTTTATTGTTCTCCTCACTGACGTAAGTCACTTTGGATAGAGTAAAGATCTAGATGGACAATTCTACACTTTCATTTTTTTAAATTTTATTGTATATTTTTACAGGAACAATGCACAATAAAACGTTATTGCACCAGAGTTAGCCAACAGCTAATTTACATCTGCTGTTTGTACACAAATTCAACCTTACAATGAAAAATAAAGATTTTTGCTAAAGGTTTTCAGCATTACTGATAGCTCAATAACTAGTCATTAAAATGCCCATGTGAGGTCTTTTTTTAAGTCTTTAAAACATTTTTATTATTTTTGTTTGAAGAATGATTTTCCATAATCAGGCCCTTTTACATCAATGTTACTCATAAATGGGAACATGAAAGTTTTGAAAAAACACCCCTTCTTTGTTTGTTGGGTATTTTTGCGTCTAGTTTGTGCATTTTAATTCACACACTGCAACAAAATGTCAAAAGATGCACTTACTTGATGTCAAAATGCCAATTGGTAAGGTTTTTCTTAAATGTTTCTTGAATTAAGGGAAGAAAAAAGTTACCCTATTGGCAGATTGTTTTAAGCTAAACTTCACTTAAATGTGATATTTTGTGTAAAATCTAGACTTATTTAGGTCATTTTGCTAATCAAGAAAATGCATTTTGATTAAAAAAATTTATCTATTTGTACTGAAAACACAACAAAAATATTAAGTAAAAAGTCATTTTAGCAGTGCAGAAATCTGTACGTTGTCTCTTTAATGTATTTGTGTATTGTTCTCATCTAAAATAGAAAGAAATGAGTATAATCTGATATTTTCCTGATGTCAGGGCTCTGTCATCAGGGGAAAATATAGAGATTATTCAATATATGGTAATGCATAATGAGTGGACCACAGATGTCGTGAGTCTCGCTCCTCCCTAGTTTCCACCTCGAGGAGGTCCCAAGAACACCCCAATGACCAGACACACGAGAGAAGGGAAGTATTATTAAAACAAACTTTATTTAAATTATTTAAAAGGTAATCAGGGGAGGGGAAGGGAAATCTAAAATTTATCTCTCAGGTCCAGAGAGTGACAGTCCGAGTCGCTTCTGACTCTGTCACAGGGGTTTTCGGGTAAATCTTTAGACAATTTGTGTTTTTTCCCCTCACGTGACTTAACCGGGCTATTCACAGCGGTGTCCCCCGTGTTTGTCCTGCAGGGAAACTGGTGGTGGGGCTCTTCTCGTTCCTGCACGTACAGAAAGGAAAAGGGTAAGTGACACTGTTGGAGTAGATGTGGGGCGTACATGACGCTGTTTGCCACGTGATCCGGGGCCCGCTGTTGGGGTCACTTGGAAGATCCACAGGTAAGTATGTGCAGGACGACCAGTGGGTGTGCAGACAGATATATTGGGGACTTGGCCTTCGCTGTGTGGGTAAGTATGCAAGAGAGAAGACACACACAATCACAACTTCACTAGTCCAGGTAAGTCTTACGGGTGGGGCTCAAAGGTGGATCTACAAGGGCAATACACTGGTACTTTGCTCTGGGCATACAGGTAGAAGTACAGGAGGACCACTGGGGCTTCACTCTGTGCGTACAGGTAAGTATACAAGGGCTATCCGCTGGCTCTTAGTTTTGGGAGTACTGACGAGTATACAAGGGCAGCTGGAGTCTAACTTCGGACATACAGGTAAGTATACAAGGGCTATACGCTGGCTCTTAGCTGTGGGCGTGCAGAAGGGCATACAAGGGCTATACGCCGGCTCTTAGCTGTGGGTATACAGAAGGGCATACAAGGGCAACTGGAGTAGGATTTCGGGCATACGGGTAAGTATACAAGGGCTATACGCTGGCTCTTAGCTGTGGCCGTGCAGAAGGGCATACAAGGGCAACTGGAGTTGGACTTCGGGCATACGGGTAAGTATACAAGGGCTATAAGCTGGCTCTTAGCTTTAGGCGTATAGAAGGAGACACAAGGGCTATGGAATGGATACAACTCACAGACTCTCGAAGATGTGCACGACGGGCTTTAGCCCTTTAGAGCTCGGGGGACTGGAGAGGGTAGATTTGTCGCGACACCTGTAGTCCTCTTCGCCGAGGTTGACTTCCCAGGCCAACACTCCACACGGTCACCTCCAACTGTGAAAACACTCCCTCGACGACACAGAGCTTTAAACTCCGACCTGTAGAACTGGTAACAACAGACAGAATTGCAAATTTACTCAGCTTCAGTGCATAAATGGGGAAAGACACACCACCTCTCGAATTTGAACAGGGGTAGATGGAAATGCAGATTGAAGTTGCTGCGCGTTGGGCCCACCACGGCCTCAGCTGGCATAACTACACTGGGTGAATTCAGGTAGGGCTGTGCCACCGAGTATGTACCTCAGGAATGACTCGAACGCTTCCCCGTCCTCTCTTCCAGACAACGGACCAGAGATCTAGACAGGGGCGAACCTCTGAAATCACTCAACAAACAGGTAATCATACACAAGGGCTACACAGCTGGACTTTCATATAGCAGCCAATACTTCCCTCTGTCGACGTCCCCCACAATATGCACACTGTTCCTTACTTGTTTTTGTTGACGCACCACCACTCTGTGAAGTAGGGGTCCAGGGCCACAAACGGCATGTATATGAAAAGAGGCCGTCCCACAGCACCAGTGCACGTTCTTCTCCACAGGGTTTCTCTCCCAGCCTAAAGGGTGATTTCTAACAACATGACACAGCAAGACACTGCAGACTCCAAGTGTACACACAGCAAAGGAAAGGACTCACTCACTGCACTCCACACACTCACAGTGAATTAAGGTCAGAACCACATAGGGCCGGGGAATAGTTCCTGGACGTTGGGTGTACCGATGCAACGGACAGCCAGAGGAAACGTCACAGCCACGACAAGGCAACGGACTCCTTCCTTGCTGTTCCCGGCTCACCCACCAATCCTTTTACCGTGGGTCCGATTACAAACTGGTCACAACTCACAAGAGGCAGAAATAAGTTCGCCCAGAAATCGACCGCCCTCCTGTGTTTCTCATGCTCCATTTATATGTCTCCTCCTCACTGAATTGCCCAATCAACAATCGTCACGCTCAACAATGCACCTGTTTCCAATAACACACCGATTTGGGTTGCCGGAGTTCCCGGAAGTGGTGGTGTTTGTGAATCATGGTCTGGGCGGAACTAATCTTCCTTACTTTAGGTTCCGCCCTTTCACAGTCACTCCGCGACACATTCTCTTGGAGTTAAATCTTGAAACATAAATTCTAAATGTCACATCCATAGTGCTGGAATAACCCAAATGTGAAATGGATCGGTACCCTTTTAAAAAGGTCCTTAAATATACCATTTAGGTACAGATGTGAATAGATTTGTTACCTGTATGTACCTTTGAGGTATAATATGAACTCTTCAGGTGTAAATGTGCAGTTTTTTAAAGAGTACTGCCCCAGTGACAGCTAGGGGTCATTTTTTCTGACAGTGTAGGGGCAACACTACCCCTCTTGATTTTACGTTGATATTCATTTATATTTTCACACACAAATATTTTTTAGAAAAGATCACTGACTACCAAAAAAAGACTCTAAAAATAGATGTAATATTAGGTTAAAGCACATTTAGTTAACAGATGGTCAAATCAAATCACTTTTATTGTCACATTGCCAACAGTAGAAGTGATGAATGGATAGCAAAGATCAGACAAAATAAATGATCTGGTAGAAAGCTGAAGATTAAAGTTGAATGTCTGCTTTCTCAGTTAACACCACACAGTACTTTAAAATAGATCTTTAAAATATCCCATCTGGCTCCTATGGTTTTTTATAAAGTAACCCCACACATCATGTGACTAACATCAGACCATTAAAGAATCATCTGTGCCGTTTTCATGTTTTTGTGTTGATTTATACGGAGGGACCATAAGAGACGGAAATTAAGAAAAGCTAAATATCTCCAGATCTGACAAACCCTGGAGCTGAAAGAGGACTATTGAATTTCACAAGATCCTTGCACGCCAACTGGTTTTGATTTGAACGGATGGAAATAAATAGATGATATATCACCTGTGCAAGCTGCCAGTGATTTGGAGGTTGTGTTTACTTGTTTTTTTAGACACCTCCAGCAACAACAGCACTATAATACAGACAAACTCATGCAGGAAAGCTTTTGGTTGGATTGTAAAGGTATAAAAACATGTAGAGTTTCTCTCAGCTGAAGTTTATCTGTAGGTCAATTTAAGTGTGAATAGTGTGCCGCTGTGGCTTTATCAAAACATGACCAACAGAGCAACATTTGAGTTTAAAATAGGAAACCTATCTGAAAGCATTTGGCATTTTTGGATTTTCATTCAGTGATATTAATGTTGCAAAACTTTTTAATTTATTTTTTGTGTATGCCTCTATAGACGGTTTCATCTGAAGCACGTGCGCTGACGTGATACACGCTTGGATCCGAACTTTACTTCCGGTTTCTTTTATTTAATGGTCTGACTAGTTGCAAACTGATCTTTTGAACAAATGCCTTGTCGAAAATAACAAATGTTTTGGTTTCTTAGGTAATCTATGTGTTGTTTTTTGCTTGTTATATAAATAAACTACGTTTAAAGAACTTTGTCTTTATTCATTCTAAGCGGAGTTTACTGGAAGTTACGTGGGGACCACGACAGCCGCTTGTTTATGTTGTTACTGCTGAAACCGGCTATAATTTGGACAAATATGTCGTAAAGATCAAAAAACACTGTAGAGAGACTCAAAAAAATAGTTTGTTCATTCATCTTACAGCAATTTAATACAGTAAAACTTTTCCACAAATTGTCTTGTACAACAAGAATAGAATAAGTTCATTCAAACAAATAATCATTTGTTGCACCAACTTAATACTTTTAAATTTGTTGTTCACAAAAATATCTCGTTCAGTAAACTAGTTTACTAATAAACTAGTTAATTCAAACAAAAAATGTCTTGTTAAATCAACTTAATAAATGTTATTTTCTAAATCATACCAAATTAGCATAAGCCCATGGATGCTAATAATAATAAGATATGATACAGGATGAGCATGTGAAAAGAGACTGATCTCCAAACAGTCATTAACACAGTTAGTGCTCATTGAGAGAAGAACCTCACATCCACAACTTAACCACAAGCGCCACTCCCAAACATGTCAAAAAAATATAACACAAACTCTTAAAAATCTGTAAGATAAACAAACATTAAACACTATAAAGTCGTTCTCATTACCAGTGTCGGCTGGTGACTTCTTTTTTTTTTTGAGGGCACACAATGTGAAGCTGGTCACAACATCGTGTGTGGCTTGTTTTACCTAAAAATTCATTAAAAAAACAATTCATTTAAAAAAATTGGCACAGTAAGTAAAATCAACAAAAATCTTTCATGTAGTCCCAACACAAAATTATTAATTTAATTTTTTTATTAAGTGGGTTGAACATGATCAAATTAAGTTGACTAAAAATTAAAGTTGTATTAACCTGTTTCAGTTAAGTAAATTGGATTATCATTTTTAAGTGTACTGTTTGACTTGGGAAATGACCTCACAGTCCCCATCATATTCAAAATAGTTTTTGTGAATGTTTATTAATGACTCCACACAACAAAACTCACTTCACAGCATCTATGAGCCATTATGTCACATTGATAGTTCCAAAAATACAGCCGACCACATCAAGCCGTCCCTGCTAAAAACACAATCTAGTCGTTCATTAGGCGCTGTGCAAATAAAGCATGACAAGGTAATATAGGTGCAATTTCAACAGGCATCAATAATTCAAGGGGAGAGCAGAAAGAAGAAGTGTTGTGGGTGAAATCCTCCGAGAGGCTTTGCAGACTGCACACTTCATAAAGACAAAATGAGGGGTGGGTGGAGAAAAGTCTTATGGCAGCACAGTTTTTTCAGAGGCAGATTGTAAGAGGTGTTGACGTTTAGGAAGCGTTTTGGTCAATTCAATGCTCCATAATGTTTAGAGAAGCAGCAATTTAAGAAATGCTTAATAATTACGCTTTGATTTTTGTAAATATCACTTTTGTAAACATTTGTGTCCATTTTAAGAGTAAAATGGGTGATGGAATAAAATGGCAAGAAGAATCATTAGCAGCAGCATTTTTCCCATCATGAAATAAAAGTCAAAAAATGTATTGCGTGATGCAACATCACCATCTTGTGGTCCCATCTCAGACAGCTGCTGATAACTTTATCTCTTAATAAATGTTTTATTTGATATTTTGCTCATGCTTTTTATCTAATGGGCGATGCCCTTAACATGTAGACAACCTCAGTGAATTGAAATACATTTAGGTATTTTTACTATGAATTGAACCTGCAACCTTCAGGCTAAACCACTGGGTCCCTAACCATTATAACTTGTTTTGTTTCACCCATCTGTTTATTCTTTATATATTTTACATTTCTTTGCAGCTGTCAACATCACTCGGCCCAGGTTTAGTGGACTCGATGATTTCGGATACTCATCTTATGTGGCTTATCCTCCTATTCCCAATATGAGCCATTTTTATGAATTCCAGCTAAAGCTCACCTTTGCCAACAATGCCTCCGCTTTGAGAAACAACCTCATTCTGTTTGCCGGACAAAAAGGACAAGGTGAGTTAAAGTGGGAATATTTTTATCCTCTTCTGTTCCTTTCCTCGTCTCTCTTTGTACCGTTTGATTGGAATGCATCTCTTAGCACTTAAATCTGCTGTCTGGTCCGTGGCACAACACCTGTATGCACCAGTGGTTGGGTGCGAGAGGTCGTGCTGGAGAAATCTCACTCAACAAAGAGATGAGTTAATGGAGTAAAGCTCCTGTAAACTGTGCTGTAATCATCTCAAATACAATAACAGATAGAAAGCGTTGCTGCACTCGATGTGGGAGAGATGCTATATATTATTAACATTATTATAAGAGGAAAACCTGTGATTTCTGATCTCTCTGTAAGGGATCATTTCTAAGGAATGAAAATTGTCATTTATGCACCCTCGTTTCTTCTCTTGTGCTTTATGAAAGTGATTCATACGGATTCAAGAAGATCTGACTGGATGAGTAAAGATGACAAAAATTTCATTAAGAGATATAAACACTGCAAACAGAGACTTTTATTCTGCAAACAATTAGTTGTGATTAATCATTTTGCAGGCCTATATATAATCTCTCAAAGTAGTTTATAAACTTTATTCAAAAACTAATACACTAATGTGTTGATGACCACTAATGCAAGTGCAATGTTTTTATATATACTAATATGAATTCAATGTACCAAACTGCATTGATAGTTCAAAGGTCATGGGCAGAGGCGGACACTACTTGAAAATGTACTTTTATGTAGAAAGTAAAAATACTTAAGTATTCGTATTTTATTAGTGTTTTTCTTTGGAAAACATAGATTCCAAAGCATATTATCATAATTTTACTCCACTACATTTCATAATTTCAAGTTTTTGGTTTATATTTAATATTTAAGTACATTAAACATCTAGTATTTTTTTACTTTTACTTAAGTAAAAAGTACTTTTGTACTTTTGCTCAAGAAAGTAAAAGTACAAGTTTTATGTAATTAGGTATTAAATCAATTGTAATATGCAATATAAAAGGAATACACAGCATGATTCTATGCTTTAGAATGTAGTGAACACTTTTTAGTAAAGTAATTTTTTCCCAAGACAAACACTTCGATAAAGCACATGCTTGAAAAATGTACTCATTTTTCTTAAACACTAAATTCAAGAAAAAATCAAGAAAAATGTGCTTACCCCATTGTCAGATTTTTTTGCTTGTTTTTATGCACAAAATCACTTAAATTTGATATGTTTGGTCTAAAAACTAGACTTATTTTCTTGGGTCGTTTTGCTCATCAAGAAAAAGCATCTTAATGTAAGAATTTTTAGATATTTTTACTGAAGACAAGACAAAAATACTAAGAATTTTTTTCTTGAAAATCATTTTTTGCAGTATAGTGTCCGCCTCTGGTCATGGGTTTGATCCTCAGGTAACATATATTTATATGTTGATTGAATGCACTGTAAGTCACTTCCCAAATGCAAGACAAATGCAAAAAGTAAATGTAACACACGCACAAAGAGAGTACGTCTATTTTTTTAATTCTTAAACCATGAAAATCGTTCAGTTTTGTATAAATTCAATATTAACAAATCAAAAATCAACAAATCACAAATCAGCTGTCTAAAGTGCTTTCAGCTCCTTTGACATCCTTAGCAATTTATTTTAAGGTCAGTTTCAGCGGTTGCTAACTGACACGTTACTGGCGTGAACATGTTTAATCAAATGACAGGCAGCCGAATAAAAGCGTAGGGGGGCATGAATCTTCTTCAGTTCAGAGGCCGTCTCTCGTGATTACAGTTTAGGGTGATTCATCGAGGGATAGAAAGAAAAGGACAGCGGCGCTGTGAATAATGAAGCTATTGTCAAGGGAGCTGAGTACAGCGCACCGGTGGAAGAACATCAAAAAGATGAGATGAGAGAGGATGAGAACGCAACTATTCATCTGATAATTGAGCAGATAAATTACAGCATTAAATCCAAAACAAAACATTACGCTGTACAGACGTCTGGCCAGCGCTGGGGCTCGGATGTGAACGGGAGATGATCATTGTGTTGTGTTTGTGTTGTTGTTTTAATAAAGGCATAAGTGGAGATGACTTCTTGGCATTGGGTGTGAGGAATGGCAGGATTGTTCACAAGTATGATCTGGGATCAGGTGTGGCTTCCATTATCAGCGAACGCCTGAATCCGAGGAGAAGCATTCACACCGTGCACTTTGGAAGAGATCTCAAAAATGGATGGCTGAAGGTTAGTAGTTGCAGTATAATCTGGTATCACTTTTAATATAACTAAAAAACTTTACTGTAAAAAACACTTTAGTCATTTTATTTAAGCTTGCGTACCATTTTCTATGTCATGGTTCTCAAATTGGAACAAATTGGTGCTCCGATCTTATGACATTTTTTATAGAATACATTAATTTATCATAAATGAAACCTCAAAATTGTATGACTATAGCATTATGTTATACAATTAAATATGTTTTGTTTAATTCAAATTCTAAGTTTTAGTATTTTATGTCACACTGCAAAAAAATGGCTTACTTTCTTAATATTTTTGTCTTGTTTTTAGTATAACATATCAAAAAATTCTTAAATTAAGATGCATTTTCTTGATAAGCAAAATGACCAAGGAAAAATAAGTCTAGTTTTTAGACTCAAAATATTACATTTAAGCGAATTTGTGCTTAAAACAAGCAAAAAAATCTGCCAATGGAGTGAGAACAATTTTCTTGAATTACGTGTTTATGAAAAAAGTAAACTTATTTCAAAGATTTTTTTGCTTGTTTTAAGCACTAATTTACTTAAAGTTTATATTTTTGTCTAAAACTAGACTTATTTTCCTAGGTCATTTTGCTTAATTTAAGAATTTTTGATATATTTTTACTGAAAACAAGACAAAAATACTAAGTAAAAAAGTAATTTTTGCAGTGCACCAATGTTTTGGTGTGGCCACGAAGGGATGCACCCTACACACACTGTAAAAAGTTGGATCAACTTCATTTTTGTAAGTGTTACCAATTAAATTAATTTTTTCATCTTAAAATTTTACTTTAGTTTCACTTTAGATGTAAAATTTAAGTTGAAAAAAAAATGTAGGTGTTACCAATTGAAGTGATTTTTAAGCTGATCCAACTTTCACCTTTTTTTAGGGCAAGGGGGCCGCGCAACAAAAGTCTGTGAATCACTGTTCTGTGTTGTTTGCATTGTATAACAAGATGCTTGTAAGAATACCATATTGTAACATATCTGTTCTTCACATGAGAAAATCTTCTCTGACATTTGTATGTCATGTTGAAATGAAATGAAAACACATGATGATGTTGATGTGACAGCTGATGTTGACTTGTGAGCAGGTTAATGAGCAGAAGAAGATGACAGGAGCATCACCTGGACCATTGACCGGTCTAAACACCTTCAGTCAGCTCTATGTTGGTGGATATAAAGAATACACACCTCAACTGTTTCCTGCCGGCACTCGATTTCTGAGGAGCTTTCAAGGTAGAGAGCGAGTCGTGTTTTCTTCTGTATTTGTATTAGTGTCTGTTTTTCAAGTCTTGATTCAGATTGTCAGCTCGTGATGAAATCATCTGTCAGGTGAAGTGTAAAGACGACAGCATGTGTTTGTGTGTGTTGTTATTCTGCTTGTGTTGTATAGTGAGAGAGAGAGAGTATTACGCTTGATATAGCATCCATCATACAGCTTTATTAAAACAGCTGTTTTAAATCCATGATGTTTTCAGGTTGATATTAGAAATGTCTTATTTTAGGAACACTGATTCACAGTATTTGGGATGCAGTGGATCAGTCTGGTTTATGTAAATCAATCTTTTATTGTGTAAAAAACATTATTACGGTCAGGTTAAGTCGTGTATTTGTTTGCGTATCTTTAAACGAGGCAAAAGTGATTAATGTAAAGTGTCATCTAACGTTAATGCAGTCTACAAATTGCACACAGTTGTCTATTAAGTTGAGATAGGAGAACGTATTTTAACATTGAAAAATGATGTCACCGTTAAACCCAAAGTAAAACTTTTTTTTACTTCCCCTCATGTGGTTTGATCTCTAATATCTTTCTTTTTTCTTCAGAACCCAAATGCAGATCTTTTAAAAATTGTTGCTTTGGGTTTATTTTTACTATGGGAGTAGATTATGACCTAGACAGTCACCATACACTCCCATAGTAACCAGAAAACACTTCAAGCTTGAAAAGGACTCAAAAATGTTAAATACTGGACACGTGTTAGATATTTTTAGTGTCGTGCAGACATTTAGTTCACTGTTGTTTCAGTTGTACGCATTATTTTAAAGTAAACATCCTAAAACCGCCTAACCAACACAGAAAAGAATCTGCACTGTAAGAGAGGAACAAGTCAAGACTTTAATCAAATAATGGATTAGGTTTTTAGTTGGTTTTAAACCAAATCTTTTGTATACCTTCATGACACTTAAACTAATAACTCTGCTTGACTCGTGCTGTATGTTTTAACACTTTAAGGTACTTTTGAAGCTCAAAGAGGCGTCCATCTATCCCCTTTTATGTACCCAAGTAACAACAACATTTTAGTTTTGGGGTAAACTTAAAGGATTAGTCAATTTTCTTAAAAAAAAATCAAGATAATTCACTCACCACCATCTCATCCAAAATGTTGATGTCTTTCTTTGTTCAGTCGAGAAGAAATTATGTTTTGTAAGAAAACATTGCAGGATTTTCTCATTTTGGTGGACCACAACACTTAACACTTAACTCAACACTTAGCAGTTTTTTTCAGCTGAGTTTCGGGGGACTCTAGATGATCCCAAACGAGGCATAAGGGTCTTATCTAGCTAAACGATTGTCATTTTTGGCAATAAAAATAAAAATATGCACTTTTAAACCACAACTTCTCTTCGTCCTCCTCTCAGTCCTGTGATGCGCCAGTGCGACCTCACGTAATACGTCATCAAGTCAAGAGGTCACTGATGATGTATGCGAAACTCCGCCCCAGTGTTTACAAGTGTGAAGAAAGAGGAGCGTTCTGACATTATAATAATTGTTATTATCACATAAAAAATTAATAGTGCATATTTGTTATTTTTCTTGTCAAAATGACAGTCGTTTCGCTAGATAAGACCCTTATGCCTTGTTTGGGATCGTTTAGAGTCCTTTGAAACTGCATTAAAACTGTTAAGTTTTGAGTTAAGTGTAAGTGTCGGGGTCCATTAAAATGAGAAAAATCCTGCAATGTTTTCCTCAAAAAACATAATTTCTTCTCAACTGAACAAAGACATCAACATTTTGGATGACATGGTGGTGAGTGAATTATCTGGATTTTTTTTAAGAAAATGGACTAATCCTTTAAGCAGATGCGTGCGACCTCTGTTTTTTCTCTGTTTGACAGGCTGCATTTTCGATTTGGTGTTTCGGACAAGACGAGATGGTAAGTTTCGTGCCCCGGGTGGACAAGAGGGCAGGCCGGTATCAGGTCGTAATGTCGGTCAGTGTGACGTCAGTCCGTGCAGCCTGATATCGTGTCAGAACAGAGGAACGTGTGTGGACTCTGGATCTTCTGTGCAGTAAGACTCCACCTTTTCATTTCATTCGTTTCTTGTCTGATATGTGCGAGTGACACACATATTATTAACTCATTTCTCTTTTATTTCCAGCTGTCAGTGTGTGTTTGGATGGAAAGGAGCTTTGTGCTCAGAGAAAGTATCTTTCTGTGATGCTGAACACATCCCACCCCCCTCCTGCGCTCGCGGCTCCACCTGCATCCCACTTCCTGACGGGTACACGTGCCGGTGTCCTCTAGGCACTGCCGGACGCTTCTGCCAGCAAGGTTAGGTCACAAGGTTAGGACTTCTTTCATTCGCTTATTGTACAATGTTTTACATTTGCCTTCAATTCATTTCCAGCTGTATCTATTAGCGATCCTTTCTTCAGTGGGAACGACTCATCCTGGATGTCATTTCCAATGCTCAACATAAGGCACAAAACTCTTCTGCAACTGCAATTTCAAACACTTTCACCAGAGGGCATCTTGTTTTATACAGCACGACATCTGAGCAGCCGATCTGGTAGGGCGACATCTGTATTCACACTAATAGGCAACATTATCAAAGAAGAAATCATTTTTAAAGTGCGTCTTCAGTGCAAGTCGTGACGTATATTAATAACTAGATTAAAACAAAGGTTAATTTATTTGACCTTTATTATAATTTAGTACAGTATTCAGGGTTCCCACGAGGATTTCTGGAATATCATGGATTTTTGTTTGTTGCTTTAAATTTTTGTTAAAAATGTAATCCGCTTGTTAAGTTGTGACAAGGAACAAGGAATGCTGTTTCTGGTTCCAAGCCTCCACTGATTTCAAGTGTAACTTTAATTTAAACAGCTGTTTATTGCTATTGTTTATTCATTTCACACATGGTGTATACTACATTATCATGCTCACGACATCTCAGACATAGGTCATGAAAATTCTACGAAAGTCAGGGAATTTGACATTTGGCTTAAAGTGGGAACCCTGAGTATTACTGGACTTTTTTCGTTGTGTTTTAAAAAAAAATGAAGCTAAGAGTTAGAGTTTAACCTGAAACCTTTAGGCTATAAGTCATCAGGTGTGGATATCACAGACATTGTTTTAACCTGAAATGCTGGG
This sequence comes from Misgurnus anguillicaudatus, assembly GCF_027580225.2. Lineage (NCBI taxonomy): Eukaryota > Metazoa > Chordata > Actinopteri > Cypriniformes > Cobitidae > Misgurnus > Misgurnus anguillicaudatus. Next base: position 37,252,403 of record NC_073347.2, read on the forward strand.
TTGTTTTAACTCATTGTTGGGTCAAAAAAAACATTTTCTGTGTTAGTTTAACCCAGCGTCTGGGTTCGTCTCTTTTTGACCCAACTGTGGTTTGGAAATAACCCAGCATTTTTTTTAAAGTTATAATTCCAGCTTTAACCCTAACAAAAGTAAACGTTGTGGTTAATACATGGTTGGGGTGAGCGGGGCACAAACTAACACGGGGTTAATTGTAACACGACTACTTTAAACATTTATACAGAACCGAGCAATCTGTACTTTTGGTCTTTTTCTCTTACTATCAGATGATCTGTGAATTTGTGCAAAGTTTTGATGTGTTTTCGTGTAGATGTTGAACAAAGAGTGTTTTGAAGGCATGAAAGTAAATTTCTTCATCTTATGTTTTTTTTATTTCTAAGTTGGGTGTGTCATGGTGCGTTTACACCAACCGCGGTAGACGCGATTTTGACGCCCAAAACGTGTTTGGTGTAAACCCTTCATAAGTCACCAAATTCAATCTTATATTATTTTAATCACCGTCTTGTTACCTAAAACATAACAGCATTTTGAAACATGTCAGCAACTCCTAGTAACTAATAGTTGGGATTAAAAACATTTTTACACAGCGGGGTTAGTTGTCACACATTAAGTCTCAGGTATACAGTGATAATGAAATGAAAACAATGTAAATACTATTCATCAAAATCATAACTCTTAATACAATATCAGAGGAAATAACTCATT